>NC_090813.1:29322428-29672144 GCF_000390325.3 Nicotiana tomentosiformis | reverse complement strand
TCGGCAGACTTCATTTCGGTTGGGACAATGTATTCTTCAGAGAAGTTGGCCCAGATTTATATTTAGGAGATTGTTCAGTTGCATGGTGTGCCTGTATCCATCATATCGGATAGAGGCCCTCAGTTTACTTCACATTTCTAGAGGGCAGCACAAAGTGAGTTGGGGACCCCGTTAAAGCTCAGCACGACCTTTCATCCGCAGATCGACGGGCAGTCGGAGCGGACAGTTCAAATCTTAGAGGATATGCCTTGAGCATGTGTGATTGACTTCTGAGGGTAGTAGGATCGATGCTTGCCTTTGGCCGAGTTTGCTTACAACAACAGTTATTAGTCCAGCAGTGAGATAGCTCCATTTGAAGCTTTATATGGTTGGCAGTGTCGTTCTCCCATCGGATGGTTTGAGCCCGGCGAGGCTAAGTTATATGGTACTGAATTGGTGAAGGATTCCTTGGAAAAGGTAAAGTTGATTCAGGAGCGACTTCGCACAGTACAGTCCAGACAGAAGAGTTATGCGGATCAGAAGGCGCGTGATTTATCTTTTACGGTGTGCAAGAAAGTTCTCTTGAAGGTCTCAACGATGAAGGGGATCATGGGTTCGGAAAGAAGGGCAAGTTGAGCCCAAGGTTTATAGGTCCGTTTGAGGTGTTGAGACGAGTTGGGGAGGTTACTTATGAGCTTGCTTTGCCTCCTAGTCTATCAGGAGTTCATCCGATTTTCCACGTGTCTATGCTTTGGAGGTATCATGCCGACAGGTCGCATGTGTTGGACTACAACATGGTTCAAATAGACGAGAGCCTTGGTTATGAGGAGGATCCAGTTGCCATTGTTAACAGACAGGTTCGCTAGTTGAGGTCCAAGAAGATTTTTGCAGTAAAGGTTCAGTGGAGGGGTCAACTAGTCGGGAAGGCAACTTGGGAGACCGAGGAGAACATGCGGAGCAGATATACACACTTGTTTTGCACTCCAGGTATGATTCTAGACCCATTCGAGGACGAACATTTGTTTAAAAGGTGGAGAATGTAACGACCCGACCGGTCATTTTGCTTTCTAAATCCCCGTTCAACTAAATAAGACTCCCTGTATGTAATTTTACTGTTTTATGACTTGCGTAGATAGTTAGTTCGGAATTTGGAAGGGTTCGGGTTAAAATCGGAAAACTCGGTTCCTTAAGGTTTGCTAAAAGGGCTAAGTTTGACCTTGGTCAATGTTTTGAGTAAACTACCTTAGAACCGGGATTTGATGGTCCCAATAGGTTAGTATGATGATTTTGGACTTGGGCGTATGTTCGGATCGGGTTTTGGAAGGCCCGAGAGCGTTTCGACGCTTAATATTGATAGTTGGCACCTTGAACGTTTTAAAGTTCTTTAAATTTGGTTTAGAGTATGTTTTTGAGTTATTGAGATCCGTTTGGGATTCTGAGCCTGAGAATAGTTCTGTATGGCGATTTAAGTCTTGCACGCAAAATTAAGAGTTATTCCGAGTAGTTTAAGTATGATTCTTAGTATAAATGTTGTTATCTATATTTCGAGAGTGCGAGCAAGTCTGTTTTATATTTACAAACTTGTTGGTACATTGGGGGAGGCCTCGGGGGGCCTCGAGTGCAATACGGACGATGCACGGATCGAACTAGGACTCAAAAGGGATGCTGGTGCACCAGATCTGGTGTGCCCGCACTTGCGATCTTATGGCCGCAGGTGCGAGCCCGCAGATACGAGCTTGTGGCCGCAGAAGTGGCTTTGGGGAATTTATCCAGTCGCCTTAGAAGCAGAAAACCACATGCAGAAGCGGCCTCGCTTATGCGAGGAATAGCCTGCAGGTGCTATAGGGCCGCAAGTGCGCATGCCAATCCGCAAAAGCGGTATCCTGTCCGCATAAGAGGCCAGTGCTGGGCCTGGGGAATTTCGCAGAAGCAGACCTTTCTCAGCAGAAGCGGTGCCGCAAATGCGGCCCAATGACCGCAGGTACGAAAGTCCTGGAGGCAATGAGGTTCATTTAAGTCGGGAGTTAAAACATTTTTACTCATTTTCTTTCATTCATTGGGCGATTTAGGAGCTTTTGGAGAGAGGTTTTCACCTAGTACTTTGAGGTAATTTATTTCTATCCAGTGTGAATTAAATACTCAGATTATGGGTAGGTTTTAACATGTAAATTTGTTAAAATCATGGGTTTAGATGAATAATCCTAGGTGTTGATAAAAATGGGATTTACCCACGAAAATGGTTATATGGGTAATGATTGTCTTCGAAAATTTTCGGAATCCGGGCACGTGGGCTCGGGGGTGAATTTTAGAAATCTTTAAATTTGGGTTGGGTAATTACTCTAATAGTTAAATTATGAACTTTGGAAGATATATTGATTTATTTATACAATATTTGACTAGTTTCGGATTTTCGGCACCGAGTTGAGGCTTTAGGGCGAATTTGAGACCGGAAGGCGTGCTTTGAGACGAGGTAAGTCTCTTGTCTAACCTTGTAAGAGAGAACTCATCCCCTTAGGTGTATTTTTGTCGTGAATTATATGTGTGGGGAGCTACATACGCACTAGGTGACGAGAGTCCATGCGTAGCTATATTCTATGTGGTGTCCGGGTAGTCGTAGGCTTACATTATGCTTTGTTTGCTCTATTATGTTAGTCATGCATATTAATTATCTTAGATGGAGCTGACATTAAGGATTTTAAGATTTAAAGTCTCCCGTTTAAATTTCTTATGTGTGGGGAAGAATGGAAGAATTTTCTAATAACTTTGAGAAATTTATTTTCACTCGCATTGCAAGTATTTCTGCGAGCGAGGTAGATTTCCTCTACTCTCATGGGAGCGGTTCGGTCGCCTCGACAGGTTAATAGATGCATCTATGGTTCATGCCACTCGACCCTCGGCAGTGCACACGGTATATATATATATATATATATATATATATATATATATTTGGATCTGACCATACGACCACGATATAAATCGTGCGTAATAATACTTGGAGCCTAATCTTCTTGATATGACTTTATTGGCTTGATAGGTTACAATTAATAAATGATGGAATTTGACTTGGGATTTATTATTAGTGAAAGAAATATTTAGTTGCCGCTTGTTATGGAGATTTATGGTTGTTTACATAACTCATGCTTATTTAGAATTTTGGTATGTTATTGTTAGCCCATAGTAAGTGTCGAAGTCGACCCTTCGTCACTACTTCTTCGAGGTTAGACTAGAAACTTACTGGGTATATGTTGTCTATGTACTCACGCTACACTTCTACCCTAATCGTGCAGGATCTGAGGCGGGTGCATCTGGACTTCATCTCGGCGCGCACTCCTCATACGTCGAGACTTAGCGGTGAGCTGCCTTCTGAGCCCGTTCTGCAGTAACCGAAGTCTTTTTTTTTTGTATTTACTTTCTGTCTACTTTACTTCAGATAGTAGTTTAGTGTTTTATGTATTCTACTAGTAGCTCATACACTTGTGACACTAGGTCTTGGAAATTTTGCTAGTAGACATTTAATGATTTTTTAGTAAATATTTCACTACACTTGATCTTACAATCTGTAATGTCTTATTTTTTTAAATTTCTCATCTCTTTCTTTTAAATTATTAAAAATAAACTATTTCAAAAATGGTAAATGAATAGATACACAATTAGTTCACTGTTGGCTTTCCTAGCAGCGGAGCTGGGCACCATCACAGCCTGTAAGAGAATTGGGTTCTGACAACATGGTATCAGAGCACTAGGTTCATGTAGGTCTCACAAGTTATGAGCAGGCCTAATAGATTCTTGCGGATCATTTCAGAGACGTTTGTACTTATCTTCGGGAGGCTATAGGGTGTTAGGAAACTGCTCTTTCTTCATCTCATATCGTGCAGGTGATGTTGTACTAAGTGTCTTTCATGTCCGCACCGGAATTCCAGGAGGTCATGGGTCGTATGCTACGGTTCATGGATTCTATGACTTAAGTTTGTTTATTTCCAGTAGACCCAGCCATATCTCAGGCGGAAGGGAGAGCATAGACCCCTACCTGTGGGCAGAGCTCAGCCAATTGCAGTAGTTATACCTGAGCCCATACAAGATGTGGCCGGTGATTCGCATAGGCTATTGGACAGATGGACCAGGCTACAACCTCCTGTCTTTGGAGGTGAGCGACACGAGGACCCCCAGGACTTTATTAATCGGTGCAGGGACAAACTGCACAATATGAGGATATTGGAGTCCCATGGGATGGATTGTACTACTTTCTAGCTGGAGGGCAGGGCCCGTAGGTGGTAGCAGTCATATATTCTCGGCAGACCAGCAGGTTCTTCTCCCATGACTTGGGACCAATTCACACACCTCTTCTTGGATAGATATATTCCACCCTCCCATAGGGAAGAGTTGTGATTTTAGTTCGAGTAGCTCCAGCAGGGCCAAATGTCGGTGACCGACTATGAGGCAAGATTCTTTGAGTTATCTCACCATGCTTTTATGATACTTCTAACCGATGCAGAGAGAGTGCGGAGGTTTGTTGTAAGTTTGCACTCTGCTAGCCAGGCCACTATGGCTTAATAAGTTGAGATGGGGACTTCTTACAAGCTAGTTGTAGAGATATCTCGCAGGATAGAGGGTGCACGTCAGCATGGTCGGGAGCACGCTACGAGGAATAAGCGGTTTTGATATTCTGGAGAGTTCAGTAGTGCCCCAGCTCGGGGCAGAGGTCAGTTCGTGAGGGGTCAGTCTAGCAGGCCCACATATCTAGCACCGTCGCCTCCTTGGGTTGCCCCGGTGTGGCCATGTTTCAGTGCCATGCTAGAGAGATCCTACTGGCCAATAGCTATTCAGGGTTCCTCCAGTGGGTATTCAGGCAATCAGGGTCAAACTTCCGTTCAGTAGTCCGCCATTCCGAGAGGTTGTTATGAGTGTGGGGATCCTAGCCACATGAAGAGGTTTTTCCCCAAACTTCGGGGCAATGCAGTGCAGCAGGGATATCAATCTATGATTACAGCACCAACTGCTCCACTAGCCATCCAGCCACCTAGAGTTGGAGGGAAGGTGGGTAGGGGCTGTCCTAGAGGTGGAGGTGAGACATGAGGAGGCTAGTCAGGTGGCGCTCCAGCTAGATTCTATGCTTTTTCGGCCAGACCAGATGCAATGTCCTTAGATGACGTGATCAAAGGTATTATTTCTATCTACAATTGGGATACTTCGGTACTAGTTGATCTAGGGTCTATATATTTGTATGTTTCATCTCTGTTTGCTGGGTGTTACTCGTGAGTCCTTGTGTACTACTGTTTATGTGTCCACACTAATAGGCTATTCTATTGTTGTGGATCCAATTTATCAGTCCTACATTGCCACTTTCTGTGGTTATGAGACCCGAGCGGATCTTCTATCGCTCGATATGACCGAGTTTGAGGTCATCCTGGGCATGTATTGGTTATCTCCATATCACGCCATCCTTGATTGCCATGCCAAGACTGTTACCTTGGCGATGCCAGAGTTTCCCAGATTTGAGTGGAGGGGTTCGCCTGTTAGTACATCTAGTTGGGTTATCTCCTTTTTGAAGGCTCGACACATGGTCGAGAAGGGGTGTTTGGCTTATCTAGCTATGTTCGAGATACTACTGCAGAGACTCCAGCGATTGATTCAGTACCCGTGGTCCAGGAGTTATCCGATGTGTTTCCTTCTGATCTTTCAGGCATGCCACTAGATCGTGATATTGATTTCTGTATTGATTTGGCTCCAGGTACCCAACCTATTTCTATTCCACCGTACCGCATGGCTTCGAAAGAGTTAAAGGAATTAAAGGAACAACTTGTGGAGTTGCTAGCAAAGGGGTTCGTCAGACCGAATGTGTCGCCTTGGGGTGCACCAGTGTTATTTGTGAAGAAGAAAGATGTGACTATGCGTATATGCATTTCTTACCGCCAGTTAAACAAAGTTACCATTAAGAACAAGTACCCGTTACCGCGTTTGATGATATATTTGAGTCTAGGGTGTTTTCCAAGATTGACTTGAGATCGAGGTACCATCAGTTGAAGATTCATGATTCAGATGTTCCGAAGAAGGCTTTCTGGACTAGATATGGAAATTATGAGTTTCTAGTGATGCCCTTCGGTTTCATTAATGCCCGGGCAACATTTATAGATTTGATGAACCGGGTGTTCAGGCCATATATCGATTTGTTTATCATTGTCTTCATTTGTGATATTTTGATCTACTCATGTAGCATGGAGGAGCACGAGCAACATTTGAGAGTGGTGCTTCAGACCTTGCAGGAACAGAAGCTATATACTAAGTTCTCCTAGTGCGAATTATGGTTAGATTATGTGGAATTCTTGGGACATGTTGTATCAAGCGAGGGTATTAAGGTTGATCCCAAGAATATCGAGGCAGTTCAGAGTTGACCTCGTCCCACCATATCGACCGAGATCAGGAGCTTCTTGGGGTTAATGGGTTATTATCGCCGGTTTGTGGAGGGTTTCTCATCTATTACATCACCTTTGACTCGATTGACCCAGAAGGGTGCTCTGTTCCGATGGTCTGATGATTGCGAGGAGAGCTTTCAGAAGCTCAAGATCGCATTGACTTCAGCACCAGTGTTAGTGTTGCCTTCTGGTTCAGGGGCGTACACTATGTACTGCGATGCTTCACGCGTTGGGTTGGGTTGTGTATTGATGTAGGAAAGGCGCGTTATTGCATATGCTTTGCGTCTGCTGAAGCCCCATGAGAAGAATTATCCTGCACATGATTTGGAGTTGGTCGCGACTGTTCATGCTCTTAAGATCTGGAGGCATTATCTTTATGGGGTGTCCTGTGAGGTTTACACCAATCATCGTAGCTTGCAGCACTTGTTCAAGCAGAGGGATCTTAATTTGAGGTGACGCAGGTGGCATGAGTTACTAAAAGACTATGATATCACCATCCTTTATCATCCAGGCAAGGGGAATGTAGTTGCGGATGGTTTGAGCAGAAAGGTGGAGAGTATGGGTAGTTTGGCCTTCATTTTAGCAGTGGAGAGGCCATTAGCTTCGGACATTCAGTCCTTGGCTAATAGACTTGTGAGATTGGATATTTCACAGCTCGGCCGAGTTCTTGCATGCGCCGTTGCTCAGTCTTTTCTATTCGAGCAGATCAAGGCTCGCCAGTTTGATGATCCGCACTTGTTGGTTCTCAAATAGACGATACTACAGAGTGGCGCCAAGGAGTCTACTCTCGGTGATGATGGTGGTTTTTGACTCCAGGGTCGCCTATGTGATCCCAATGTTGATGCCTTGAGGGACAAGATACTAGAGGAGGCACACAATTCTCACTATTCTATTCATCCAGGTTCTATGAAGATGTATCGCGACCTGAGATAACATTATTGGTGGCGGCGGATGAAGAAGGACATAGTTGAGTATGTAGCGAGGTGCCTTAATTGCCAGCAAGTTAAGTATGAGCATAAGAGGCCAGGTGGCCTACTCCAACAGATGACTATACCTGAGTGGAAATGGGAGAGCATTACTATGGACTTCATAGTTGGGTTGCGGCAGACGTTGCAGAAGTTTGATGTAGTTTGGGTCATTGACGATAGGTTGACCAAGTCGTCACACTTCATTCCGGTTGTGACCACGTATTCTTCAGAGAAGTTGGACCAGATTTATATTCAGGAGATTGTTCGGTTGCATGGTCTGCCTGTATCCATCATATCAGACAAAGGCCCTCGGTTTACTTTACATTTTTGGATAGCAGTACAGAGTGAGTTGGGGACCAGGCTAAAGCTCAGCACAACCTTTCATCCGCAGACCGACGGGCATTCGGAGCGGACAGTTCAAATCTTAAAGGATATGCCTAGAGCATGTGTGATTGACTTCGAAGGGCAGTGAGATCATTTTTTGCCTTTGGCCAAGTTTGGTTACAAAAATAGTTATCAGTCCAGCATTGAGATAACTCTATTTGAGGCTTTATATTGTCAGCGATGTCGTTCTCCCATCGGATGGTTTGAGCCCGGTGAGGCTAAGTTATATGGTACTGATTTGGTGAAGGATGCCTTGGAAAAGGTAAAGTTGATTCAGGAGCGACTTCGTACAGTATAGTCCAGTAAGAAGAGTTACGCGAATTAGAAGGCACGTGATTTATCTTTTATGGTGGGCGAGAATGTTCTCTTGAAGGTCTCGCCGATGATTGGGATCATGATGTTCGAAAAGAAGGGCAAGTTGAGCCCAAGGTTTATAGGTCCGTTCGAGGTGTGGAGACGAGTTGGGGAGGTTGCTTATGAGCTTGCTTTGCCTCCCAGTCTATTGCGAGTTCATCCGATTTTCCACGTGTCTATGCTCCGGAGGTATCATGCCGACATGTCTCATGTGTTGGACTACATCACGGTTCAGTTAGATGAGAGCCTGGGTTATGAGGAATATCCAGTTTCCATTGTTGACAGACAGGTTCGCCAGTTGAGGTCCAAGAATATTTTTGCAGTAAAGGTTCTGTGGAGGGGTCAACCAGTCGAGGAGGCATCTTGGGAGGCCGAGGAGGACATGCAGAGCAGATATCCACACTTGTTCAGCACTCCAGGCATGATTCTAGACCCGTTTGAGGGCGAACGTTTGTTCAAGAGGTTGGAGAATGTAACGACCCGACCGGTACTTTCGCTTTTTAGGTCCCTGTTTAACTAAATACGACTCCCGTATGTGCCTTTATTATTTTATGACTTGCGGGGATGGTTAGTTTGGGATTTGGAAGGGTTCGGGTTAAAATCGGAACACTCGGTTTCTTAAGATTGACTAAAAGGGCTAAGTTTGACTTTGGTCAATGTTTTGAGTAAACGACCTCGGAACCGGTATTTGACGGTCCCAATAGGTTTGTATAATAATTTTGGACTTGGGCATATGTTCTGATCGGGTTTTGGATAACCCGGGAGCATTTCAACGCTTAATATTGATAGTTGGCACCTTGAAGGTTTTAAAATTCTTTAAATTTGGTTTAGAGTAGGTTTTGGTGTTATCGAGGTATGTTTGGTATTATGAGCCTAGGAGTAGTTCTGTATGGTGATTTAAGACTTGCACGCAAAATTTGGAGTCATTCAGAGAAGTTTAAGTATGATTCGGTGCGTTCGGAGTAAGTTGGAAGAACTTGAAGTTCATAAGTTGATTCTATTGATTTTGGCATATGATTCTTAGTTTTAATGTTGTTATATGTGTTCTGAGAGTGCGAGCGAGTCTGTTTTATGTTTACAAAATTGTTGGTACATTGGACGAGGCCTCGGGTGCAATCCGGATGATGCACCGATCAAATTAGGACTGAAAAGGGCTGCTGGTGCACCAGATCTGGTATGCCCCCACTTGAGAGCTTATGGCCGTAGGTGCGATACGAGCTTATGGCCGTAGAATCGGCTTTGGGGAATTTGGCTAGTGGTTGCAGAAGCTGAGAACCACATGCAGAAGCGGCCTCGCTTCTTTGAGGAATAGCCCGTAGGTGCGATGGGGCCGCAGGTGCGCATGTCAATCCGCAGAAGCGGGATCCTGTCTGTAGAAGCGGCCGGTGTTGGGCCTGGGGAATTCAAAAGAAGAGGAATTTTCTCCGCAGAAGGGATGCCGCAGATGCGGCCCAATGACCGCAGGTGCGAAAGTCTTGGAGGCAGTGAGGTTCATTTAAGTCGGGAGTTAAAACATTTTGACTCATTTTCTATCATTCATTGGGCGATTTTAGAGCTTTTGGAGAGGGGTTTTCACCTAGCACTTTGAGGTAAGTGATTTCTATCCAATATGAGTTAAATACATAGATTATGGGTAGGTTTTAACATGTAAATTTGTGAAAATAATGGGTTTAGATGAATAATCCTAGGTGTTGATAAACATGGTATTTACCCACAAAAATGGTTATATGGGTAATGATTTTCTTCGAAAATTTTCGGAATCCGAGCACGTGGGCTTGGGGGGTGAATTTTAGAAATCTTCCAATTTGGGTTGGGTAATTACTCTAATAGTTAAATTATGAACTTTGGAACATTTATTGATTTATTTATACAACATTTGACTAGTTTCGGATTTTCGGCACCGAGTTGAGGCTTTAGAGCGAATTTGAGATCGGAAGGCGAGCTTTGAGACGAGGTTAGTCTCTTATCTAACTTTGTAAGATGGAACTCATTCCCTTAGGTGTATTTTTGTTGTGAATTATATGTGTGAGGAGCTACGTACGCACTAGGTGGCAAGAGTCTGTGCGTAGCTATATTCTATGTGGCGTCCGGGTAGTCTTAGGCTTATACCATGCTTTGTTTGCTCTATTATGTTGGTCATGCATATTAATTGTCTTAACTAGAGCTGAGATTAAGGATTTTAAGATTTAAAGTCTCCCATTTAAATTTCTTATATGTGGGGAAGAATGGAAGAATTTTGTAATAACTTTGAGAAATCTATGTTAACTCGTGTTGCAAGTATTTCTGCGAGCGAGGTAAATTTTTTCTATGTTAATGGGAGCGGGCCATTCATGTTAATAGATGCATCTATGGATCGTGTCGCTCAACCCTCGGTAGTGCACATAATATATACATATATTTTTGGATCGGGTCGTACGACCACAACATAAATCGTGCGTAATAATATTTGGAGCCTAATCTTCTTGTTATGATTTTATTGGCGTGAGAGGTTACAATTAATCAATGATGAAAATTGAATTGGGATTTATTATTAGTGAAAATAATATTTATTTACCGCTTGTTATGGAGATTTATGGTTTTTTTACATAAGTCATGCTTATTTAGAATTTTGGTATGTTATTGTTAGCCCATATTAAGTGTCGAAGTCGACCCCTCGTCACTACTTCTTCGAGGTTAGACTAGATACTTACTGGGTACTTGTTGTTTATGTACTCACGCTATACTTCTGCACTAATCGTGCAGGATCTGAGGCAGTTACTTCTGGACTTCATCACGGCGCGCACTCCTGATACGTCGAGACTTAGCAGTGAGCTGCCTTCCGAGCCCAATCTGCAGCAACCGAAGTCTTTCTTTTGTATTTACTTTCTGTCTACTTTACTTCAGACAGTAGTTTAGTATTTTGTGTATTCTACTAGTAGCTCATACACTTGTGACACTATGTCATGTAAATTTTGATAGTAGACACTTAATGATTTTTGAGTATATATTTCACTACACCTGATCTTACAATCTGTTATGTTTTATTTTATTAAATTTCTCATCTTTTTATTTGTAATAATTAAAAACAAACTATTTCAAAAATGATAAAAGAATAGATATAGGGTTAGTTCACGTTTGGCTTGCCTAGCGGCGGAGCTGGGCGCCGTCACGGCCTGTAAGAAAATTGGATCGTGACACTGTGGTAGCAACTCCAATGCATGTCAAGTCCTCCCATGTCTTTCTTGTAATCCTTCTGATGCCATTTGTTTTAAGGCCTCTTTGTTACAAAAGATTGCCAGCCACTTTGACATTTGTTATAAAAATAATGGGATGAAATAATTTGACTTTGATAGTATAATCACTGTCCTTAAGAAATCTAAGCTTTCCACTTTGTTGCTACAGGAATAATAGTAGAATTTCTCCAGGATATTACAAAACCTTTGAAATTCGAGTTTTACCATTTAAATCGAAATTTTCACAAGAACAGAATATTTGTGAGTTGTAGAAAATGAGTAGAAGAAAAAGAGATGAAAATTTGAAGGTATATTTCGTTTTGGAGATTATATAGGTATTTATAATATGCCTAGGAGTATGTTGAAAATAACATACTCATCTCTTCATAAACAGGCACCTTTTAAAATCAATAGTCACATATTTTGAATTTTTTTAAAAAACTATTAAAATATTTTTTTATTAATTAAAAATAATAATAGGTGATCAGAATATTAATTTTGGGCTACTTAATCGACCCAAATATCCAATCTTGACTATTAATAATATAGTCAAATTCCAGTTTCCCTCCAAAATATCCTCTAAAATATTCAAACTATGTAAGACAAAGAAATGCTTTTAAACACTTCTTCCATTAGGTTGTTGTTGAATTTTTGTGAGTGATCTGAGTGAAAATTTTGAAAAATAACTTTTTGGAGTTTTTCAAGTTTTCAAAAAATTTCAAAATTCATCTTCAAGTAAAAATTAAAAATTTTATGACCAAACAATGATTTCGAAAAAAGAGAAACTTTTAAAAAATATTTCATGGCCAAACGGGCTCTTAATATATAAGTATAAGCTCCAAGAGGGCTAGCACCAGCTCCTAAGTTATACAAAGTTGAGTAGTACTTGAGCCCAACAATTCTAAAATGATCGCGAAAATTAATGTCCATTGAGCTCCAAAACAGAATCTCATGAGCATCAATGCAATATAAAGTGAACTCGGAATACAAACGGCGATCAGAATTTGGTTCTCGATCTTCCATAGATTGAATTCTTCTCTAAAAAGTAAGATTAGAGGGGCAAATAATAAAATGAGTAGAACTAAAGAACGAGCTTCATACTCAGCTTTGTTAAATGTTACTCTATTTTGTACAATAATTATGATCATGAGTAAACCATCAAGTTCGAGAGCGAGATAAAGAGGAATTTGTAGAATATTTTGATTTCATTTGCTTGTTGAATGACTTTCATGATTCGAATTGTTCGAAGAAAAAACACTGGAAACAGCTGCTGGTAGCCAACCAATAAGCACGATTAGACCTTTTGTGTCATGTCCATAAAAAGTATGGTATATTTGAGAAATAATTGCATCATTTAGGACAACAAACCCTTTCAATAGGCGTAAAATCATGCTCTTGCTTTGTGGGTGTTTACTCTTAAAATGGATAACAATTAAATTTGTACGCGGTTTTAAGGATACGTGATTCAATACAAATAATCAAGAATGTTAGATAAACGAGTTAAAGACAAAATGAATAATCAAACAAATTGTAGTGTTACAGCCTCGCTTGAACTTAGGTTAAACAGTGAGTTTGCCCTCGATCGGACCCTTGGTTCGAAGCTAATTGTGATTGAAGAACAATAATAAAGCACGAACTTTTTAATAGCTATGAAGCGGAAAAATGAATTTGCATTGCCTTGGTTTGCATGTTATCATATGTCTTATCAAAGAAAAAGCTCCCCTTTTATATAGTAAGAGAATTTCATACCTAGTACAAGTTTTAAAAAAGGTAAACATCTTCCACTCTCGTTAATTACTGATCCTTAACCATCATCGAGCGAGATTCGCGATGCGATATTCGGTCGTTGCAGATATCACGACCCTATATCTGTCTCCTATAACCGTTCATTGTGTTTTCCGAAGTCTCAGGACTCGTTCCAAGTCCAGGGTGCATCGTTTTACCAGGTCCGATGGCGAGCACTCTGTTTACCTTTCACGGTCCTCTATACAAAGAGTTCCTAACTACGATTTCGATCTTATATATTCAGGCTCTTACTTCGTTTGATTCACCAGGAGATCGGGGTGTTCTTTATCCCCGATTTTCACCCGTATATAGATAGTCCCCTCGTTTTTCAGAGAGTAGGTTTTCCCAAATGATGGGAAACGATAGATGAACCCCGGTTCCTTCCTTCGTACATTACAACCGAGGTGACAGATAAGCTGAAACGTCTCGTCAGTTGCGTCATTCTGACTTCGGACATGTGTCAGTCACTGGCTAGCTGCGTTCGAATGTGAAACGTTGCGAATTGACTGTTTTTCCCTTATAAAAGCTTCGATCTTTTGCATTTCTTACACTTTCCAATACTAGCCTTTACTTTCAAATTTTCTAACGACTTTTAACTTTTTCAAATCCTCATACCCTACTTCTTGGACCTTTATATCTTCATCTATGATCTTCAAAGCTTCATATTTGTTCTTGGATTTCCAACCCAGATCTTCATATCTTCATCCTACCTTCAAACCTTTATACTTTTTTCTTCAGACCTTCATATTTTTTCTTCAAATTTTCATACTTCCCTTTAAATCTTCATATTTTCCCAGATCTAGATGGCTAAAACTTTTAAGTCAGTTCCTCAGTAGGCTTCCCCTTCATCTTCCCACCCGGCCGCAGATGCCGAGGTGGCTGCTCCTGAGGTAGCTCCTGATCCCCCCAAGAAAAGCTTCATACCCAGGGGCTGCTCTATCGAGGATGAATTCAAGTTCGAGAAGGCCTTTAGCCAATAAGACATGAGTGAGGGAGCATCGAGATACATATACTCTGTCACCGAAGAAACCCTACCCATAGTCCGAGCGGACTGTAAGTGGAAGGGCAAGGACGTGGTAGTCCTTGGGCCCAATGACAATATAACTACTCACGTAAAGAGGTATCTGAGTGTTTACACTTACCGCTTTACGTTCGCCCCTGTGGATCCCGTAGTTCTTGCTTTCTGCAAGTGGTACGAGGTGTGCCTTAGGAAAATCCACCCATCCTTGTGGAGGATTGTAATCCTCTTGCGCCGCTTCGTAAACAACACCATTGAATCTACCCGGTTCACTCTCGACCACCTACTCCACTTGTACAATCCTTGAATCTTTTGAGAGGGACTGATCAAGATCGTACACCGAGCAAGAAAGGATCCTTTCTCAAGCATTGACAAGGATCAAGACCAAGGTTGGCAGGGGTGGTTTATTCGGGTGAAAACCGAAGACCTGATCCCCCCCCCCCAGTTTCTACCATTTCTCGTGGAGTGGAACGCATCCCGTAAGTATTGTCTTTCTTGGGTATTCCTTCCCTTTCATTTCTTTTTCTCATCACCTGTGTTTGTGGTCGTGCAACCGTTGCCCAAGTTCCAGATGCAATACCCTGAGTCAAGGAGTAGATCGAGGGGATTTGCAAGCAGATGCCTTACTCCGAGCGTGCATGGCGCAAGATTTCAAAGGGCAAATGGGAGGTTGGTTCTGATGGTGAGGTTATTTCCTGAAATTCTTACCATCACGCCTTTAACTTATATAATGCTAACATTTCCTTTTTTCTTATAGGTCTGCCTAAGACCACTGAACTTAGGCCGCTTGATGAGGACGAGGATTCATCTTTGCCTTCTAAGCCCTACGTCTCGGGACAGCCTGCGGCTGTCGTGAAGGAGAAGAAGAAAAAAAAAGAGAAAGTCCTTGAGTTCCCCGGACACCCTCAGAAGAGAACATGCGGTACTGAGGTCCAAATGGGACACAACCTTTGCTGACGCCGAGTAAATAGTGGCCTAGTACAAGGCCGATGTGGAGGCAACTGAGACCCTCCTAAAGACAAAGGCTGAATACATGAAGCGGCTGTCCCAAAGAGAGACCCTTGAAAAGATCCACGCCCGAGGCTTCGACCTATCGGCCGAGATCAAGGAACCTAAGAAGCTCAAGGCCGAGGCAAAGGAGCTCTTAGAGCCTGAGGGTGCCGAAGGCTCCGAGGGTTCCGAGGGATTTGAGGGCTCCGGCGGATCTAACGACGAGTCGGGCCTCGGTGAAGACCAAGCGTATATACCTTAGTGCTTTTTCAATTTTTGTTTTTCCTTATATATATTTTTGTTCATTTTAAGGCCGTTTATTGAGACTTTGTAAATATAATTTTGAATATATATATGAATTTTTTCCTTTCTGGCAATATCGTGTCTTTACTTTTCCAGCATCTTTTATTAGTGTATTGTCTTTGGTGCCTTAGCATAAAATCAGATGTAGTTCCGGGGAATTCATTTGTTAGAAGTTCGAACGAAGCCCGACTTTGATGAAACTTAATTTTCTCCTGGCTTTGGATCCTCGATGTACGCTCCCAAGATGCTTAAGTATTTTAGACGATGTTTTCGCCAGCGGTAACCTTTTTGTAGGTTTCAAGTTTTTGTAAAGGCCTTATTTTCTTATTATGAGTTTCGGACGTCTCTGATCCGATTTTAGGGTGGCCGTAGAATTTTATTTTTAGGCACCGCCTAATAAGTTTGGTGCTTCTAGGATTCGGTAGCCCGGATCATCCGAATTTTCTTCGGGTGACAGTCCCCGAGTAGGGGTAGCCCGTGGGGTCGATAGTCCCCGAGTAGGGGTAGCCCATGGGCTCTAGGATCCGGGATCAAAGAATAAAAAATGCGTAATAGCAAAGTAGAAATTTCCTTCATTTCTTAGTATGCAAGCACGATCGAAAGCTCATAAAAACTTGTGCCATGTGGGCACGGTTCATACGACCGTTTAGCCCTTACAATGAATCCTAACCATCAAGCCTTAGCTTTTAGTACACAAAGTTTCTTTGCTAAAGACCTTAATCTGAGGTTAATAGCCCCCAATATTCGAGGTTGAACTCGTGAGGGCTCGGATACTGTTGATTCGAAGTGAACGATTGCTGACTCCGGTTCGAAATCGGTCTTCGAATCTAAGTTGGCAGGTTTTACTGTTGCCTCGGTAAAAACCTTGCTGAAAAACCCATTTTGTCACTAAACCGATTCAAGGAAAAAAGAGTACAACGTGTGCTTTCAGACCTAATAGTCATATCCATCCTTGGCCGTTTACTTGCAAATGTTAGTCCAATTTATAACATGATTAAAGTGTAATTGTGTTCATACCTTAGTAGTAGTACCACTTTAAGTGTTTCACGTTCTAGTTGTTTGGTAGTTATACGTTGTTTCCCGCTTCAAGTTTGTACGAGCCTTTGCCGGTTATTTCAACAACTCGATATGGTCCATCTTAGTTCGGTCCCAGCTTCCCTTTGTTCGGGTTCCTATTGTGTAAGGTTACTTTCCTCAACACAAAGTCCCGGACTTGAAAGTGTCGGAGGTTAGCTCTTCGGTTGTAATACCTTTCTATTCATTTTTTTTGGGCGGCCAATCGGATTAGGGCGGTCTCACACCTTTCATCCAACAGTTTCAGACTTGTGGTCATAGCCTCGATGTTTGACTCTTCTGTCGCATAACAGAACATGAGGCTTGGTTCTCCTACCTCGACTGGTATTAAGGCTTCTGCTCCGTAGACCAATGAAAATCGGGTGGCCCCAGTGCTAGATTTTGAAGTAGTAAGGTATGCCTATAGGACTTTGTGCACGATCTCCTTCCATTTCCCTTGCGCACCGGTCAACCTCTTTTCTGGTTTTGAAGTATGGTCTCGGCGGCTGCAGAATTTCTTATGCGGACCGCACTTTCTATGCTTCTGTGCCCTTTTGTTGCCTTGTGCTCGGACTACTCCTCTTTGAGACTGATTTCATCTCGGGAGTCCAACTTCCAATATTCCTGTAATTTTGCACATTTCGTTAGTTTCAGGAACACAATTCAATGCTTTTAGAGTACAACAAAAGCTAAAAGGCGCTAATAAGTAGTCAAAATTCCCACTTATCAACTCCCCCAAGATTAAGTATTTGCTTGTCCTCAAACAAACAAAATAGTTCCCACCTCCACAAGTTAAGGGTCATTTCAACCAGTCAAAGGTGATCCTTTTACACATCAGTTGGGACCAACAATTACCCACACAACTTATGTATTATCAACAAGGCGACAAGTTAAACATTTATGCACATATAGTTCTAGTGTGACACTTGAGCATCAAGAGTTGACTTTACTCATCAAGGAAGCTCGCTCTCTCAAGTAGGTCATTGTGGATCCCAAACTCCTCCTCCTCTACTCTCCGTTTGCCTAGCTCACTTAAGAATTTTAGCACTCAGTCCAAAGATTTATGAAAGGTTCACTCATCTCTCTCAAGAGAATGTCGCAAGTACGACTTCAAGTACCATAGGCTTGCCCCTCAGGTAGATCGCCACTAATGTAAGCTTACTCATCTTGAAATCAGGTAGGACTTCTTTTGGGATGTAATGAAGGATTTTGGGTTAGGGTTGGATACAATATGGTTGAGTGGTTACACCTTTCCTTAAGCACTCCATCTTTTAATTCTCGGCTCACACCTTGCTAATTCTTTAAGGGATTTTCTTTTCCTTGGGAGACTAGAGAGACTTAACATCACTTTTTCTTGATCATTACACTCATATTTATCCATGTTTGGGCTCATTACCTTTCTTTGAATCCCTTGAACTCTTCTACTTATCCATTTTTTTGCAATTTTTTTTTCTTTTCTTTTCTTTTCTTTGCCTTTTCTTCTCATCATTTATTTTTCTCTTTTTGTGCCTTGATACCCTTTTTCAACTTCCTAGTCTCTCCCCCAAACTTACGTTGTTAGCCATTTGTTTCACATGAGTGTTAAGGAAATCTCGGTAGCGAAGAGAGGGTCAGAATAGAACGGATAAAGGCTTGTAACATGGTTTTCAAATGAGAAAAGCTAAAGGCTCGAAGAGATTGACTAGGGATGACATCATTGGTAGGCAATAGACTCAAACGGGCCAAGGGAAGCCTATAATCACTTCTCAAGCCAAGCAAAACTTAGGATTTTGCCTTGAAACACATTCGGGGTAAGTTCTAGACCTTTCACACGGGTACTTAGACTAGCAACAAAGCATCTCACCCCTCACGCAACTGGATTGTTAAACATGAAAGAGTCGAGTCCCCACAACGACCACATTCAAGATTGAAAATCACTATAGTTCGATTGAACCACTCGATGGTTACCTAAGTCAACAAATATTCACAAAGTCACTAACTAGAGATATTTCTTTCAAAAACCTTGTTTCTAACCATAAGCACGTAGTTAAGTTTGTTGGTACCAAGTGAAGCATGTTTGAATCTTCGAGCATGACTTAATTAGGTCTTTTTATTTATTACTACTACTATTATTACCTAAACACAAAAATGAACTCAATCCCTTAAGAAGGTTGTCACGAAATCCATCGTTGGGAAGAGTAACCCGGTTCACACAAAAACTACCTTTGGAAAGAACCATGGCATTAAGAAAACCAAAGGCTTATTATCTACTAAAAAATAAAAAGAATCTACTAAATCAAGAAGAAACTACTAATTCAAAAAGAAGCTACTCACTTAAAAACTAACTAATAAGAAAACAAACATAAAGAAGCTACAAAGAAAAAACTATTAAAATCCTAACGAATATACACAATGGGGGAGAACGAGAACATATAAACATAATGAGAGAAGAAGAGAGAATATATACAGAATAAGGAAAGAGAAGAAAAATAATGTCAAGTTATTACAAACCAATTATTTCAGAATCATCAAATAAGATCAAATAAACTCCCCCCCCCCCCCCGAATAAAAATTAGCATTGTCCCCAATGCTTAATAAAATAAGAATAAAGGAATGGAAAGAGTGAAGAAGACTCTATATGGCTCCTTGGACATCTCTGTGTCCCCAACAATGTCACCACCCTCAGTATCTTACTGCTGGATATCATCATCCTCAACTCTGGGAGTGACTGGCTTGGTGAACATCTGACATACTACCTCGGTAGTGTTGGCAGCGGAGTCTGGCTCCTCAGACTTGCAAGCTAGTGCCACCGGTACTGTTGGTGTTGTAGGATCTGGGCCTGGTTAGTGTGGGTCAATCATCATGTCAACTGGAATATCTCCGGCTGCAGCAAGCTTAGTAACCTGTCTCCGGAGCTTGTCCACTCACTTCTTGGAGGCCTGGAATTTCTCATCTTATTTACTTCGTTTCCAAGCTCTTCGATCACTGACCCATGCTGCACCAATGTAGTCATGATTGTGTTTTGGTTCTCTAAGAGCTTCTTCAGAGTTTATTCCACTGATGGGGGCATCTAAGGTGCCAGAATAGAAGACTGTGCTGCAACAGTACTGGATAAGTCAGACAACTTTGTAATGGTTGTCTGCATCCAGTTGTTGAGGCTCGCCAATGTCTGGGAGACTCATAGCGCATAAAGTGAAGTAGTAGGCATGGGTACCGACTTCAAACCTGAGGTGGAACCTGTGGCACGAACTGATGTGGGAACTGAGAATAGTGGTGGAGTCATGGCTACAACACTAGATGAAGGCTCGGTCTAAGTGGATGGAATATCAATTGCCTATGCAACTACCACCGATGGCTTATCAGACTGGCCTGTGGTGGTAGACGGCTGACCCTTTCTGTTAGGGTTGTGTGCATCCATCAATGAGTACCATGAGAAAGGATTCTTCGCCCACACCTTTGTATCAAAGTCCCTCGGCTCCACCCTTGCATATGTGAGATACTCTATAATGGTGTTGGGATAAGGGTAGGATGTGTCACCTTGCCGGGCAACCACAGAGATGTTGGCTGATATCACGACACCCACATTGATAAGGTACCCGTCCATGATGGAAGAAACTAGAATTGCCCGAGGGGTCGGAAGATATGTCTCATTCTGGCACGGGTCTAGCCTGCTGTATACAGAAGTTTTCCACCCCTTTGCCTCAAAGCTCAGCGTACTCCTATGAATAGAAACCCCTGTTGTGATCTATGGTGAAGGTGGACCAGGAGCTGCTAAAATCTCTGCTAGCCAAGAACGAGCTGCATCTACAAGTGCACATTTCTCTAAGTACTATGTGGGCTCGACATCATCAAACCCCAAGTAAGTGTTCAATATGTGCTGATCAAATTGCACCTTGAGGTTCCTCACTTTAGTTACCTTTGTCCCTTTCTTGATATGCGCCACATTGGCATAGAATTCCCGTACAAGGCACTCCTTCGCATCCACAACGCTCTGGGTAAACCACATCCACCCTTTGCGTTCCTGAAACTGCCTCAAAACTGGAGGGTTATACTTTTCTAAATCTTTCAACTGAAATTGTCGCTCAAGAGTGAGCGACCTCACTGGCCACCAATCATGGAAGCTAGAGAAAGCAACCAAACTAACAAACCGGTCCTCCCACACCTCTTTCTTTTTCGACCGCTCAAGGCCGGCATATGTATCATCTCCCCCTCTGCCATCATCGGGGATGTCCTGAATTGATGTCTCTGGTGCCTGGGAGACAGGTGTAGTAGAAGGGTCACTGGCACTCTCCGAATCCTCGGAAGGGCTGTGTGATGTGGATGACTCGTCCCTGAGCTGATACCTCTCTGGCGACTTTGACTGGACAGTCGGCTGCTCATGTACAGAGGCTGAGTTGCCCTCTGATGCTTCCCTAGATGGGACATAAGAACTTGTCCCGGAAAGGTCTGCACCTCTCCCTCTGCCGGCTGCTGTTTTCTTCCAGATTTCATGCTGTTGGGAACTAGGCAAGGGTCTCTTCCCTCATCCCCGAGAAGGGTCACCCCTTCCTTTTGAAGTGTTGCCTCTACCTCTAGATCAAACCATTTTCTGTACCAATCAAAGGTGATTGTTACATGTAATTCAAGTTCAGACATACAATGAATGTAAGGACACACTAGAAGATACAGTGAGGAACAAAATTGAAATATGTTTGCAGGTAGGGATTTCCGGTCTGCATATTTTTCATTGCGGCTGCAGAATGGGATTTGCGAACCACATAATTCTCTTTTACGGCCATAGAATTGGATTGCAGTCCGCAATTCAAATACCACCAATATGCCAACTCTCTGATAACAGAGAATTGGTTGTTTTGTGGTCGCAACTAATTTTCTGCTGTCCGCACAAATTGTCTTGCGGCCGTACATGTGAGTCACCAAGTTGACAATTCTATGATCTCAGGAAAAAGGCTGTTCTGCGGCCACAATGGGATTTCTGCGTTCCGCACAATTTTCCTGCGTTCGCAGAACCGTCCCTTTCTAAAGTACCCTAGACTCAACTTCTGCGGACCACACAATTTTTTGTGCGGCCGCATATTTCAAACATTGACGAACAAGCCGTACGTTTCGCCTAGGGCTTGTAATATTTTCACAATTTTGACATGGAAACAACTTCTAATCATGAAAATCTATTGACCTATTCCCCCTAAAGCATTTTCCAGTCTACCCACTATAGATTTACCTTATATGGTTGTTCAATTAGATTCAATCAGACAAATGGTCTAAATGTTTACTAAATATCTGCAAATTAAAAGAAATTAATAATATTATAAAGCATACCAAATATGAATGAGTGCAAGAGATGAGTGATCAACGATTACTAGACGTGTGGGCAGATGATTTAGCAATGGATTTCAAATTGGTGCAAGTTTTGTGCTCAGAGAGGGAAAAAGGGAACAATGCCCTAGCCTCTCTATTTATACTATTCGACTTTATGCCAAGGGAAGGAGAAGTGAGTGAGGCCGCAAAATTCCAATTATGGTCCGCACTATGTTACCCGGGGGCTCCATTGCCCTTTTGTTTTGCGGTCTGCAGAATTTGGTGTGCGGCCGTAAAGCAATTGTTGAGGACCGCATATTTGGTGTTGTGACCGCATATTGGCCCTTTTTCTGACGGGCCAACCTCAGAGAGTTTGGCATTTTTCACATTCCAGTTCTGCGGTCCGCACGATTTTTGTGCGGTAGTAGAGCACCTTTTTGCTTCAGCAACTAATTTTGTGCGGTCCGCACAATGCAATTGCGGACCGTAATTCTTCCCACACTTAACCAGATTTATGGGCATAATTCCAGTAAAGCACACTCATCCTTGCAGCATACTTCAAAACAAGTTAGCACAGAAATAACTCCTAACTACAAGAGAAACAAAGAAAAGAAAAACACATGGGTTGCCTCCCAAGAAGTGCCTGATTTAACGTCGCGGCACGACGCAGATTACCATCATTAGAAATGAATCACCACCACGATGTGGCCATCACCAACGTTTCCTAAATAGTGCTTCACCCGGTGACCATTGACTTGGAATACCTCATTATTTTTGTTTTTTAAATCCAATGCACCAAAAGGTATCACACCCACAATTTCAAAGGGACCACTCCATTTAGACTTTAGCTTTCCGAGAAACATCCTCAATAATGAGTTGAACAACAATACAAGACCACCCTCCTTGAACTCTTTGTTCCCAATGTATTTGTCTTGAAGATATTTCATATTTTCTTTGTACAAGGACGAATTTGCATAAGCTTGGTACCAGAACTTATCCAATTCATTCAAATGTGCCACAATCAAGTTAGCGGATACATCCCAATCAAGATTCACTTCTTTAGAGCCCACGTGGCTTTGTGCTCAAATTCCATAGGAAGATGACAAGCTTTGCTAAACACTAACCGGTATGGAGATATTTCGGAGTTTTGAAAGTAGTCCGATAAGTCCATAATGCATCATCAAGCTTCTTGGACCAATCCGTCTGGTTAACATTCACTATTTTGGACAAGATATTCTTTATCTCCCAGTTAGAGACTTTCACTTTACCACTAGCTTATGGATGATAGGGAGTCGTAACCTTTTGAGTAACACCATACTTGCTAGTAAAGTGTAAAAAGTCTTGTTGTAAAAATGCGACCCCACATCGCTTATGATAGCTCGTGGAGCACCAAACCTTGTGAATATATTCTTCTTCAAGAACGCCACCACACACCTTGCTTCGTTGTTGGGTAGAGCAATGGCCTCAACCCATTTAGACATATAATCAACCACGACCAAGATGTAGGTGTTTCCACAGGAACTCACAAAAGGACCCATGAAGTCAATACCCCAGACATAAAAGATATCAATCTCCAAAATGGTAGTGAGAGGCATTTCATTCTTCTTCGGGATTCCACTGGCCCTTTGACCATCATCACATCTTTTCACTAAATCACTTGCATCCTTGTAAAGAGTGGGTTAATAGAAATCACAACTTAGCACTTTGGATGCCATTCTTGCTCCACCGTGGTGACCACCACATGGAGAAGAATTACAAGCCCCAAGAATATCACTTTGCTCTTCTTCCAATACACATCTTCTAATTACCCCATCCGTACAAATCCAGAAAAGGTATGGCTCATCCCAATAATAATCTTGACAATCCCGTTTGAGCTTCTTCCTTTGATTTGAAGAGAACTCATCCGGGACAAATCCACACACAAGGAAGTTTGCTAGATCCACGAACCATGGCACCTCCTTCATTGAAATAGCCAAGAGTTGCTCATCGGGGAAGGAGTCATTGATTTAAAGCCATCATGCGGTCTCCCCTCCTCCTCCAAACGAGACAAGTGGTCCGCCACTTGAATTTCACTCCCTTTTCTATCTTGGATGTCAATATTGAACTCTTGCAACAAAAGCCCCCATCTCATCAACCGATCTTTGGAATCTTTCTTGCTCATAAGATAACAAAGTGCCTCCTGATTTATGTGGACAATAACTTTCGCACCCATCAAATACGAGAGGAACTTCTCAATTGCAAACACAATGGTAAGGAGCTCTTTCTTCGTAACGGTATAGTTGACTTGGGCACAATTGATGTTCTTACTAGCATAGTAGACCAGATGAAGAATCTTGTTGATGCGTTGTCCCAAAACAGCTCCAACCGCTACGCCACTAGCATCACGCATGAGCTCAAAAGGGATACTTCAATTAGGAGCGGTGATAATGGGAGTGGTTGTCAACTTGAACTTTAACAATTCAAAGGCTCTCATCCAAACATCATTGAAGTGAAACTTAGCATCTTTATCTAAAAGCTTGCATAACGGCTTCACCCCTTTAGAGAAATCCTTGATGAAGCGCCAAACCCAGTGTAGCCTAAGAAACTCCGCACATATTTCATCGAAGTTGGAGGTGAAGTCTAGAAATGACCTCAATATTTGTATTGTCGACTTCAATGCCATTCTTTGAGATCTTGTGGCCACGGACAATGCCTTCCTCAACCATGAAATGACACTTCTCCCAATTTAGCATCAAATTCGTTTCTTCAAATCTTGCCAATTCTTTATCCAAATTTGCCAAGAAATCATCAAAGGAATCCCCAACCACCGAGAAGTCATCCATGAAAACTTCAAGGTAGTCCTCCACAATGTCCGTGAAGATAGCCATCATACACTTTTGAAAAGTCACTGGTGCATTACATAAACCAAATGGCATCCGTTTGAATGCGAAAGTACCATAGGGAAATGTAAATGTGGTTTTCTATTGATCTTCTAGAGCAATAAGGATTTGGTTGTAGCCCGAATATCCATCTAGAAAGCAATAAAAAGCACGTCCGGACAACCTATCAAGCATTTGGTCAAGGAAGGGAAGTGGAAAATGATCCTTCCTTGTGACTTTGTTGAGCTTGCGATAGTCCATACACACTCTCCACCCGCTCACCGTTCTTGTGAGAATCAACTCACTCTTGTCATTGGTGACCACCGTCATTCCCCCTTCTTTGGGACACATTGCATCGGAGAATTCCACGAACTATCGGAAATGGGGTAGACAACCCCGTCATCCAGCCATTTGATACTATCCTTTTTGACCACTTCTTGCATAGCCTTATTGAGTTTCCTTTGATGTTCAATAGATGGTTTGGTGTCTTCCTCCAAGCTGATATTATGCATGTAAAATGCGGGGCTTATTCCCTGAATATCCGACAATGTCCATCCAATAGCCTTCTTCCTCTTATGTAGCACCGCCAATGTAGAGTCAACCTGCATGTTAGTCAAACAAGAGGAAAGAATAACCGGTAAAGTAGAATAAGGGCCAAGAAATTTCTACCGAAGATGTGGAGGCAATGGATTCAACTCCAAGTTCAGAGGCCCTTCAATTGAAGCCTTTGTAGGAGGATTTTTCTTATTTTCAAGATCCAAGGAGAATTTTTGGGGTGCATAGTTGTATGACCCCATTCATTGCAAAGAATTCACATATTCCATGAAGCCATCCATCTCGTCATCATCAAAGTTGAGTAAGACAGCCTCCAATATATCACCCACATTGATCGTGGCACTTGTATCATCAACAATCACATGGGGCACCAAGTCCACAAAAGAAAATACTTTATTGCTATTTGGTTGCCGCATAGATTTGCACACGTAGAATACCACCTTTTCATCACCCACTCGTAAAGTGAGTTCTCCGGCTTCCACATCAACAAGAGCCTTTCCCGTAGCAAGGAAAGGTCTTCCAAGAATAATCGACACCTCATAGTCCACTTCATAATCAAGAATGAAAAAATCCGCTGGAAGAATGAATTTATCAACACGAACCAATACATCTTCAATCACTCCCAACGGTCTCTTCATGGTGCGATCGGCCATTTGTAATATTATAGATGTGGGTCTTGGTTGCCCAATTCCCAAGGTCTTGAAAACCAAATAGGGCATCAAATTGATACTTGCCCCAAGATCACAAAGAGCTTTAGCAAACTCGGCACTTCCAATGGTACAAGGGTTTTTGAAAGCACCGGTATCTTCCAATTTAGAAGCCATTGAATGCACAATTTCACTCACTTGATGAGTGACTTTGATAGTTTTAAAATTCATCGACCGCTTCTTTGTCACCAAATCCTTCATAAACTTTGCATAACCGGGCAATTGTTCCAAAGCTTCAACTAATGGCACATTGATCAAGAGATTCTTCATCATGTTAATGAACGTTTTGAATTGATTCTCGTCATTTTGCTTGGCAGGCCTTTGAGGATATGGAGGAGGAGGATTAGGCAATAGTGCCTTAGCCTTTTTGACTACCGGTTCCAGTATGTCAATAACGTGATCCCTAGACGGGTTCATTTCCTCTTGAGTCTCTTCCACCTTGTCATCAATATCAATCCAGACTTCATCATTTGAAATAATCACATTGCTCGGGACCTCTTCTTCGTGTAGCACTTGCTCACCATCCACAAGTTGCCTTTGACTCGAGGTGGGTGCATTCCTACCTCTTCCACCTTTTGTAGTAACGAACATGGCATGCCCCGTGTTGTTCCTACCCTTTGGGTTCACCATCGTGTCACTTGGTAGTGCCCCCTTAGGACGAGAATTTAAAGCTTGAGAGATTTGCCCCATTTGAACTTCTAAGTTGCAGATTGATGTGTTGTGTGAGGTAAGTTGGGCATCGAAATCAACATTATTTTCCATCATTTGCTTGAACATGTTCTCAATACGCCCCATCTCATTGGTTGAAGAACTAGGACCATGGGAAGGATAAGGAGGCGGATTGCTCGGTTGTTGATACATCGGGGGCCTTTGAAAATCCCACCCTCCAGTTGCCTTGATTATTGTTCCACCCACCTTGATTGTTACCTCCCCAATTACCATGATTATTTCCATTCCAATTTCCTTCATTGTTGTTGTTATGCAAATTTCCTTGATTGTTTCCACCACTCCAATTACTTTGGTTGTTAGAATTCCAATTGCCTTGATTGTTTTGAGGTCGCCATTGTTG
The DNA here is from genome assembly GCF_000390325.3 of Nicotiana tomentosiformis. Lineage (NCBI taxonomy): Eukaryota > Viridiplantae > Streptophyta > Magnoliopsida > Solanales > Solanaceae > Nicotiana > Nicotiana tomentosiformis. The sequence continues at coordinate 29,645,225 of NC_090813.1, read as the reverse complement.
TTGGTTTGGGACTTGGAATTATTTCGTTGCCCTTAAAAGTTGTTCACATATTGTACCTCCTGTTATTGGTCATTGTAAGAATCATCTTGATCAAATCCACTATCTTCTTGCACAAAATTGTCCACTCATTGTTTCAATTGTGGACCCTTGGTTTTACATTTGTTCACCGTCATGTTTACACCCTCTATGGCATTGACTTGCCTAGGATTTTTCACTTGTTGAAGTTGAGCCTTTGCTAGTTGATTCATGGTAGTAGTCAATTCGGCTATGGCTAGCCCATGGTCATGCAACTCTTTGTGCAAGTGAATCATATTGGGATCACCTTGTGGAACATTAGCCCGAGATTGACATGACGATGATGTGTCCACCATTTCATCTAAGATCTCACACGCCTCCGCATAAGGCATGGTCATGAAGTTCCCACCGGCAAATTGATTCACTACAAATTGGTTGGTTGTGTTGATCCCACGATAGAAAGTTTGTTGAATCATGTTCTCCATCATATCGTTGTTGGGACATTCTTTAACCATTGTTCTATATCGCTCCCATATCTCGTGTTGTGGTTAATTGGGCTCTTGATTGAATGCTATAATCTCATCTCAAATTGTATCCATGTGCCCCGGAGAGAAGTACTTAGAAATAAACTTTTCCGCCAATTCATCCCAAGTGTGAATGGAATGGTTCGACAAACGTTCCAACCAATCTAAAGCTTTCCCCCGTAAAGAGAAAGGAAAAAGCCTTAGCCTCAAATCATCCTCGGAGACATTTGTTTGTTTACTCCCCCAACACGTGTCCACAAACCCCTTCAAATGTTTGTATGCATTTTGACCCGGAGCACCGGTGAAGAAGCCTCGTTGCTCTAGCAAAGTGAGCATCACATTGGTTATTTGAAAGTTGCCCTCCCTAATACGGGGAAGAACTATTGCACTTGCATATCCTTTATTAAGAAACACTCGGTGTGGAGCCGCTCGTGAGGTGGGGGTGGAACGGGCACATTGTCATGAGGCACTCAGACTCTTCTATTGGCTTGAGGTTCAAGAGGAACCTCATCCACTTGATCATCCTCAATGTCCACATCCCCCAAAGCAATATTTCTGAGCTCAGTGTTTGCCATGGTTGCACCTACAATTTCTCAAACACATTAGTAACACGGAAGGAAAATAAGATATTCCAAAAACACACCCAAATATATTGCTAACACAGTTTTTAACTCCCCGGCAATGACCCCAAGAATTGAATAGCACTCAAATGCACATCTTTAAACAAGGTATGAAACGGTAGATTGCAATTATAGTAACCCAACGATAGGTCGGGGTCGAATGCATATGGAGCTAGATGGGGATTAGGGGTATATATTCTAATGCGTGAAATTGAATTATCTTAATTTGCACTTCCACAAAAAGGGTTTTGTTTCTATTTATAATCTTTACACAAAAGTTTGGAGAATAAAGAAATAAGACTACGATGATTATTTTTGAAGTTTTTCAAATTGGTAAAAAGCCTAGGGTTGTGACCCTTATCTAGGTGTATTCCTAATGGGATAAATAAATTAATGCTTGTTTTGTTGATCGGGGTGTGTTATAGTTATCAACTCTAAATTATCCACTAAATACCTCTCAGTTAGAGAGTTGTTTTGCCTAATTTGGATTTCTCAAGGCCAAATGGGTATCACACAAAACAGTTGAAAAAAGCTCAAGTCGGGTTATTACTATCTCTAGGTTGAACCCTTTAATTGGGTTAATCAATCTCTCGATTGACCCAATTCTTTGTTAGCCAGGTTTTCCTAGACTAAGTCTCTCTTTCTCAAGTAGAGACTAAGTCAAATAGGCATGAACCAATGTTTGCAACCATTAATTCCACAAATTAAAGCATGAACTAGGCTAAATAACAAACACCCATTCATAAACAAGAACAAATTCAATTACCTATAAGGTTAACTGTCACACCCCAACCTCGGGGAGCGCGACCGATGCTTAATTAAGTAACCCGGTCAAGAAAGCCTGCGTTACATCAATCTCTCATCATTACTCATGCATGATTTACCATAATATAATTAGATCTTGACTTTAAAATTGGATGCATTTGGCTCAATGGCCTAAATTTCTCTTCATGATAGATACATAACTTTATAAATAACTGTCAACACAAATTGTCACGACCCAAAATCCACCTAGTCATGATGGCACCTAACCCAACCCGTCAGATAAGCCAATTACCAACTATCAAATTCAATAATATTTAACTGACTCTAGTTCACTCCCCAAGGATTGGTAGTACAAATCATGAGCTTCTAAAATTAGAAATTACAAAGCTGGTATGAAATAAATACATCATCTGTTCGAAATATACATAAAAAGATTTTTATAAATCTAAGGCTACCATGAACAAGAGGCAACTACGACCGGAACACAGGTGTGTCTTCAATTCTAGCTCCCGTCGATCACAACAACATCAGCATCCAACATCTGCACGCAAGGTGCAGAAGTGTAGTATGAGTACAACCGACCCTGTGTACTCAATAAGTAACAAACCTAACCTTAGGTTGAAAGTAGTGACGAGATGGAACAAAGGTTAGAGTCTAACACTAATAGCCAACAACAATTCATAACAGTATAATGAAAGTAACACCAATAATAATTCAACTATAAAATGCTCAGTTTGTATACAATTCAGGAAAATAAACATTTTCTTTTCAATTATAACAGTAAAACTCAAATCGTTTTTCCGAAATCACCAAAGTATGAGATTTGTGATTTTTCTCAAAGCTTTCAACAAGTAAATGATTCATTTTCAAATGGCATGAGGAAAATACATCTCTATGCTTACATATCAATATGTATGAGAGGTCATGAATGACGTGATACCGTACAACATGAGGAAAAATGCATCTCTATGCCTGTATGTCAAGTATGCATATTGAATGCGATGCAACTCAATGATAAAATCATATGCATACTCTCAGAGTATCAATTCACTCAGTCCTCCCAATCACTCAACCCTAACAATCACTCAATCCTCCCAGTCACTCAGTCCTCACAGTCACTCAATCATCCCAATAGCTCAGCACTCGGTACTCAGTAGGTACCTGCGCTCACTAGGGGTGTGTATAGACTCCGGAGGGGCCCCTTCATCCCAATCGCTATAATCTGTACGGACAACTCATGTGCTATAATATCAATATCCGGATCCGCATGGAGGACTCACGTATTGCACGGACAACTTACGTGTTATAGTATCAATATCTGGAGTCGCACGTACAACTCACGTCCTGCACGGACAACTCACATGCTATAATAAGTCAATTTAGCCTGCTACGGCGTGCAGCCCGATCCCATAATTATCCTCACAATCAGGCCCTCGGCCTCACTCAGTTATTAATCTCTCCAGTCTCTCGGTCTCACAATGTCATGAAACTAGCCCAAAATGATGATATGATGTATCAATAAATAACAGCAGAGACTGAGATATGATATGCAATGAATGAATATGATTGAGTATGAAATTATAGTTTAAACATATAATTCGACAGTAGAAATGACCTTAGTGGGTCCCAATAATACCAACATTTGCCTAAGCATGATTTCTAACATGAGTCACTGATCACGCCCAACTATGCCTTATAAAAAGGACTAAGCGGTCGCTGCAAAAATAATCCGGTTCAAGAGTCCGGAGTCGAATCCCACACGGAACTAATCTATTTGCTACAACTTTTAGTATCGCTAATGATAAGCTCAGACAATTTTCAGGGTTCAAGATTTTAATTGATAATTAACATAAATTATTTAACTAAGGAAAAATAATAATAAAAACTATGAATAAGAAAGAGTGAAGTTGAATTCAAGAGTAAAAGAATCTAGGGTTATTGATTTCCCCAATTGTCGGATTAATTCCTGACACGTTAGCTATAATCTCGCCGTAACACTCTATAAAGATGATGAGTTCATCCTTACCGTGCTTATCTCTCGATCAATTAAGATAAATTACTAGAGGAATTCTCTCGAACTACTCTAGTTGACAATTTGTATAACTCATAATTATCACACCAAAGCCTCGTTATCTCTAATCCCACTTTTACATTCAAGTAATTAATATCTTAACTTACTCGAAAGTGGCATTGTTCAACAACAATATAATCAAGTGTTCTTTCTCAAGCAACACTAGACAACTAGACACGATTAATCAAGGTGCGAGTCCGCTTCTGTGGTCCTGCGTCCGCACCTGCGAGCCAATTTTCAAAGGTGCGATTGCATCAGTAGGCAGCAGTAAGTTTCAATTGTTCTAAGTCCAAATTTGATCTGTTAACTATCCGAATCTCACCCGAGGCCCCCGGGACCTCAACCTAATACACCAACAAGTCTTAAAACAATATACAAACTTAGTCGAGACCTCAAATTACATCAAACAACGAAAAATTACGAATCATACTCCAATTCAAGCTTAATGAAACTAAGAATTTTCAACTTCTACATTCGATGCCGAAACCTATCAAATCAAGTCCGGTTGATCTCAAATTTTGCACACAAGTCATAAATAAATAACGGACCTATTCAAATTTCCAGAATCTGATTCTGACCCCGATACAAAAAGTCAACTCCTCGGTCAAACACCCAAACTTAAATTTCCATTTTAGCAAATTAAAGCCTAATTTAACTACGGATTTCCAAATAATTTTCTGGACACGCCCCTAAGTCCAAAATCACCATACGGAGCTACTGGAATTATCAAAACTCTATTCCGGAGTGGTTTACACATAAATCAATATCTGGTCAACTATTTTAGCTTAAGCTTTAAATCATGAAACTAAGTATTCCAATTCATTCTGAAACCTCTCCGACGAGTCACATAATTATAATAGAACACAGGATAAGCAGTAAATGAGAAAATATGGCTGTAATACTCAAAACGACCGGCCGGGTCGTTACACAAATACATGACCAAACTCAAAACTTTAAGTACATAACCCACATTGTACATGGAGCTTATATGACAATATATACCTAAAAATATAAAATGAACTAGACCCAAACACCCACTAGAACTGTAGCGGGCGCACCATAAGCTGAGTAGTAAAGAAGATCCCTATCAAAGATCCATATCATCTTGTAAAAGTATACCTGCAGTCATTAAAACATGCAGCCCCCCGTCAAAAGGGACGTTAGTACATGTGGAATAGTACTCGTATATAAGACAGACAAAATAACATATAAAAATATGGTAACTCAAATAAGAGGAAAATAAAGTACATCAAGAAAATACAAAACATCCTATAGAATCAAATTTCAAGTCTTATTATACTTACATCATTCTAAACTTCTTTTGGGATCAGTTCAGCCATATGAATTATGCGTGGGATAAAAAATATAATGTAAATATAACAAAATATGCAAACAAGGGCAACGAAAGTGGCACCTATATTTTGTGTTTGCTATGCATCTTACTAGACTGTCCCCAACTCTCTCTTACTATGCACATTATACACCTACGCATTTCACAGACCGTCCGTAGTGTTCATCCGTATTACACACCTATGCGTTTCATAGACCGTCCATAGTGTTTATTCATATTATACACCTATGTGTTACATAGACTGTCCATATTATTTATTTATATTATACACCTATGCATTTCATAGACCATCCATAGGATCACATATGCAATACACCTATGTGTTTCATAGAATGTCCATAGGATTCATATATTATATTATACACCTATGCGTTTCATAGCCCGTCCATAGGATCACATATACAATACACCTATGCATTTCATAGATCGTCATGTTCATCCGTATTATATACCTATGTGTTTAATAGACCGTCTATATTGTTTATTCATATTATACACCTATGTGTTTCATAGACCGTTCATAGGATTCATTTATATTATACACCTTTGCGTTTTATAGACCGTCCATAGGATTCATTTATATTATACACTTATGCGTTTCATAGACCGTCCATAGGATTCATGGATATTATACACCTATGCATTTCATAGACCGTCCATAGGATTCATTTATATTATACACCAATGCGTTTCATAGCCCATCCATAGGATCACGTATACAATACACCTATGCGTTTCATAGACTGTCCATAGGATTCATTTATATTATACACCTATGCGTTTCATAGACCGCCCATAGGATTCATTTATATTATACGCTTATGCGTTTTGTGGACTGTTGATAGGATCACATATACAATACACCTATGCATTTCATAGACCGTACATAGGATTCACATATTATATTATACACCTATGAGTTTCATAGCCCGTCCATAGGGTCCATAACACATCATTATGCACATAACCATATAAACTCAAAGCAGCATGATTAACATTACATTTAAGGTCGTAATTTCCCGTATCATTGGAATACTTCATGTTCATGCTCATCATGGAGAAACACATCTCATTATATTAGCATATGCATGTTGAATCAATAAGTCAATTTCGATGGAACATGAGCCCAATTTCTTTTCTTAAGGTTCATCATCATTTAGCATAGGACATCTCCCTTTCATCTCGTTATTCACTCACTTGTGATCTTGAGGTCATTAGCTAAGTTCATGATTCTTGTGGACTTAACATCGAAGTCATTTACATTTATTATTTTAGAAGCATACGTACTATGATTGAAACCATTGGGACATACAATACCTCATAATTCTCATTTAGGCAAACGACCACATTTCATGTTCATACTATCACTTACTTGTACTTTCCATGGGTGGTCACAGGAAATTAAGAACATTTAAAACATTTAGGAACACCACAGTCTATCCTCATAAGGGTGTATGAGCTTATAGCACATTGGAAATATAAGTACAAATACGTTCATCTCATAACCTTTCACACCATATATCACTTCATTAGTACTTTCAACTACTTATAACATCATTATTTCATTGGTTCCCTTGGCCATACATATTATTATTCATTCATGGCACGGTGGTTGTATGTCATATTTCACACTTTCATTTCTTTACTTTCAAGGCTCATCATCATAAACATCAACATATAGAATATTCTTGAAGTACCTTTCCCCCAAAGGGAAATATATAATTTCAACTCATAAATATGTAAAGGCTTAAAACACATTGGAAATACTTACAAAGCATAGCATTAGTTAAAGCAGCTACATTGGGGCATGACTTGAGGACATAAGCGTTTAGGCAAACCTATTTTCGAAGTCAATTTGGAACGGGTAAATCAAGGGATATTTCATAACATTTCTCATATCATTTCATTTCATTGGCACCATTGGCCACAAGTATAATTTCCATTATTGGTACGGTGACCAAACTTTACATCTCGAACCCACTTCTTTTACTTTCCATCATCTTTATAGGTTATCAACAACAAGGCATTTCTAGTCAAGACCTTAGGTACACATATGAACAATTAAGAGTCTTAAGCACATCGAGTTTTTCTTACACAATTTGGCATCATAACTTTCATTTAAAATATGACTCAAAGCCATAACATTTTAATACACAACCCATACTTTGAATACATTCGCGAAGGATAACATAACATGATAAGAGCATCCGGAACACATATTGAACATTCTCTTTCGGCACAAAGCTTATTCGGAATAGTCAATTTATAATGAATAACTCGGGACTTACAAGAACATCGTGGGATTCAATTCTAAGAGCGAAGTTTTGCCAACATACCTTGCTTGAGCTTTCCTAAGATTACTACAATGTTTCGGAAATCCTAGAAACTTCAATCTATTTAGAAACATAACAAAGGTGAACCATAATTAGGAAGATATTCGTGGGTTCACCTCATTTAAGTATTTCATCAAACACTTGGTGTGCAAATTTGACTACAAGGTACTTCTACAAGATTTCCTTCACCCCACAACCAATTCAATACCAAGAGTTTGCTCCTTTTAGTTAAATAACCTCCCCACCACCCTTATGGTTACATTCATGGACAAAGAGAAACTCCCACACTAATCATACTTCTCATGACCTACCTTCAGTCCAAATCCCAAAATTTGGGGGTTGGGAGTAGAATCTTACCAATTAGATGAAGATCTTGTGGATTTCTCTGATGAATCTCCAAATCCTGAGCAAGAATTTGAAGCATGAAGATGTTGGTACCATCATTTCTCTCTCTAGAATAGCTCTCTCCTCTCTCTTAAATATCAGATTTTACCTTTAAAAATGACCCCCTAAGTCCTTATATCAAAATAGGGCCGGATAAGAAAATTTCCAAAACTGACCCTCGAAGTCAATTATGTGGTAGTAAAATAGATTATGTGGGCAGAAAAATAGATTATGTTTGCAGCAGAATCAATTATGTGGTAGCAGAATCATTATATGGGCAGCAAAATCGTTTTGTTATGTGGCCATTATGCGATAGAAGAATCATTATGTGGCCAGCAGATTGGCCACAAAATGATTTTCAACTTCTGGGTAGGTCCATTCTGCGATGTAATTTTGTGATAGCATAATCATTATGTGGCCAGCAAAGTCATTATGTGGGCAGCAAAAATAGTTTTCAAAATTTTAGTTGCTTCTGGTTCATTATGTGGTCATTTCGTGGTCAGCAAAACAGATCCACTATAGCATAATGGACCACAAAATCAACATTTTTTGCAATTTCTTCTACCAACTCCACTATGCATTGTACAACCCAAAAGTTTTGTACCCCGACTCGTTTTCTAAAAGTTTCAAACACATTAGCCTACCTTGGCACCACGAAACTTTGGGTTCTAGGTAATATTTTACGGGACCTTACATTAATATTACATTAACCCTACTAAAAATCTAGCTACTCATGTTTGGGTTTGACGAAGAAGAAAAAGAAGAAATACTAATTAACCTCATAATGTAAAGTTAAAAAGATAAAATCTATAGTAAAATACAACAAAATATAGAAAACTTCCAAAAGAGGCAAAGAACATAGCTACAGTACTTGCTGATGTCAAAACTTGACCTAATTTTGTGAAACTCGTCTATTTATACAAGGCTAGAAATTTTTGACAAAAATGCCCTTTGGGAGGTTCTGCGGACGCACAATTCCATGTGCGTTCCACAGAATAATTCATCTGGCAGGAGCTGGTATTCTGCGGCTGCATAATTCTGAACTGCGCCCGCGAGAAAATATTTCTACGGTCCACAAATTTAGCACTGTAGCTGCAAGGCCCTCTTTTGTGGTCTAAAATAGTATGATTGCGGTCATAAGATAATATTCTGCGGCCGTACAAATCTTCTATGGACCGCAAATCAATGTAGCTCTGGACTTGGCTATTTATCATCTCTCTGATCTTGGTCTTGAGCCCTTCTTTTGCTGCCGCATAATTCATATGCGGTCAGCAATTTGCACGAAAGTTTGTTGGGTTTTCCTTCTTTGGTTGCGGCTGCAGATGGAATTCTAGGGACCGTAATTTCTTCTGCGGCCACATAATTTCTTTTGCGAGCCGCACTTTGTATGCTTCTCTGCCCTTTTGTTGCGTTGTGCTCGGACTACTCCTCTTTGAGCTGGATTTTATCTCGAGAGTCCAACTTCCAACATTCCTGCAATTTTGCACATTTCATTAGTTTGGGGAACGTAATTCAATACTTTTAGACTAAAACAAAAGCTAAAAGGCACTAATAAGTAGTCAAAATCCCCATTTATCTATCTTGTTTATTGATTCTGCCTACCCGTTCCCACTTGGGTGATAAGGTGTTCATAGTATCTTCTTGATCTTGTGATCTTCGAAACATTTACTTACCTTCCTACCGATGAATTGTTTCCCATTATCGCAAATGACCTTGGCCGGTATCCCAAATTGACATATTATGTGATCCCAGATGAAGTCAATTACTTCTTTCTCCCGGACCTTTTCGAATGCTTGGGCCTCGACCCATATGGAGAAATAATCGGTCATGAATAATATGAATTGAGCTTTACCGGGAGCCGAGGGTAGGGGACCGATAATGTCCATTCCCCAATTCATAAATGGCCACAGGGACAAAATTGAGTGGAGCATTTCTCCCGGTTGATGGGTCATCGGGGCGTGTCTCTGGCAATCATCGCATTTTCGTACGAAGTCCTTTGCATCTTTCTCCATCCCGGTCCAGTAATAGCCGACCCTAATCAGTTTCTGAACCAAAGATTCTGCCCCCGAATGGTTTCCGTAAGTACCTTCGTGAATGTCTCTCAAGGCATATTCGTCTCTCCGGTCCCAAGCACCTAGTTAGTGGGTCGTCAAAAGTTCTCCTGAACAGTGCCCCTTTGACCAAGCTAAATCTGGCAGCCTTGGAACGCAGGGCTCTCGATTCGTTGGGAACTGAAGGCAATTTTCCGATCTTCAAGTAATCTATATACTTGTTTCTCCAATCTCAAGTTAGACTTGTTGAGTTTACTTCGGCGTGGCCTTTTTCTATCACCGACTTCATGAGTTGTACTACAGTTCCCCTGATTTCATCGTCATCGGCCAACGACCCCAAGTTATCCAAAGCATCAGCCTCACTATTCTGATCTCGAGGTACGCACTGTAGGGTCCATTTCCTGAATTGATGCAGCATTACATGTAATTTGTCAAAGTACCTTCACATTCGTTCTTCTTTTACTTCGAACATCCCGTTAACTTGGTTTACCACAAGGAGGGACTCACACTTGGCTTCGATCACCTCAGCCCTAAGGCTTTTAGCCAATTCTAGACCTGCAATCATGGCCTCATACTCGGCCTCATTGTTAGTCAATTTTACAGTTCTAATAGATTGCCTAATTACATTTCTCGTGGGCGGTTTTAATACGATGCCGAACCCAGACCCCTTCGTGTTCGAGGCACAGTCCGTAGAAAGGGTCCAGGTTCCCGAGGTGGTCCCCGAGGATAACATCAATTCTTTCTCGACTTCGGGTATTAAGGCTAAGGGTGGCAAGCGGGCCGGGCCCGTGGGCTATATGGGCTAAACGGGCTGGGACTGTTCAGCCCGCTAGAGGTGGGCTTGTGGCAGTCTCGTGGGCCCGTTCTTAGCTAGGAACCGTTAGGACCGGGCCTGTTTGGCTTGCCAAGAGATCGGGACCAGACCGGTCCCTTGGCAGGTCAAACGAGCCCAACAGATATTTGTTTTTAACAAAAAGAGGCGTTTGGCTTTTGAAAAAAAGAGTTGTTTGGGGTTAAAAAATAGCCGTTGGTTATTTAAAAAATAGCCATTTAACCCCCAACTTATTTTTAACCCCAAACTTTTTATTATTACACTTTTTCCTATTTCCTACTATAAATTTCCCCTCATTCTTTTATTTTCTTACAAAATCAATATCAATATATCAAAATCTCTCTCTAAGTTTCTTCTATTCTTGCTACAATTGTTTATTTTATCAAACAAAATAGTGAAAAAATTGTGAGGTTCGTACTATTATTTACTTTATTCCAAAAAATAATCAAAAAATATTGAGGTTGTTATAGTTTGTGAAAAAATTATGAAGTTGGTGAATTGAAGTTTTCAAGTCTTCAACGATAATCAACTTTTAACAAGTTGTTCATCAATTCGGTAAACTCATTCCGACTCTTAAGTCATAATATTATAGTTTTGTTTGTTTTATTTATTTGCTATTACTTGATTAATTAAGATGTCTTTCTTAAGAAATATTTTTGGTAAAAATAAGAATAAGGGAAAATCCAAGTCTGGCAAATCTTGTGGTACTGCTGTTCCTCCCCTGCCCCCGGCTCCCCGAACCGAACCCCATACCCGTCCTACACCTGCTACTCTTGATACCGATAATAGTTTATTACAATTTAGCGACACTGAATTTTGCCATAATATTACTAGATGAACATTTAGACCATGGATTAATGAATGCTCTCTATTTTAATAATTATAATGCTATTGATGAAAATGATGATGAGGAAATTGATCTTGATAAAACTCAACCGGACGATGATACACCCATTAGTCCTGCTCATGATGTTGACCCAACTAGTGATAACCCTGCTAATCCAAATGATGACTTATCTGATACTCCCGTTACTGCCCCTACTTTTTCTAGAGAACCTACCAAACGGCAGGAAACATCTCATGTTTGACCATTTTTTACTCAACTAATTCCAAAACATAAGGCTAAGAGTAAAACTTGTGGTATGGAGTTAGCTTTTAAATATATTGGATCACGGTCCGGGACGGGATCTTTGGCTAGACACATTAAAAAAAAACCTAAAGATAACGTCAGATATCAACGTCTGAAAGCTCTAGCCGAGGGGAAAAGTGTACCTAGTCCTAGTAAGGCTGACCCTAGTACCGGTTCAAATCAATTTCAACCGGGAATTAATATTGTTACCGGTGATATTTTATATTATGATACAAAAAATGATAGGGAAGAATTGACAAAAAAAGGTAACTGTTATGTGCTTACCCTATAGTTTTTCTTCTGACCATGTATTTGTGCATTATATTAGAAATTATTTTAATCCTACTTATAAAAGTTTTCCTCGCACAACCGTAAAGAGAAATATTTATAAATATAAGCATGAATATGAACAATATTTGCGCTATTTATTTACTCATATAAATTATCCTTTTGCTATTACAACTGATATTGGTATAAGTAACAACGACTGTGATTACCTTACTGTTACATGTCATTGGATTAATGAGGATTGGATAATGTAAAAGCGCATAATTGCTTATAGAATAATTGTTTCACGTCACACATGACAGTTTATTGCTAGCACAGTTACGGATATTGGCAGATATGTTTGCATTAGTGATAAAATAATGTCGGTTTCAATGGATTATGCTACTAATAACACAAATGCTATAGACTTGCTTACAACTACGCTAAATCCTGCATTAAGTAACATTTTTCATGTTAGATGTATTTGTCATATTTATCATTTAATTGTGGGTGATGGTATGAGAATTTTTAATAGTCAAATTGAAAAGGTTAAAATGGCTCTTAACTAGCTTTTTCATTCAAACCGTAGAAATAGACTTAGAGAATATTTAAAAGATGTGATGATTGTGGCCTAAGAGAAAGAAAGGTTCCTAAACCTTGTCCAACTAGATGGAATTATATGTATGAAAGTTTGGTTGCTGCATATAAATATAGAAATCCCATATACTCAGCGTTTAATGCTCATGTAAGTGATGATGATGATTATCTTACGAATGGCGATTGGGCTAATGTTAAAATGCTTGTTGATTTTTTAGAAAAAGAATTTTCTGGGCAATATTATCGTACTATTTCTAACTGTTTAGTTTATATTGCAAAACTTGCAAATTTATTTGCTCACTTTTCACAGGGTGGGAAAAGTTTTCAACTTGCTATTGATTCTATGAGAAAAACGTTTAAAAAAATATTTTTCTCTATTCTCCCTATTTATGGTGTTCCTGCTTTGTTAAATCCTTGTATGAAATTAGAAGGTCCTCAATTTTTGTATGAAACTGTTTATAATGGTTTAGCACTTGAAGATGATGAGTTGCCTAAACATCCAGAAGCAATAGCCTCAACTAGAACAAATGCTGAAATTATTTATAATGCTTATCAAGTTACATTAAATCATGCTAAGACCAAATGTTCCAACTTCTTCTTCTTCTTCTTCTTCTTCTGGTTCTCAATCTTCTAAAAGAACTGCGAGACTAAGAGAACTTAGTATTTGGGCGGGGATTAGGGGTTCTTTTGGTTCTAGTAGTACTGATTTTTCACAACTACTAGATTGAGCTCCAAAACAAAATCCCATGAGTATCAATGCAATCTAAAGTGAACTCGAAATACCAAAGGCGATCAGAATTTGGTTCTTGATCTTCCATAGACTGAATTCTTCTCTAAAAACAAAGATTAGAGGGGAAAATAATAAAATGCGTAGAACTGAAGCACGAGTTGCATACTCAACTTTGTTAAACGCTACTCTATTTTGTATAATGATTATGATAATGAGAAAACCAGCAAGTCCGAGAGCGAGATAAAGAGGAATTTGTAGAATATTTTGATCTCGTTTGCTTGTCGAATGACTTTCATGATTCGAATTGTTGGAAGAAAAAACACAGGAAATAGCTGCTGGCAGCCAACCAATAAGCAGAATTAGCACTTTTGTGTCATATCCATAAAAAGTAAGGTATAATTGAGAAATAATTGCATCACTAGTGGTACAACGGTTGGTTGTTAACCGATTGATCGTAGATTCGAATCCTAATTGGGGAGATTTTTTAGTTATCACTTTTCTGATAGGCCAACAAACCCCTTCAATAGACGTAAAATCATGCTCCTGCTTCGTGGGTGTTTACCCTTAAAACGGATAACAATTAAATTTGTACGCAGTTTTAAGGATATGTGGATTGATTCAATACAAATAATCAAGAATGTTAGATAAACAAGTTAAAGACAAAATGAATAATCAAACTAATTGTAGTGTTACGGCCTGGCTCGAACTTAAGTTAAACGGTGGGTTTTCCCTCGATCGGACCCTTTGTTCGAAGCCAATTATGAATAAAGAAAAATAATAAAGCAAGAGTTTTTTAATAGCTAGGAAGCAGAAAAATGAATTTGTATTGCCTTGGTTTGCGTGTTACCATCTGTCTTATCAAAGAAAAAACTTTCCCTTTTATATAATAGGCGAGTTTCATACCTACTACAAGTCTAAAACATGTAAAATATCTTCCTCTCCCGTTAATTACTGATCTGTAATCATCATCAAGCAAGATCCGCGCCGTGATATCTGGTCGGTTGCGGATATAACATCCCTCTATCTTTCACCTATAACTGTTCATTGTGTTTTTTCTCAGGACTCGTCCCGAGTCTGGGGTGCGTCGTTTTATTAGATCCGATGGCGAGTACTCCGTTTATCTTTCACGGGTCTCGATACAAAGAGTTCCCAACTCCGATTTCGATCTCATATATTCAGGCTCTTACTTTGTTTGATTCACTGGGAGATCGGGGTATACGTTATACCCGATTTCCACCCGTAGACAGTGGGAAGTTCACAATACTGTAACAGAGCAAAAGCCTCAGAATTTGCACCAACACAAGTGTACAAACACATCTGCCACATATGTGGTTTGATAATGTTTCCAGTAACTGCTAACCAAATCATAAAATACCCGAAAAATTTATTAATGCCCCAATCAGGAGCACTAACTATGATGGTTCTACCTCTTTGATTAGGCAGGATATTATTCCTAACATTTCCACCTATGTCTTTGAAATACCTATCAAGTTTAGGGTTGTTTGTCATAGCCTAACGAGGGTTTGATGTCACCGGAGTATAGGCCGAACATGTAGGTTGCACCAGCCATGGACATGAAAAGTAACGAGGCAAAAACCATCATCCATCGCCGAGTTAGCACGTGAGGAGCTAAGCTTCCAATGGATCTGGAATTGTTGTTTATGCTACCTGGGATAATTAAATATTGCCATGGTAGTGTAATTTTACTAGTTTACACGCTTATGAACTGAAATGACAAATATTGAGTAGGGGTGTCAAATGGGTGGGTTGGGCTAATTTTGGGCGGGTCAAAATAGGTTGAGTCAATAAATAGGTGGGTTATTTCACCCGCCCAAAAGTGACTGGGGCTGGAATGGGTTGGGTCAAGTTGGGATAAAATTTAGGTCATAGCTCAACCCGCCCAACTCTTACCAAGCTTTAATTAATGTGTATTATTTTCTTATGAATTGTTTAATTATCAAATAAGACTTTTTTTCTTTTGTTATGGTCATATATAACATATCCAACAAAAAAAATATTATTTTAAAGTTATTTTAGCAAAATTACTCATCTCTCAATTTGAGCTGAAAATCAGCCCAACTTTAGATGAGGTGAAATAGGTTGGGTCTAGACGGACTGAGTTCAACAAATAGATGGATCAATAACCAGCCTAACCTTAAGCGGGCCAAATGGGTTTGGGCTCAAATTGCCACCCATAAATCTTAAGGTTGGGGGAATCGTGGATTGTTGAGTATGGTACACCGAGATACAGAACACAAATATATAATGTGGATGTGAGTAGTTTTGAGGGTCTTCTAAAATGGAAATAATTGGTAAGATTACATTGAATATGACAAGATGTGCGTGATTATTAAGAAAAAAAGGACAAGAGTTTCATTTTACAGCTCTATTTTTAGCTAAAAAAGTCCAATGCCGTAATAAAAAAGTTATAATTCTTTTAGAGTGAGAAACTCTCACTTATCACTACACACAAAATGGAGAATACACCCAAGACACCTAACATACCACCAGAATCACCGGATATTAACCCCATGGAGGAGGATACTAACCAGCGCATTCTTATAAAGAAATGCTTCTAGACAAGAAGGATACTTCCCAAACGGAATACTATGCAATAGAACTTGATAAATCAGGATACGAGGTAAAGGGCAAGGAAAACCTAGGCCCAATCATCCTCTCTCAAGATGATAAAAACCGACTATATGAGCCATGGCGCTTCTCGGTAATTATCAAAATTTTTGGTAGATGAATGCCACATCATCTTCTCTGATCCAAACTAATTGAACTATGGAACCCCTCCGAACAGTTAATATTGATTGACCAAGGATGGGATTTCTTTATAGTCAAATTTGGAAAGGAAAAAAACTTGATCAAGGCAATACATCAAGGCCCATGGTTCATATACGGAAACTTCATCTCGGTTAGAAGGTGGGAACCAAAATTTTTCCTATAAGAAGCCACCCTATCCTATACTTCTATATGGTTGTGACTACCATAACTGCCAACTGAATTTTAAAGAAAAAGTTGGAAGGAAGATTGGGAAACTTCTCAAAGTTGATACGTGCACATCAGCTACGCTAAGGGACAAATATGCGCGAATTTGTATACAAATTCTATTGGAAACACCAGTTGCGACATCCTTCACCATTGGGGACCACAAGAAAGCGGTGGTATATGAAGAGGAAAATATCCTCTATACAGGATACGGGAGGATATGACACATCTTAAAAGTGTGTACCCACAGGCAAAAGCGCCCTTCCCCACCACAGGACCGGCCTAAATGCTCCTCCTCTAAACCCAAAGACGATGAGGAAGAGGAGTGGAAAACTATGGTCTACCCCAGAAGAAGGAAGCAGGGGCATCCCCCACCACAACGCCATCCAACAACAACCGAGGGAAAGTAGAGAAAAGGCACCAATTCAACGGAAGGCATCTAAGTCCGAATGTTTGATGCAAACTCCGGTAAGTTCCTCGAAACAAAAACCTTCCACTATAATTCTAAGTCTAACTCTGTGCAGGACACCAACTCAAATCATGGGACAAGGGAAAATACTTCCCTCCCCATGAGCCAGCCCACTAGGAATCAGCCCACAAGTGAGCGGCCCAACATGAGCACGAAAAGGAAAGAGAGACCGGAGGGGGAATAACCAACTCCTAACAAAGACAAGGGGTCTACACCTCAAAAAGAGGCCATACAAATGCCCCCCAAAGGTAACAAAACAACATGCCCAATGACTCCAAGCGGGGTCTTGTCAGCGCGTCAGAAAGAGGCCCACCAAAATCCCAAACCCATATCAACCAAATAGGGCCACACCCACTCTACGATCATCACTACCAATGATGGCCCCTACAAAGTTACATCATCCCTACCAAATAACTCTGCAAAACCCCCCTTCATGGATACTCAAGTGCCACTCATGATAAACCACCAAAGCTCAAGTGATTTGACTTTTTTCGTCAACTCAACCAGATCCTTATTTAATTCTAAATCTAGTGTATTAGACACAAGTTACGAAATACACAGTACGGGTGGCGATTTAACCCCGTTAGTAGTCATGACGCTTGATTATCCCAAAAATCCCCTAATTAATAAAAGCCCAAAAAAGGAAAACCAAAAAAACCCAAAAATGGATCAACCCACCAAACCCCCAATTGTTCTGACTTCCATCCCTCTACCACAAGACCACACACCGGCGTCTTGGCTGGAGATTGCTCTCCACTACAATTTTCAGTTAGGAAACCAGCCGATAACTTTCATCATACAAAACCCGGTCCATCTGATAAGGGTTACAACAGAAGCCCTAAACAGGGGTTTGGTGACGTTTAGAGCTCAGTTGTGGCAATCAATGGTGATACAAAGCAGTTTCAACCCTCTATAGCCAACCAACGACACACCGTCAATACACAATCTCATGAAACATATCTTCAATACCATTCCCTTCTTCCCAAACTCAGCAATGCCAGACCCAGCTGCGACACCTCAGTTCTCAGTCATGGAACAATGGCCTCAGCAAAACCCTTCATCTTCAACACTAGAGAACCAACAATCCCCTCCACTGGGGAAAAACTCAAAAGAGATAACGAAAGCCCTAGAGATAATCAAAAGTCAGGAAACCACCAGGGAGAAGGAACCCCAGAACTCTTATTGCCCAATGAGAACGGACTCCCTATGGCTAGAGGAAGTAAGGGCAGTGGAATCCAGTGTGGATTACATCGAGACGCTGATTCTTCTCTATCCCAAAACTCTTGCCAGATGTGGATTGAACTAGTACTCTCATCAGAGTCAGGGGGTGATGAAACCATTATTGACTCTGACTCCAGTCATGATATCTCAGACGCCATTAGCGAGGAGGAAGGAAATGATGCCCACCCAGGGGGAAGGACAAGGCACCCGCGGGAACTCCCCAAGCAAACCCAAACCCCTTAATGAACTTCATAATATGGAATGTTAGAGGGGAAAATAGTGCCGAGTTCAGGAGATATTGCTCGGAGATGATCAAAATGCATAAACCTGCCATGCTAGTGCTGTTGGAGACCAAGATGGCAGATCACAAGAAGCTTACGGAAGACTTACAATATGACCTGCATATCCAGTTCCAGTAGTGGGGCACTCTGGGGGCATCGTCATTATGTGGAAAGAGAACATCTTCCAGGTAGATGAAGTATCAGTTACATCACAAGGTATCCATGCAATGGTCAAGGTATTACCCTCCAACCCCCTTGGTTTTTTTCAGCTATTTATGTAAGCAACTTTGGGAAAATCTGATAGACATCTCTAATAGCATAAATGGTTGTTGGTTTATGGGTGGGGACTTTAATGAAGTATTGAAAGTAAGAGACAAATTTGGGGTAACTACATTAACACAAACAGAAGTAATATGTTCTGAAATTGTATTAACTAGTGTAGAATAGTTTACCTAGGCTATAAATGAAGTAAATACACTTGGTCTAACAAAAGATAGAAAAATAGGACCAACCTAATCCTAGAGAGAATTGATAGGTGCTTTGCTAACAACTACTGGATAAATAAATTTTCTAAAGCTTCTATAACCCATTTAGCTAGGACCCACTCTGATCACTGCCCCCTCCTTGTTAAACTAAATAATAGCACCCAAGCTGTTAATGTCAAGCTCTTTAGATTCGAGTTCATGTGGTGCAGTCACCTAACTTTCCCTGCCTTAATCCAGGATTCCTTCCCAACTCATTCCACCTTAATCCTTTCATCTCTAAGATTCAAGAATATTGTCATCAATTGGAATAAGTATACCTTGGGTAACATATTCCATAAAAAGAAGAGACTGTTGGCCAGGATTGCTGGCATCTAGAAATCTCCTAACTACCAATTTAGTCATTTCCTCCTAAACTTGGAAAATACTCTAATCGAGGAATTACACTCAATCCTTAAAAATGAAGAGGATTTCTGGAAATTAAAAGCTAGGATAAGCTGGCTCTCGGATGGGGATGCCAACACTAGATTCTTCTACACCTCCACTCTAAATAGAAAAAGGACAAAATAGAATCCTTTTCCTCAAAGATGAGGCTGAGAACTGGCAGTATGAACCTCATGAAATAAAAGACTTTATTGTCAGCTTTTTCAAGGATCTCTACACTTTTTCACACACTCAATCCCCCATCTCCATTACCACTCCTAACCCTCAGAATCCATCACTATCCAGTGTGCAAAAAGCCAATATGGCTACCCCCCAGAAATAGTGAAATCAAAAGAGCTATATTCTCATTCAAGCCCTTCAAAGCCCCGGGACCTGATGGATTACATTCATTCTTTTACTAGATGTACTGGGACATTGTGGGAAATGATGTCATTCAATTCTGCAAAGAATGATTCTCATCTGAAACAATGCACCCCAGTATGAATGAGACACTCATGTGCTTAATTCCACAATGCCCCCAGGTTTCCATGCTAAAACACTTCAGGCTCATAGGCCTATGCAACACTATGACTAAACACCTAGTCAACAAAATCAAACCATACCTGGCTTTCATTATTGGTCCCAGCCAGGCAAGCTTCCTCTCTAACCGGAGAGCCTCTAATAATTCTATCATTATCTAGGAATACATCACCAACTTTGGAAAGATGAGAGGCAAAATACCTCACATGATCCTAAAGATTGACTTAGAGAAGGCCTTTGACAGAATTGAATGATCCTTTATTAGGGACACTCTTCATGCCTTCAAATTTCCCACTGGCACCATTAACCTCATCATATCTTATGTAAGCTTATCCTCCATCTCTATTCTGGTGAATGGGGATCAAACCAACCTTTTCAGACCTACTAGAGATATTAGGTAAGGTGATTCCCTTACCTATTTATTATGTGCATGGAGAGACTCTCCAGGTCAATTAATGATGTTGTCCAAAAAAATGAGTGGTGCCCAATTAACATAAGCAGGTCTGGTCCCAAGATCTCCTACTCGTTCTTTGCTGATGATCTAACTCTATTTGCAATAGCTGACCAGAAAAATTGCTCCATAATCATCAGCACTTTAAACTCTTTCAATCAGGTCTCAAGCCAAAAAATCAATCTTGCAAAATCAAAGGTATTCTTCTATGCCAATTTCCAACCCCACCAAATGGAGACCAACTCCAACAGACTATTTATTCATGCCTCAACTACCTTTGGCAAATACCTGGGGCTCCCTATTTTTCATAAAAGGATAGTCAATAGTGATTTCTAATTCATTATTGATAACATGCACTCCAAAATAGTTGGTTGGAAAACTAACCTCCTAAATATGACTGGGAGAACTATCCTAGTAAAAGCCTCCCTAAACAGTATCCCTAGCTATGTCATGCAATTCAACAAACTCCCCTAAAAAACTACCAAGAAAATTGATAGAATTCAAAGGAATTTCATCTGGGGCACCACTCCAAATAGGAAGAAAATACACCTAGTGGACTGGGACACTGTCACCAAGCCTAAGATCCAGGGAGGGCTTGGAATTCAAAGGGAAGAGTTGAAGAACAAAGCTATCCATTCAGGACTTTCTTGGAGGCTCTTTAATAACACATCTTCCCTCTGGGCAAAAACTCTGATTGCCAAGCACTGCAACTGGCGACAACCCCACCCCCCCCCCCCAAAAAAATAAAATTTTCCACTTGTTAGTGCATTCTCAAAGGGTGGGAAACATGTATACAAGCCAGGAGATGGGTAGTACATAAAGGGAATAGAGCCCGCTTCATAAATGGCTCCTAGATTCCAAACCACCCATCAATTAGGTCTATAATTAAAGGTCCACTAACCCAAGCTGACATGTCAACTACAGTCGCTGCCATCTATAATAATGGGTCCTGGGATACCTCTTCCATCTCCCTGAACATCCTTACAAATATATGAAATATGCTTTTAACCACTTTCATTCCATCCAATCCTATAAAGTAGATAAGATGATTTAAGGAAACACTAATAATCGCCTCTTCAGCATCAAATCAGCTTATACCCTCCTTGCCAACATATTCTCCCAGAAAGGGACTGATAATAGCAATAACTACTTGTGGATCTGGACACTGAAGGCCCCCAATAAGATCAAAACTTTCATATGGCTCCTTTACCATGAAAGGCTTCCAACAATGGCTTATCTCCAAAATATTAGGGGTCCAATGTAACCCAATGTGTTGTTTATGCAATGATGCTTTTGAGACCTCAGCCCACATCTTATTTGAGTGCCCTAATACAAAATTATTCTGGAAACAATTAACCTTAAAGAGCATCACTGCAACACAAATCCAAAAACCCACATTCACTAGCAGGGACTAGGATACCAATGGGCTTCTCTCAAAAGAAAGCCATTCAACAACACTCTTAGTTGGAAAGATGTATTCCCCTTCAGCTTCTGGCAGATCTGGATTACTAGGAATGATAATCTCTTCAACAATAAAAAATATATGGTCCATACTCTCATTGTTTTAGCAAAGGCTACTGAGTATATCACTATCTCAGCAAACAAACCACCCTCAAAAGAAAAACTTATCTAGGTCAAATGGACCCCCCCCTCCCCCCAATCAAGAGGCCATTATAAGCTCAACACTGATGGGCTGCTATTGGGAATCCTGGTAAGGGAGGCGTGGGAGGAGTTTTCAGGAACTCCAGTGGAAGCTGGGTCATGGGCTTCATGGGAAGCCTGCAACACACCACAAATACACAAGTTTACCTCCTTGTTGTTCTAAAAGGATTGCATATGGCTGACCAAAGATGGCTCACACCACTGGAAATCAACACAGACTCGACTGAGGTAATAAGAATGCTTAACTCGGGTAACTATGTATTTGACTCAATTATTTTTTAATGCAGGTCAATCATCCTAACACTAGGAGATGTGGTGATGAAGCACAACTACAGGGAGACGAACAAAGTAGATGACCTGATGGAAAAGGAGGGTACAAGCAAAGAATGTTTTGACAAAATAAGATTCACGACAGTTCCTCTGGTGTTTGCATATCAAGCTTTTTCGGCAGACATCTCAGGAACTGTCTTTTCTAGAAAATTTTGGACTATAATATTAACACTCTTGATCATAGCGCAGGGGAGATCGGATATCCCCTGAAAATAATGCTAATGTTTTACCTTAGTTGGTAATTTATTATATATATATATATATATAATAGCCCAGTTGGCCAAAAAGAAAGTCCAATGCCTAAATACCGCCAAGAATGTAATTTTGCTAGTTAAATTAACGCTATCGTGAACTGAATTCCAAAAGGAGATAAAGAGGTTAAGGGATTCTTGGTTTTTGGATATGGTACAAACAACAGATACAGAAAAAACAAACATATATATAGCGCTTGAGTAGTTTTAGTGTGCTTTCTAAGTTTGAAACATTTATGGGAATTATTAAAGATTACAACACGTACACGTATTGTATAATTATAACTCTCTCTCTATATATATATATATAGAGAGAGAGAGTTGTAATTATAAAATTTTCTCCATGTTATTATTGTGAGTGAAGTTAGCAGACACAACAACTTAGTTTTCATGTACTAGTGTTTATATACATGTAGGATAGAACCCTTGATAGTTATCCTATATTAGTGATAAAGAAATCTAGACTCCTTATCTGATAAGGTTACATTTGAATGCAACAGAACTAGAGATTATTCAGGAAAATAGTACTTTATCCTAATATGCTCCCACAAAATGGTGGGGCGAGGCGAAAACCGATCATGGAGTTTAATGAACCAAAAGCAGCTCGTGGAAGAGGCTTCATAAGTATGTCTGCTAACTGGTCCTGTGATGATACGTGAGCAACACAAAGTAGTTTTTGCTGAATCTTCGTTCAAACAAAGTGATAATCTAGTTCAAGGTGCTTTATTCTTTAGTGACAAATAGGATTGGCACAACAGTATGTTCCACCAGCATTGTCACAGTAGATGGTTGGCTGTGACTGAGGTTGAACATGAAGTTCTTGAAGCAGATTGAGCATCCAGCAAACTTCAGCAGCACTATTAGCTACTGCTAGATATTCTGCCTCAGTTGAGAAGAGAGAGACTGAGCGTTGCTTTATCGATGTCCAGGAGATGGGATTTAGACTAATAAAGCAAACATAACCTCCCGTAGATATACGAATGTCTACCCCAATCAGCATCTGAGAATGCATGAAAAATTGGAGGTGATTGACGATGAAAGAAGAGGCCATTTTTAGGTGTACCAGCTAGGAATCGAAGAGTATGTTTAAGACCTTGCCAATGATTCTCTGTCGGACAGGCAGTGAACTGTGAAAACTTGTTAACAACAAATGCAATGTCTGAACGGGTGAATAGGAGATACTGCAGCTTTCCAACAATAGTCCTGTAGCTCTTGACATCATCAATGGGATCACTATCATAGGAGGATAGACTGCAACTCATGGACATTGGGGTTGATGAAGCTTTAGCACTGGACATTTGAGAAAATTCAAGGATATCCTAGACACACTTGTGTTGTGACATGAACAAACCAGTGGATGACCTGGTGAACTCCACTCCAAGAATATAATGAAGGTCCCCTAAATCTTTGATAGAAAAGTAGGACCCTAGTTGTTGAATGAAGGATGAGATGCCAAGTTGATTATTTCCGGTAATGATAACATCATAAAATCGAGGGAATTTGAGAAATGAAATTGGGCGAGATTCCCAAATTGAGAAGAAGAAAGAGAGATATTATTTTATTCTATGTAATCAGAAAAATGAACTATATGGAACCTTCTATACAAAATATCCTATATGTATTTACAATATAAAGTCATGTGAAAAAATATAAAGGATACACTAAACTCTGAAGGGTTGACTAAGGCTGGATCCGTAGATTGGGCTTGGACTATTGTATTTCTATCAGCCCCCTCAAGCTGGAGGCTGACTGGACACCAAGCTTGGACAACAAATGATGGTAAGGAGCTCCAAATAATGCTTTAGTCAGAAGATCAGCAAGCTGACCAGCAGAAGAAACATGATGGAGAGAAATAGTCCCAGACTGAAGCATGTCATGTACATAGAGACAGTCGACTTCAATGTGTTTAGTACGCTCGTGGAAGACCGAATTTTTGGCTATATGAATGGCGAATTGACTATCACAAAATATAGGAACATGCTTAGTAACTGGACACCCCATATCATGAAGAATTCTAATCAACCAAGACACCTCAGCAAACACTTTGCGCAGAGCGCGATACTCTGCTTCTGAAGAAGAGAGAGATATTGTTTGTTGCTTCTTGCATTGTCAAGAGACAGGAGAACCCCCAAGTGTAATGTAAAACCCACTAACTGACCTTCTGGAAATTGGACAAGCAACCTAGTCAGAATCAACATATACAACGAAAGAAAAATCTGGAGAGTTGTTTAATAAGATGCCTTGCCCAGGATCATTCAGTAAGTACCGCAAAACATGAATAGCACTGAGCATGTGAGAGACCCTAGGATCCTTGAGAAATTGGCTCAAGTTTTGAGTTGAATAAGCAATATCCGGTCTAGTGTGTTGTAAAAGATTCAACTTGCCAACAAGCCGTTTATATACAGAAGGATCTGGAAGACAGTCACCTTCGTTAAGAGAGAGCTTGACTGAGAAGTCTAAAGGGGTGAGAACAGGAGTCAAGGAACCACAGTTAAACTCATGAAGTAGATCCTGTGTATACTTCAACTGGTTGATAAGGTAAGCATGAGGTGTCTGATGAACTTCAAGTCCCAATAAATAATGTACTGGTCCAAGATCTTTAATTTTGAACTGAGAGTCCAAAAAGGATCTAAGGGCTACCATTTCAACTATATCAGTCTCGGCTAGCAAAATATCATCGACATAAATAGCTACAACAACAACAGAATCTCCAGAACACTTAGTAAATAAGGAGTAATCATTTTTGCTAGAGACATACCCTTTAGACAATAAGGATTCACACAACTTAGGAAACCACTACCTAGAGGAATGTTTCAATCCATAAAGGGATTTTCTAGGTTTGCAGACTAAGGTAGAGGAATGAGAGGTAGAGGAAGTTGATGTCACAGTTAAACCAGGAGAGACATGCATATAAACTTCTTCATGCAAGTCACCATGCAAGAAAGCATTATTGACATCTAATTGAAAAATAGTCCAACCCTTTTTGACATCAATGGAGAGAAGGCATTTAATGGTGGTGATTTTAATAACTAGAGAAAATATCTCAGTATAGTCCACACCCTCTTTCTGGGAATCCCCCCTTATTACTAACCTAGCTTTGTACCTCTCAATGGAGACATCTAATTTCTGTTTAACTTTATACACCTATTTACAAGGTATAGCCTTCTTACCTGGAGGAAGAGGGACTATGTCCCAAGTCCTATTTGCAATAAGAGCTTGAAACTCCTTCAATATAGCCTCTTACCAAGCAGTATTAGAGACAACTTGCTGGTAAAATGGAGGCTCTTGTATATGAATCCCAGCAGAAGTGACCTTAGAAGAAGGAGCAACATAAGAGCAAACATAATCTTGAAGATAAGAAGGTGGGTTGGAAGTTCTGAGAGACTTCCTAAGAAGAGTAGGTGAAAAAGAAAAAGGAGTAGGATAAACAGATGGAGGAGGAATTGGAACAGGAGTAGACAATGAAGGGGATGGTTGAGAGGAGGCAGAAGGTGGAAACTCAATAAAAGGTGAGCAAATAGGAGAAGAGAAAATAGGAGGAGGAGGAGGAGGAGAAGAATAAGAATGATATGGAAAGACAGTCTCATGGAAAATGACATCCCTGGAATAAAGGATAGAGTAAAATAAAAAATTGAGAAGTTTGTATCCCCTTTTCCCTAAGGGATACCCCAAAACAACACATGCAGTTGCCCTAGGTTGAAGTTTGGTTCTACCCTTCTTGGGAAGAGTAGCAAAACATAGGCAACCAAAAGACTTTAAATGATCATAGGAATGGGGAGAGCTATGTAATCTTTCAAAAGGAGAAATATTCTGTAAATCTGAAGAGGGAAATCGATTAATGAGATACGTAGCAGTTAACACACAATCACCTCAATATTTCAAAGGAAGTTTAGACTGATACAATAAAGCCCTAGAGGTCTCAAGCAGATATTTGTGTTTCCTCTCAACCACTCCATTTTGTTGAAGAATGTGAGGGATTGTAGTTTGATGTAATATGCCAGATTGAGAGAAAAAGTAGGAAGCTTCAGAGCTGCTTCCCAACTCATACGCATTATCGGATCTTATGGTTTGAATAGAAGATTGAAAATGATTCTTAACCATGAGAACAAAAGCTTTAATAATGAATAAAGCATTACTCTTGCAAGAGAGAAGGTGTGTCCACGTGACTCTAGTATAGTCATCTACAATGATAAGAAAATAACTGAAACCATTGTAGGTTTTAAGACAATGTGGTCCCCAAAGATCAATATGTATAAGTTGGAAAGGTACACTAGTTTTTATGGTACTATCTGAAAAGGGTAACTTTTGTTGTCTTGCCAAAGGGCACACAGAACAAATAAAAGATTGTTTAGATGAAAGTTTATTCTTAAGAAAAGGAATAGACAACATTCTATTATAAGGCATGTGACCCATTATTTGATGCCAGAAAATAACAGTTTTATTCATATCAACATAATGTACATTGCTGTTAGAACAAGAGATATTGGTGCATGAATGAGAACTATTTACAAGAGGAATAGGAGAAGATACTGAAAAGCAGGAGATAGGGCAGAGAATGTATGAGCCTTAGAATGAAGGATGTAAAGTCCATTCGCAGTTCTACCAATTGCCAGTGGCCTCTTCGGAGAAGGGCCCTGCAAAGTACAACATTTTGTAAAAAGAGCAGAAGAACATTGAATTTGATCAAGTAATTGTCTAACAGAAATAAGATTAAACTGAAAAGATGGTACAATCAAGACATCAGGTAAAGTAATATCAGAGTTCAAAAATAAGGAACTAGAGGAGACTACTTTTGCTTTGTAACCATTAGGAAGAGTGACAAGTATAGGAAAAGGTAGAGGAGAAATATCAGAAAGTAAATGTTTATGAGGTGTGATGTGGTTAGTTGCCCCTGAATCTAAAATCCAAGGATCACTTTTGATTTGGGACAAGCAACACAAAAGAGTTCCTACAGCAGCAACAACATGACTACTCAGCATACCTACAAAGTTTGCAGAGTTAGAGGCACTTCCAGAAGAGTCTTGTCCAACTTGACTCAAATGGACTTGTTGGAACAAGGACATGAGATGCGGGTATTGTCCTTTACTAAACCCATGGGGATTGACTTCAGCAGGTGTGGGTGTACAACATTCAGGTTTGGACCTCAGTCTTGGAACCCTCAGTCTGGACACAAGATGTTGACCTCTTGCCACTGGTAAACTTGAAGTCAAATGGATACCCATGTAACTTGTAATATTTTTCAATTGTGTGTCCCAGTTTCTTACAGTACTTGCACAAAACTCCTGAGGCAGATTTCTTAGGATCAAAACTCACACGTTGGTTGAAATATCTATTGTTGGTGGTGTTATGGGTGGACACAACAAAAGACATGGAATCATTTGAGAGATTAGATAAAGCAGAAGACCCTTCCTTTTATTTTTCATCATGTTGCAACATGGAATAGGCCTTGCTTACTTTAGGATAGGGAGACATCATCAAAACGGTACTCTTAGCCGCAGAGTAGGAGTCATTGAGACCACTAAGAAATTGGAAAAGTTTTTGATCTTCAAGGAATTTAGGTAATGCCCCACACGAACAAATAGGTACTACATAAGTTGTGTGAATCTCATCCCATATGCTTCTCAGTTTAGTAAAGTAGGACGCAATGTCGGAAGATCTTTGTGATATAGAATTAATTTCCTTCTGTATTTGTATGTACTTAGACCCATTAGATTCTCCAAACCTTTCGTTGATTGACGTCCAAATTTCTTTGGCAGTATTAAAACGCAGCACACTCGTCGCAATGTCTCAGGACAAAGAGTTACTAATCGAAGCAATTACCATGTCATTACAACGCTCCTAAAAAGGATAGTAAGGGGAATTAGATGCTGGCTAAGAAACCCTACCATTGATCAACCCAAGCTTGTTTTTGGCGGAAAGCGAAATTAACATACTTTTCCTCCAAGTAACAAAGCCATTTCTATTGAATGGAACATATACCAATTGAGTACCAGGGTTGTCTGACGGGTGAACGTAAAATAGATTAGACGGAGGAATAGAGAAATCATCAAAACCATCAGTGTTAGAAGTCCGACTCGTTTGACCAGACGAGTTGTTAGTCACACTCTCCATATCAGAACTAATTCACACACACACAAAAATACTCAATACAGGGACTTAAGGAAAAGAGGAAGGAGATGTACCTGCCGAAGAAGTAAAAAAATTTCAATACTACCGGCAATACTAGAAAACCCAGATAGTATCATCAAATCACCGTGAAGCAGAAGAAAAGCACCAGAAATCAACTAGAAGCAACCGCAGAAGAACATAAATCAGCAGAAATTGGGAAATCACCAAAACAGAAAACCCTAGAATCATTGGGCACCGAGAACTCCAATAAAATCATTCAAGGGTAACATCAGAATGAAGAGCTGGTCGACAACTACACAATTTCAAGCTCTGATACCATGATAACATCATAAAATCGAGGGAATTTAAGAAATGAAATTGGGTGAGATTCCCAAATTGAGAAGAAGGAAGAGAGATATTATTTCATTCTATGTAATTAGAAAAATGAACTATATGGAACCTTCTGTACAAAATATCCTATATGTATTTACAATATAAAGTCATGTGAAAAGACTATAAAGTACACGCTAAACCCAGCTGTAACAAATCAAGTCTCTGAAGGTTTGACTTGGGCCGGATCCATAGATTGGGCTTGGACTGTTATATTTCTATCAGGTAATGATAATATCATCAACATAGAGCACCACAAACAAGATGATAGTAGAGTTATGAAACGTGAAAAGACAATAATTTGAATGAGACCAATGAAAGCCAACTGAGAGCAAATATTGTTTATGTTCGGTGTACCAAGCACAAGGTGCTTGTTTAAGACCATAGATTGCCTTGTTGAGCTTTCAGACATGAGATGGATTAAGCGAATCAGTGAAGCCAAGCCAGGTGGTTGAGTCATGTAGACATCTTTTTCAAGCTTTCCTTGGAGGAAGGCATTGTTGACATCAACTTGACGACTTGGCGAGTCAAAACTTACTGCAAGAGAGAGTACAACTCGAACTGTAGTATGTTTGGCTACATGAGAGAATGTAACAATAAAATCAAGACCTGGTCGTTGATGGAATCCCTTAGCTACAAGTCTTGCCTTATAACGGGTGATAGAGCCATCCACATTGTATTTGATTCTAAACACCCACTTGTAACCGACCACATTATATGAAATATTAAAGGGTACTAATGACCATGTATTTTGAAGCTTGAGTCCACCAAGTTCTTCAAGCATGGCGGCAAACCATTCTGGATATTTTAGCGCCTGATTTACTGCACGAGGGGTGATGATATATACACGATGATTGGGACACTGCTTTGGTGGTTTTGGGTTTGGCTTGCAAGTGTTTGGAGGGTTTTAGTACAGTAAGGGATAGAAGTTGAGTGGGCTTGAAAATGTTATTCTTGGATATTGTTACCATGTGGTGAGTTAGTTGTGGTGGTGGGGAGATGTGAGGATTAATGAATAAATTGGATAAGGATGAAGAAGTGGAATTGACAATAGAGAATGAGTTGGTGAGATTCATACCTTGATTTGGAGAAGAGATTGCCTTGGACACACCTTCAGTGGAGCCATTGGTGGAGTCTGTAGAATTCTTTGGAGTTTGAAGGGAAGTAGTAGGGGCGAATGCACGATGGTGGAAGCGGTGTCACGTGACACTGCTAAATACACATAGAAATGATTTGTCAATTTATTTAAGTTAAATCAAGTGACACAACTTAATAGAAGTTGTTGCGTGCTTTGGTGGTTTGTTGCGCCAGTTTGCTGAGTGAGCTCGCCGGTTTAAAATCGCTTTTTAAACCATAATTCTCAAAGTTATTACTGTTCTTTTTCTATATTTTGCAACTTTTGTGTCTGTGTTTTCTAGATTTACTTTTCTCAATTTCTCATCTCTAATATAAGATTTTAACTTAGATGTGTTATATTGAGTAGGACACTCGCTACTGCTTATAATCGTTGACTCTTTAAATGTGATACCGCTTACAAACAGTACACACGCTATGGTTAATTAGGATTCAACAAAGTCCACATGTCTTGTGACAAAAATCTTAGTGGTTTTGGGGTCAAAACATTTATATGCACTTTGATTTGCAGAGTACCCGAGAGAAACACAAGGTGTAGACCGAGGTTGAAGTTTGTGAGCTTAATACGGGTGAAGCCAACGATAGCAGAGGGCGCCAAAAGTGCGGAGTTTTCTGTAATTCAGTAAAGACCCATAGAGACGAAAATAAGGAGAATCATTATTGAGTATGGGGCCTGGGGGTGGGCAATTTGTTTGCTAGATATGCCGCAGTTAAGAATGCATAAGACCAAAACTTTAGAGGTAGATTGGATGTGTGGAGGAGAGTTAATCCCATTTCAACAATGTGATGATGGCGTCATTCAGCAGTGGCATTGTGCTCAGGTGTATATGGTGATGTGAGAAAACGAGAAATTCCATTTGACTCAAAAAATGGTTTTTATGCTTGAAACTCACCACCATTATCAAAATAAAAAGAGATGATTGGAGTTTGGAAATTTTTTTCAACAACTGTCTTGAATTTTGGAAAGATTATAGCTACCTCGGATTTTTGTTTAAGTGGATATAGCCAAATGTATTTGGTATAATGATCAACAAATATGAGATATATTTAAAGCCATCAACAGAGTCAAGTGGAGCAGCACCCCAAATATCAGAGTAAATAAATTGCAAAGCTTTGATACTTTTTATTAAAAAAGTAGAAAACATAAACTTGTGCATTTTGTTGCACTTACGAGCGTTGCAAACAAATCGTCTATTACTACTGATAACTGAAAGAAGTTCTAATTTATTCAAAAATGAGCTGATGAACTTGAGAGTTTGGATGTCCAAGATGACAATGCCAATTAGAGAAGGAAGTCTTCGTTGATATTATTCCACTTTAGGCGTTACTCTAATTTGATAATGCAAAGAACAAAGAACACTTCTAATCTATAATTAATCCGTAGTTAATTGTCATACCTCTCCACCATTAATTTATTGTAATATTTATAGATATTATGTATATACATAGTGGGAGAATGAAATTACTACTTCATAAATGATTCACATTCATTCATATGACAATTTCTTAACTTTTGTGACTTCATTTGTGAAAAGACACAACTTTTCAGAAGGTTTGAAGTTACTGTCTTTATGACAATTTTGTCATTAAACCAAAATAAATGTTACATAACATTAACTCACATTCGGCCTCTTCCGATTTTCTGAGGGAAGAAAACGTAAATGATTTGCCTATATAAACATCATTATTTGTGAGCTAAAATACCAACCAAAAATATTATTCTCTCATCCTCTCAAAAGATTATTCTTCTTCCTATTTTTCTTGAGCAATTCTTTTTTGCAAACTCCAAACTTCTAGCCACGAGTGCACGTGTTGGAAGTACTGTGGAACCTTGGGGAGTGACCGGTCTTAACGATTTATACCCAGTCGGACCAAAATCACTTTCAAGGCAGTGGCTTGCCACTACACATTATTTATTCGATAAGTTATTTCTATTCTTAGTCAATATTATCTACTAGTGTTTTTACAATTTGAAAGCGATTTCATATATAATATTGATTAATAGCTACCACTTTGAACAAAACACTTCCTGATCTGTCAAAACTTGAGCCTTTAGATGGCAACAATTATAAGCATTGGTCCTAGAAGTGGGTTATATACATAGTGGGAGAATGAAATTACTACTTCATAAATGATTCACATTCATTCATATGACAATTTCTTAACTTTTGTGACTTCATTTGTGAAAAGACACAACTTTTCAGAAGGTTTGAAGTTACTGTCTTTATGACAGTAACTTCATAGAGTTCTGAAAAGTTGTGTATTTTCACAAATGAAGTCACAAAAGTTAAGAAATTGTCATATGAATGAATGTGAATAATTTATGAAGTAGTAATTTTATTCTCCCACTATGTATATAACCCACTTCTAGGACCAATGCTTATAATTGTTGCCATCTAAAGGCTCAAGTTTTGACAGATCAGGAAGTGTTTTGTTCAAAGTGGTAGCTATTAATCAATATTATATATGAAATCGCTTTCAAATTGTAAAAACAATTAGAAGTGGGTTACGTTTTGTTTAACGAACCTCCTGCTGATGTTGTTTCTAATACTACTAATGTTGCTGATAGTTCTAATATAACTGCTGTTATTGTTACGGATGGTGCTGCTAACAAGAAATTTGAAAAGGATAATAAAACTGTTCGAGCGCATCTGCTTAACCATATGACTAATACTCTCTTTGATTTGTTTATAAATTATAAATCTGCTAAAGTCATATGGGACAGTTTGGAGAAGAAATATGGTGCGGATGATGCGGGGAAAAGAAGTATGTAGTTTGAAAGTGGATCAATTTTCACATGGTTGATGATAAGCCAATCATGGAGCAGGTTCACGAGTATGATAATTTTACTGGTGATGTTTTGAACGAAGGCATGGAGATGTGTGAGATTTTTCAAGCTAATGTTCTGCTTAAAAAATTTCCAACTTCCTCGAGTGATTACAGGAATCAACTGAACCATAAGAAAAAAAACTTAACTCTTCAAAAATTGATCAGTCACATGAGGACTGAGGAAGCAAACCGTCTCCAAGATGAGGAGGCAGAACGACTTAAGGATAAGATGAGATCTTTCTCTCTCTTAATTCTTTTAAAGCTAACCTTGTGGAATCTGGTAGTACTTTTGTGAAAGACAGGTTTAAAGGTAAACAGAAGAAAAGCCAGAAGAAAGGATATGTAAAGAAGCAGAGTTACTTCAATAAACCTGAGGGCCAAATCCAAAAGTCGAAAGGACCTTGCTATGTTTGTGAAAATATTTGTCACAAGGCTTTCCAGTGCAACCAAAGACAAGGACAAAGCTCAAAGCAGGGAGGAAAAACTCCACCCCAAGCTAACCTTACTGAAAGTGGTGATATGATTGTTGTTGTGGTCGTTGAGGCAAATATGGTGGCTAACAAGACTTATTGAATACTGGACACAGGCGCTTCAAGGCACCTCTGTGCCAACAAGGAATTGTTTCATGACTTTGAGGATTCTACTGATGGCGAGTGTGTTTACATGGGTAACTCCACTACCGCAGGAGTTATGGGTAAAGGAAAAGTTTTTCTTAAGTTAACTTCTGGAAAAACTTTAGCCTTGAACAATGTTCTGTACGTTCCCTCCATTCATAGAAACTTAGTTTCTGGTACACTTCTCAACAAAGCAGGCCTTAAACTTATTTTTGAATCTAATAAAATTGTTATTTCTCGTGGAGGAGACTTTATTAGGAAGAGTTACCTCAATAAAGGTTTATTTGTACTGAACATTATTCAAGAGATTACTAGTAATGCAAGTACTTCTAATACTGCTTATATTGCTGAGTCTATTGATTTGTGGCATGGTAGGCTAGGTGATATTAATATTGCTTCTATAAAAAGACTTAGAAAAATAGAATTAATTCATGCGATTAATGTTGATAATTTTTCTAAGTGTCCTATTTGTATAAAAGCAAAATATACCAAAAAGCCTTTTAAAAATGTAACTAGTAGAAAAACAGAATTACTTGAACAAGTACATTCAGACTTAGCTGATTTTAAGAACACGGTTAGTAAGGGTGGGAAGAAATACTACATCACTTTTGCAGATGACTTTTCGAGATACACTAAGGTATATCTTTTTAAGTCTAAGGATGGGGCTGAAAGCATATTTTTAAAATACAAAGCAGAAATAGAAAACCAATTAGACAAGAAAATCAAGAGACTTAGTTCTGATAGGGGTGGTGAATATAGTACTAATACTCTAGAAGCTTTTTATGAGAAAAATGGTATTATACATGAGTTTAGTGATCCCTATACTCCCCAACAAAATAGTGTAGATGAACAAAAAAATCAAACCCTTAAAGATATGATGAATTCTATGCTTTTGAGTTCAGGTTTATCTCACAAGATGTGAGGGGAAGCTGTCTTATCTGCATGTTATGTTTTTAATAGAGTTCCTCATAAGAAGTTAGATAAAACTCCTTATGAGTCATGGAAAGGATTTGCCTCAACTTGAAATTTCTAAAAGTGTGGGGGTGTTTGGCTAAAGTTGGTCTACATGAATTTAAACAAGTAGTTGTAGGACCTAAAACTTTTGATGCCGCTTTTATTGGTTATGTTCAAAACAGTGTTGCATATATATTTCTATCTTTGAATGATCATTCTATTTGCGAATCTAGAGATGCAGAATTTTTTTAGCATGTTTTTCCATTGAAATATAATGTTCCCACTGATGTGCTAATAATACTTCTACATCTATATCTGTTAATTCTCATATTGTGCCTTCTTCTAGTATTACTGCTAATGATCATGAAAATGCACTTAGAAGGAGTAAGAGATGTAGAATTGAAGCTAGCTTTGGTCATGACTTTATCACTACTTTCTTGACTGAAAATATTGAGCTTGATCTTTTGAATTGTGAATTAGTGTCTACTTATTTAATAGAAGAAGACCCTAAGACTTATGATGAAGCAATGAGGTCAATAGATGCTAATTTTGGAAATAGGCCATTAAAAGTGAATCAGACTCTATAGTTTCTAATCACACTTGGGACTTGTCTAATTTGCCTAAAGGTTATAAACCCATAAGTAGCAAATGGATATTTAAGAAGAAATTGAGACCTGATAGTACAATTGAGAAATATAAGGTTAGACTTGTTATTAGGGATTTTAACCAAAAGAAAGGCGTTAACTACTTTGATACTTATTCTCCCGTAACTAAAATAGCAACTATTAAAACTCTTGTTGCCTTAGCCGCTATTCATAATTTAGTGATACATCAAATGGATGTTAAAATGACTTTTCTAAATGGTCATTTAGAGGAAGAGATCTATATGACTCAACCTGAGGGTTTTGTGATCCAAGGACAGGAGAATAAAGTATGCAAATTGAGAAAATCTCTATATCGTCTTAAACATGCACCTAAGCAATGGTATGAAAAATTTAATAGCATACTAGTAGATAATGGGTTTGTTGTTAATGCATCTTATACTTGTGTTTATTCCAAGATGATAGGATCAGATTGTGTGATTATATGTCTATATGTGGATGACATGTTAATCTTTGGCCCTAATGTGGATATTGTAAATGATACTAAGAATTTGTTGTCTTCTAAATTTGAAATGAAAGATCTTGGAGAAGCAGATGTAATTTTAGGGATTAAAATCAAAAGAACTGCTAATGGTTTTTCATTGTCTCAGTCTCATTATATTGAGAAAATGCTGAAAAGGTTTGATTGTTTTGATGTAGCTCCTGTGAGAACTCATTATTATCCTAGCATACACTTGAGAAAGAATAAAGAATCTAGTGTTTCTCAAACTGAATATGCTAAGATAATTGGTAGTATAATATTTCTCATGAAATATACACGGCATGATATTGCTTATGTTGTTAGTAGATTAAGTAGATATACTCACAACCCCAGTAGTGAACACTGGAATACTCTTCATCGCTTGCTAAGGTATTTGATAGGTACTATGGATTGGTTTTTGCATTTTAATAATTTTCCTGCTGTTATAGAAGGATTTTGTGATGCAAATTTGGTTACTGACAATGATAAAGTTAGTTCCACTAGTGGCTATGTATTTACTTTGGGTGCAGGTGCTATTTCGTGGAAGTCTTCAAAACAGACTTGTATAGCACGTTCGACCATAGAATCTGAATTTATTGCTCTTGAGTTAGCAGGACAAGAAGCTGAATGGTTGAGAAACTTATTGGGAGGCGTGCCTTTGTGGGGAAGACAAACTTCACCAGTGTCTTTACATTGTGACTCACAAGCGGCAATTGAAATTACCAAAAATAGTGTGTACAATGGGAAAATAAGACATATTCGCATTAGACATGGTGAGGTGAAACAATTATTAAAACATAGTGTTATTTCCTT
Organism: Nicotiana tomentosiformis; assembly: GCF_000390325.3. Taxonomy (NCBI): domain Eukaryota; kingdom Viridiplantae; phylum Streptophyta; class Magnoliopsida; order Solanales; family Solanaceae; genus Nicotiana; species Nicotiana tomentosiformis. The sequence continues at coordinate 29,608,488 of NC_090813.1, read as the reverse complement.
GGAATATGTAAGGTCCGAAAGAAATTTGGCGGATCCTTTAACCAAGGATTTGGCAAGGAGAGTTATTCTTGAAACGTCGAGGGGGGTGGGGCTAAAGCCCATGAATTGAGGAAGTATGGTGGATACCCGCTCGTGGTCAAACGAAGCCATATGAGACTTCAATATGCACTATATTTCCTATCCCTATGACGTGTGGTAGTGCTTTTTAAGGTTGAGTCTATTTTGCTCTTAATGATTCCATAGCCTTAAGGTGATCTATATATTTATAGACTTGATGGAATCACCTACGTGAGTGTAAATGTGCAGTCGCCTTTTATGAAAGACTTGGGATGTCTTTCTAGAGCACTTATGACACTCAAAGTGTGTGCATGACCATAAAAGCACTTTATTAGTATCGCGAAGTTTGCATAAAATTAAGGATATAGTATGTGTATTTAGGGTCTCAACTCATGTCCATTCAGTTCAAGAGTACTTCACTTTGTGGATATTAGTCGTTGCCTCATTTCACTATTTGTCAATTCAAATAAAAAGATATTGACACTTAAGTACATGTTCCTTCCTTTTGCCCAGGAATTATTCTTATTCTTTATCTTTGCATTAGTGGGGGATTGTTGGTATTATTCCTCCTTAGGCGTTTCTCTAATTTGATAATGCAACGAACAAAGAACACTTCTAATCTATAATTAATCCGGGGTTAATTGTCATACCTCTCCACCATTAATTTGTTGTAACATTTCTAGATCTTATGTATATGCAGAGTGGGAGAATAAAGTTACTACTTCATAAATGATTCACATTCATTCATATGACATTTTCTTAACTTTTGTGACTTCATTTGTAAAACGATACAACTTTTCAGAAGGTTTGAAGTTACTATCTTTATGACAATTTTGTCATTATACCAAAATAAATGTTACATAATATTAACTCACATTTGGCCTCTTACGATTTTTTGATGGAAGAAAATGTAAATGATTTGCCTATATAAACATCATCATTTGTGAGCTAAAATACCAACCAAAAACATTATTCTCTCATCCTCTTGAAAGACTATTCTTCTTCCTATTTTTTCTGGGCAATTCTTTTTTGCAAACTCCAAACTTTCAGCCACGAGTGCACGTGTTTGGAAGTACTGTGGAACCTTGGGGAGCGACCGGTCTTAATGATTTGCACCCAGTCGGACCAAAATCACTTTCAAGAAAGTGACTTGCCTTGCACATTATTTATTCCATAAGTTATTTCTATTCTTGGTCAATATTATCTACTATTTTTCTAACGGTCTTGACACTGGTGAAGGCTGCAAATGGTTTCGGTTGTTGCAATGAAGTTTTGGCAGGCTATTCATAGAATCCATCAATGAGTTTCCCCCCCTGTAGATGTGCCCCGGTGAGAAAGTCCTTCACAAATCACAACAAACCAGTAAGGTGAGAATTCAACCAACACATTATTGGTACAGCACAATTTATAGACAGAAATGAGATTTTTCTTTATAGATGGAACAAGCAGGACATCATGCAAAATAGAGGAGATGAGTTAGACATGAGAGAGGTAGAGCATGTATGAGTAATTGGAGGATTATTACCATCACCAACTAGGGGTGCTTATCAGGCGGATAATTACGCTTAACGGTTCGGCTTAACAGTTGTCAGATTATAAATGTAGTAATCCGCTAGCTATCCAATAAGACAACAGACGGATTGATATCGAATTAACAATTATCATGCGGTTATCGAGCAGCTTATCGGCTAAACCAAATAGAAAATTTTTGAACAATCATTCAATCAATACCAAATAGTTTCAAATTAATACCAATTTTTTAATACCATCTAAGACTTAATCAAACGGTATTTTTCAATTGAAGAGTCTTCAAGACTATTCATACTGTCATACACGTATTAACCAAATTTTTAATACCATCAAGACTACTCATACAAACATACACATACTAATCATTGAGATTTCGATTTTTCGACTTCTCGGTTTTCAGTTCAAGAAAAAGACGAGACTGACGACTTCTATGCCTCTGGTGGTTGCAGACAATTGAGAATTAGAAAATGAAAATTAGGGATTTAGCTATTTAGGGTTTCAATAGTATTTTATATACATAGGGGTAAAAGTGTAAATATAAAAAAAATTAACGGGTTAACAGTTTACCCGATATGAAGAATGAGTAATCCGTCCCGAAGCCGTTATGCCGTATAAAATCTCCGTTCACAATCCATTACCCCAATAATCCGATACCAATAAGTTAATAAGCTATCGGTTTAGTTCAGTTAACGATTTCGGTTCAGTTTTGAACAGCCTTAGCCTTATCACCACCCATAAGGTCCTCAGTACCATCATACTCAGACTGGAGACTGGAGTGACAAGTTTTGAAGATTATTGGTGACATGATGTGATGCACCCGAGTACATTATCCAATTTCGAGAGTTACCAGTAGGTGAGGCAGCAAAGTTAGCCCTTGGAGCATTGGTTGGACGAGTGGAGGAGTTCTGAGAAGATTGTGTCATCCAGGGGAAAGCAGACAGCAGACGACGACATTGTTTGACCATGTAACCCGGTTTGTGACAGTATTGACACACAACTCGTGGCCTGTTAGAGATGGTGGAGTTGTTATTTAATCGGGAAGTACTGGAGGCCGTGTTTGAGTATTGCTTGTAATTTTGTCGTCCATTTTTTGTATTGGTTAAAAGGTGATTTATTGGCATAGTTTGTTGTCACTAGTGGAGATGAGGATGGAGCAGTTCCTCTACGTTGGAGAAGAACCTCATGGTCCGACAATTTCTTGTGAAGTTCCACAAATGTCACTGTTGTTTCCCTTGCACGCAAGGCAGATGCAAGAACATTAAAAGCATTGTTTATAATATATTATTCTTAAATGACATAAAACCTTTAATTTCACATAGTAGTAGTATTATTAATATTAATAAGGGATAATTTAAACAAATAAGATGTTACTCATGTATTTACAATATATTTTCTTTGATATTAGTGTAACAAATTATATTTACTAGTATGAAGATTTTTAAGTAGTTTAATTCATAGGGCTAAGAAAAGTTTACTGTTAAAGAATCGACGATCTTTCTTTTTTTCTTTCCTTTTACAAATTTTTTACTTTTTTATTTTTCTACAAACTTTAATATTGTCTAAACTAAAAAAAATTATAAAATTCAGTTTTAAAATTTTTTGGGGACTCAAATCTCAAGCTAAGGGCCTAAATCAAGGCTTTACTAGCCTCCCCCTTGAGCAACTCGTCCACCCTTGACATTTTTAATCAAATTTTATAGTCAGATAAGACAACAATGACAAATATTAAAAGCAGTGAATGTGTCATCTTGTTATCAAATGTGAATAAAGCTGATTGAACAATATGTGAGATTATTATTCATCAAGTTTTGAATCAAAAGGATAAAGGGATTATTCATCAAGTTTTGAACCTTGCGACACTTGCCTTAGAAATGTTTTAGTTAAAAAAGATGAGACACAAAAGAACTTACTTTTTAATGTATAGATCAATCAAATATGACAAAAAAAATACTTAATTTAGAGAATTTAGTTGAAATTAAAAAGTAAATTGTGGGAAACAAAAAAAAGACTGTATAGAAGGAAAGAATAGAACTGGTGAGAGGTAAATATATTATTTTATTTAATGAGAGAAAAGAATTATTCTATTGACTCACTTGATATCCTAACTCTACTAAATTTAGAAAAATATTAAAATTTGAATTCTTTTATTAAATATTATATAAATATAAATTATATATTATATATAATAATATAATAATAATTCCTATTTTTGGAGCCTTAAATATTGTGCCACTTTTATTGAAATACATCTCCGAACTCGACAAACCCCACTTTTATTCGACACAGGATTAGAAAAAGTTGCATCTACAATTCTATATTCTGCCACAGTAGGTTAGAAAGGTAAAATTTCACTTATGGACTTTAACTTTGAGTTTATAACACAAAAGTTATTTTTTATTTTTGTAACATAAAAATTATCTAACTTTGTGTTTATAACACAAATCACTTTTTTATTTTTTTGTCACATAAAAATCATCCAATCAGAGGCAGATCCAGGATTTGATGGCTACAGTTGCCACTATTATAATGCAAGCCGACCACTAGTAAAGAAGACTGAATTAGGGTGTACATTCAGTCGATTCGATCCGTTTTGAATTAATTCAGTTCGGTCTTCGATTCGATCTATTTTGAATTTATTCAATCTAATGTTAAAAGATTTTTATGCATAAATGAATATGTGATACATCCCTTCAATCGACATGCAAACTAATTAATATTATATTATGTCTTTGATGAATCACTGTAAAAAGTTTTTATAATTAATAAAATAACATAGATGGATAAAAAGAGAAAATGATTAAATTACATCCAAATAAAATTTGAAGATTCAGAAAAAGACAAATGAAGAAACTATATAATATAAAAATGAGATTGTTAAAAAAAAAAAGCGAATAACAAAGATGAAGAAAATAAGAAAAATTAACAAAAGGAGCATAAAAAAAATGAAAAAGGAAAAAAGTAATAGGTGACATCCAAATAAAATTTGAAGATAAAAGACAAAGGAAGAAACTATATAATATAAAAATGAGATTGTTCAAAAAAAAAAAGCGAATAACAAAGATGAAGAAAATTAAGAAAAATTAACAAAAGGAGCATAAAAAATGAAAAAAGTAACAGATGAACAACTAAGACATTCAGAGAGTCTCGATCCTGGATGCTGTGTGTGGGACTTCCACACTTCAGCCATGGCACCTTCAATCACTTTGTAACTTGGGGTGCCATTCGTCGGTTATGTAAGTATTTTTAGAAAAATACTAGTATACATATAAAATTTTATTCAGAGACCGGGTGGCGTATCACCCCAAATTGCATACATAAATCCGCCCCTGCATCCAACTTTGGCTAAGCTAATTAAAAAGTGAATATTGCATGATCAATTTTATAGTTTGTAATGTTAATATGACATGACACTTCAAAATAAGTTAGTTACTCCAAGTTTTACTAATCTCAGTTGTGGTTTACAAATATTCTGTTACTTTTATTATTTTTATTACTTTGTAATAATTTTGTTAACTCATTATTTGCTTTGGTAATAAATGTGAAATATATTACCAGTCAAATGACCAAATTCAATCTTACACAAAAAGAGCACTCAACCTGGTGACTCCAGGAATAAGCCTCAGCAAACAAAAACAAAGTAGCTGTGGGGTCAACTTCATTAAATAAAAGAAAAAAAAATACTAAAGGAAAAATGTGATTGGTACAAAAGAAAGCAATGGTAGGTTGCAGAAAAATTGGTTTTGGTATTGCAATTTGCATATGAAAAAATGTTGATTGGTTGGATTTACGGCTGAGCGGTGGAAGAATTTGCAAGATATGCAAATTGTCCAGTTGGTTGAAATTGTCAGATATCAATCAATTTTGATTGGTTAAACTATCAGCTCTTCCTGTTATAATTAGAGGCCCCCGTTCCTCATTTCAAACACACCAAAAAAATAAGAGAAAAGCAATAGAAGTTAGAGAGAGTAATTCACAGATTGTAGTCTATGAAATAAATAATGAGTATGAGTATATTGTGGTGAGATATTTAAAATAAAAAGTGTTATTTCTTTTGAGACGTAGTAGTCTTTTGACACTAAACAGTTATAATATTATAGTGGTATTATATTGCTCTTCTCGGGTATTGTATTTTATCCCGTTAAAAGATTTGGTGCTATTGTTACTCTTTTGTATTATTGTTATTTATCGTGGATATTATTTCTGTGGGATATTATTTTTTCCAACAACGTGGTATCAGAGTCGTGGCGAATAATAGTCCGCTGTCTTTTCAGTATCCCCGTCTCACAAAAGATAATTATGAGAAATTGTGTCTACGTATGAAAGTCATTCTTGGCTCGCAGGATGTGTGGGGAATCGTAAACAGAGGGTATGCAAAATCCGATAATAAGGAAGCTCTGCCTCAAAATGAAAAAGATGTCTTGGCAAAGACAAGAAAGAAGGATCAACAAGCCCTTACTCTCATCCACCAATGTTTGGATGACGCCACGTTTGAGAAGGTGACAAATGCTACTACCTCAAAGGAAGTTTGGTAGATTTTATAAAATTCTTTTCAAGGAGTTGACAAGGTGAGAAAAGTAAAACTTCAAACTGTAAGGGCTGATTTTGAAATTTTAAAAATGAAAGAATCCGAATGCATTTCAAATTATTGTTTAAAAGTGAAGGTTGTTGTAAATCAACTAAGAAGATATGGGGACGACATAGAAGATGTCCGTGTGGTAGAAAAGATCCTTCGCACTTTAACACCTAAATTTGATTTTGTGGTGTGTGCTATTGAGGAGTCTAAAGATTTAGACTCTATGATAGTAGAGCAATTGGAGAGTTCTTTACAGGAAAATGAAGAAAAAATCAAGAGGAGACAAGAAGTACCATTGGATCAACTTCATTAAACTCAGGCATCCTTTAAGGATTATGTGTAATGACCCGATCGGTCGTTTTGCCTTCTAGAATCCCGTTTTCCTAAATAAGACTCCCAGTATGTGCTTTACTATTTTATGACTTGCGGGGATAGTTAGATCGGATTTGGAAGGGTTCGAGTTAAAATCGGAATATTTAGTTCCTTAATATTGGCTTAAAAAGGGGTAAATTTGACTTGTGTCAACATTTATAGAAAACTATCTCGGAATCCGGATTTGATGATTTCAATAGGTTCGTATGATAATTTTGGACTTGGGCGTGTGTTCAGATCGGATTTTGGGTGACCCGGGAGCGTTTCAGTGCCTAATGTTGGAAGTTGGCTCATTTAAGGTTTTAAAGTTCTTTAACTTTGGTTTGAAGTAGGTTTTGGTGTTATCGATGTCCGTTTGGAATTCCGAGCCTAGGAATAGCTCCATATGGTGATTTAAGACTTGTACGTAAAATTTGGTGTCATTCCGAGTAGTTTAAGTATGATTCGACTAATTTGGAGTAAGTTGGAAGAACTTGACGTTCATGAGTTGATTATATTTGGTTTTGGGTTGTGATTCTTAGTTTTGATATTATTTCACATATTCCAAGGGTGCGTTAGACGAGGCCTCGGGGGCCTCGGGTGCTACTCGGACGATGCGTGGATCGAGTTTGAACTTGAAAGAGCTGTTGGTGCACTAGTTCTGGTGTGCCCGCACCTGCGAGATTTTTCGCCGCAGGTGCGACCTGGCAGAAGAGGTTTTGGATGAGTGGTCAGTGGCCCGCAGTGGCGGAGGAACTTCTGCAGAAGCGGCCTCGCCTTTGTGATGAAATGGCCGCAGGTGCGAGAAGAAGCTGGCCAGGCCTGGACTCGGGTGAAAATTATGCAAATTATGGGTTTAGTTGAAAAACCTAGGTTTTGATAAAAATAGGATTTAACCACGAAAATGGTTATGGAATTGGGTAAAATTTATATATTTGAGTTCGCGAGGTTATGGGTAACAATTATCTTCGAAACTTTTTGGAATCCGGGCACCCCGGGGGTGAATTTTAGGAATCTTCCAAATTGGGTTGGGTAATTACTCCAATAGTTAAATTATGAACTTTTGAATATATATTGATTTATTTATATAATATTTGGCTAGTTTCGGGTTGTTTGGCACCAAGTTGAGGATTTAGAGCATATTTGTGGACCAGAAGTGAGCTTGAGATCGAGGTAAGTCTGTTGTCTAACCTTTTAAGAGGGAATTCATCCCCTTAGGTGTATCTTGTTGTGTGTTATTTGTGTGGGGAGCTACGTATGCACTAGGTGACGAGAGCCCGTGCGTAGCTATATTTTATGAGATGTACGGGTAGTCTTAGATTTACATCATGCTTTAGTTTATAATGTCATACTTCTTATGTATATTAATTATCTTGAATAGAGCTAAGACTAGAGATTTTAAAGTTGAAAACTTCCAATTTAGAATTCTTATTTTGGGGAATGATTGATGAATATTTAATATCTCTGAGAAATCCATGTCCTCTCGCATCGCAAGTACTTTCGCGAGCGATTAAACTCTCTATTCTCATGGGAATGGGTCGTTCGCCTCGGTAGTGTAATAGATGCATCTATGGTTCATGTCGTTCGACCCTCGGCAGTGCGCACAGTATAATTTTGAATCGGGCCGTACGACCTCGTCATAAATCGTGCGTGATAATAGTCGTAGCCTGATTACACTTGATATTACTTTATGGCTCGAGAGGTTATAATTTATTTAATGACAGAAATTAATTGGGGGTTAGTAGATGCTGGCTAGAGATTTTGGAATCTATTATCAGTTAATGAGTCATTTCTTTTTTTTTACTGCTTGACATTGTGTTATTATTATTATTATTATTATTATTTCTATGTCTTATACCTGTATAGAATTTCTGTATTTTATTGTTGGCCCATAGTAAGTGTCAATGTCGACCCCTAGTCACTATTACTTTAAGGTTAGACTGGATACTTACTGGGTACATGTTATTTATGTACTCGCTCTACACTTCTACACTAATCGTGCAGGATCTGAGGCAGGTGCATCTGGCAGTCATCTCGACGCGCACCCCCGATACTTCGAGACTTAGTGGTGAGCTGCTTTTCAAAGTCCGTTCAGCAGAACTCAGAGTCTCTCTTTTGCATTTATTTTCTGTTTACTCTATTTTAATCAATAGTTTAGTGTTTTGTATATTCTACTAGTAGCTCATACACTTGTGACACCAGGTCTTGGAATTTTGCTAGTAGACGTTTGAAGGTTTTTGAGTATTTATTTTACCAGACTTGTTCTCATATTTGTTTACACTTTATTTTATTGAGTTTTTCATCTCTTACTTACTTAATAAATAAAAAATCAACTATTTCGAAATTGTTAAAAGAATAAATACATAGCTAGTTCACCGTTGGCTTGTCTAACGGAGACGTTAGGCGCCATCACGACCTATAGGTGAAATTGGGTCGTGATAACATGGTATTAGAGGACTAGGTTCACGTAGGTATCACATGTTATGAGCAGACCTAATAGAGTCTTGCGGATTGGTGCGGAGACGTCCCTACTTATCTTCGAGAGGTTATAGGGTGTTAGGAAACTACTCTTTTTTCATCTCCTATCGTGCAATTGATTTTGTGCTAAGTATATTTCTCTTATTCTCTCACAAATGGTAAGAAAGCGCGAGGCAGATGTACCCGATCATGGAGGAACTGCCCCCTATTTCTAGAGGCCGAGGGAGGGCTCCAGCTCGCGGTAGAGGGCGAGGGCATCCTAGAGTTTCTCCAGTCATGCCACCAGTGGATCCAATAGAGGTTCCAATTATTGAGGAGCAGGGCGATGTGCCTGCAGCAGAGCCGGCCCTAGTGGATTTCATGTCTGCACTGGGATTCCAAGAGGTCATGGGCCGTATGCTGCGGTTTAAAGATTCTATGACTCAGGCTGGTTTATTTCCAGCAGACCCAGCCACATCTCAGGCGGGAGGGGGAGCACAGACCCATACTGCTTAGGCTCTAGGGTATGCAACTGCTGTGTATTAGACCCCGGGTGCACTACCTACCCATGGGCGGAGCTCAGCTAGTTGCAGAAGCTATACTTGAGCCCAGACCAGCTGTGACGGGCGATCCACAGAAGCTATTGAACAAATGGACCACGCTATATCCTCTTGTCTTTGGAGATGGGAGATATGAGGACCCCCAGGACTTTATTGATTGGTGCAAGGACATACTGCACAACATGAGGATATTGGAGTCCCACGGGGTGGACTTTACCACTTTTCAGCTGGAGGGCCGGGCCCGTAGATAGTGGCAATCCTATCTTCTCGGCAGACCAACAAGTTCTCCTCCCTTGACTTGGGACAAGTTCACAGTTTCACACGTATCTTTCTAGATAGGTATATTCCACTCTCTCAAAGGGAAGAGTTGCGGTTTCAGTTTGAGCAGCTATACCAGGGTCAGATATTCGTGACAGACTATGAGGCAAGAGAGGGTGCGAAGGTTTCTTGCAGGGCTGTACTCTGGTATCCAGGCTAGTGTTGGAGATAGCTCGGAGGATTGAGGGTGTTCGTCAGCGGAGCCGAGACCAGATGCCATGGGACAAATAGTTTCGTTATTCCGGAGGGTTCAGTGGTGCTCCGTCTGGGGGTAGAGGTCAGTTTGGGAGAGGTCAACCTAGCAGACCCACATATCCAGCACCACTGCCTTCTCGGGGTGCTCTAGTATGGCCTATTTCAGCACCATGCCAGAGAGCTCCTATTGCCCACCAGCCATTCAGGGTTCCTCCAGTGGGTATTCAGGCCATCAGGGTCAGACTTTAGGTCAGCTGTCCACCGTTCCGAGGGGTTGTTACGAGTGTGGGGATTCTGGCCACATAAAGAGGTTTTGTCCCAGACTTCGGGGCAAGGCTGTATAAGTCATCAGCCTATGATTACAGCATCAGCTGCCACACTAGCTGTCCGACCGCCCAGAGGCAGAGGGCAGGTGGGTAGGGGCCGTCCTAGAGGTGGAGGCCAGACAGGTGGAGACCAGTCAGGTGGCGCTCTATCTAGGTTCTATGCTTTTTCTGCCAGACCAGATGTAGTGGCTTCAGATGCCATGATCATAGGTATTATTTCTGTATGTGGTAGAGATGCTTCGGTACTAGTCGATCCAGGGTCTACATATTCATATGTTTCATCTCTATTTGCTCATTTCCTGGGTGTTCCATGTGAGTCCTTGGGTACTCTTGTATATGTATCCACGCTAGTGGGCGATTCTGTTGTGGTGGGTCGGATCAACCGGTTCTGTATTGTGACTTTCTGTGGTTATGAGACTAGAGCAGATCTTTTGTTGCTTGATAAGACCGACTTTGAGGTCATCCTAGGCATGGATTAGTTATCTCCATATCACGCCATCCTTTATTTCCATGCCAAGACTGTTACCTTGGCATTGCCAGAGTTGCCTATATTGGAGTGGAAGGGTTCGTCTGTCAGTGCATCCAGTTAGGTTATCTATTTCCTGAAGGTTCGACGCATGGTCGAGAAGGGTTGTTTGGTTTATCTAGTTTATGTTCAGGATACTACCGCAGAGACTCCGGCGATTGATTCAGTACCCGTAGTTTAGGAGTTCTCTAATTTGTTTACTTCTAATCTTCCAGGCATGCCATCAGATCATGATATCGATTTTTACATTGATTTGGCTCATACCCAAACTATCTCTATTCCTCTGTACTGCATGGCTCCGAAAGAGTTGATGGGGTTGAAAGAACAACTTGAGGAGTTGCTAGTGAAGGGTTTCGTCAGGCCGGGTGTGTCGCCTTGGGGTGTACCGATGTTATTTGTGAAGAAGAAAGGTGGGACTATGCAGATGTGAATTGATTACCGCCAGTTGAACAAAGTTACCATTAAGAACAAGTACCCGCTGTTGTGTATTGATGATTTATTTGACCAGTTGTAGGGTACTAGGGTGTTCTCTAAGATTGACTTGAGATCGAGGTACCATCAGTTGAAGATTCATGATTCGGATATCCCGAAGATGTCTTTCCGGACTAGATATGGCCAATATGAGTTTCCAGTGATGTCCTTCGGTTTGACTAATGCCCCGACGGCGTTTATAGATTTGATGAATCGGGTGTTCGGGCCATATATTAATTCATTTTTCATTGTCTTCATTGATGACATTTTGATTTACTCGCATAGCATGGAGAAGCACGATCAATATTAGAGTACTACTTCAGACCTTGCGGGAACAGAAGTTATATTCTAAGTTTTCCAAGTGTAAGTTTTGGTTAGATTTTGTAGCATTCCTGGGGCATGTCGTATCAGGCGAAGGTATTAAGGTAGATCCTAAGAAGATCAAGGTAGTTCACAGTTGGCATCGTCCTACCACAACGACTGAGAGCAGGAGCTTCTTGGGTTTAGCAAGTTATAATCATCGGTTTGTGGAGGGCTTCTCATCTATTGCAGTACCTTTGACTAGATTTACCCAGAAGGGTGCTCCATTCCGATGGTCTGATGATTGCGAGACGAGCTTTCAGAAGTTCAACACCACCTTGACTTCATCACCGGTATTAATGTTGCCTTCTGATTGAGGGATGTATACTGTGTATTGCGATGCTTCACGCGTTGGCATGGGTTGTGTATTGATGAAGGAAGGGCGAGTTATTGTATATGCTTCACGTCAATTGAAGCCCCAAGAAAAGAATTACCCCGTACAGGATTTTGAGTTGGTCGCGATTGTTCATGCTATTAAGAACTGGAGACATTATCTTTATAGGGTGTCCTGTGAGGTTTACACCGACCATCGCAACTTGCATCATTTGTTCAAGCAGAGAGATCTCAATTTTAGGCAGCGCAAGTGGCTTGAGTTATTGAAGGATTATAATATTACTATCTTTTATCATCCGGGTAAGGCAAATATAGATGTGGATGCCTTGAGCAGAAAGGCGAAGAGTATGAGTAGTTTGGCATTCATTTTAGCAGAGGAGAGGCCATTAGCTTTGGACAATTAGTCCTTGGCTAACAGATTTGTGAGGTTGGATATTTCAGAGCCCACCCGAGTTATGACATGCGTCGTCACCCAGTCTTCACTATTCGAGCAGATCAAGGCTTGCTAGTACGACAATTCGCACTTATTGGTTCTCAAAGAGATGGTACTATAGGGTGGTGCCTAGGAGGTTATTACTAGTGAAGATGGTGTGCGACTCTAGGGTCGTTTATGTGTACCTAATGTTGATGGATTGAGGGAAAATATTTTAGAGGAGGCACACAGTTCTCAATATTCTATTCATTCAGGTGCTACGAAGATGTATTGCCACCTGAGGAAACATTATTGGTGGCGGAGGATGAAGTAGTACATAGTCGAGTATGTAGCGAGGTGCCTAAATTGCCAGCATGTTAAGTATGAGCATCAGAGGTCAGGTGGCCTACTCCAGTAGATAGTTATACCTGAGTAGAAATGGGAGCGCATCACTATGGACTTCGTAGTTGGGTTGCCGCGGACCTTGAGGAAGTTTGATGCAGTTTGGGTCATTGTCGACAGGCTGACTAAGTCAGCACACTTCATTCCAATCGTGACCACGTATTCTTTAGATAGACTGGCCCAGATTTACATTCAGTAGATTATTCGGTTGCATGGTGCGCCTATTTCTATCATATCAGATAGTTGCCCTCAGTTTACTTCGCATTTCTGAAGGTAGTACATATTGAGTTGGGGACCCGGGTAGAGCTCAACACAACCTTTCATCCACAGACCGACGGAGAGTCGAAGCGGACGGTTAAGATCTTGGAGGATATGCTTATAGCATGTATGATTGACTTCGGAGGGCAGTGGGATTGGTTCTTTACTTTGGCCGAGTTTGCTTACAACAACAGTTATTAGTCCATCATCGAGATGGATCCATTTGAGGTTTTCTCTGGTCGGCGATGTCATTCGCCCATCGGATGGTTTGAGATCGGTGAGGCTAAGTTATATGGTACCGATTTGGTGAAGGATGCATTGGAAAAGGTAAAGTTGATACAGGAGAAACTTCGCACAGCACAGTCCAGATAAAAGAGTTACGCGAATCAGAAGGTGCGTGATTTATCATTTATGGTGGGCGAGAAAGTTCTCTTGAAAGTCTCACCGATGAAGGGAATCATAAGGTTCGGGAAGAAGGGCAAGTTAAGCCCAAGGTTTATAAGTCCATTTGAGGTTTTGAAGCGAGTTGGGGAGGTTCCTTATGAGCTTGCTTTGCCTCCCTGTCTATCAGGAGTTCATCTAGTCATCCACGTGTCTATGCTTCAGAAGTATCATGCCGACAGATCGCATGTGTTATACTATAGCACGGTTCAGTTAGATGAGAGCCTGGGTTATGAGGACGAGCCAATTACCATTGTTGACAGGCAGGTTCGCCAGTTGAGTTAAAAGAAGATTTCTGTGGTAAAAGTTCAGTGGAGGGGTCAACCAGTCGAGGAGGCGACTTGAGAAACCGAAGAGGACATGCAGAGCAGATATCCACACTATACGGCACTCCAGGTACGATTCTAGACCCATTCGAGGATGAACATTTGTTTAAGAGGCAGAGAATGTAACGACTCGACCAGTCGTTTTGCCTTCTAAAACCTCGTTCCCCTAAATAAGACTCTCCGTATATGCTTTTACTGTTTTATGACTTGTCGGGATAGCTAGATCGTGTTTGGAAGGGTTCGGGTTGAAATCGAAACACTTAGTTCCTTAATATTGTCTTAAAAAGGGGTAAATTTGACTTGGGTCAACATTTTTAGTAAACGACCTCGGAACCAGGATTTGACGGTGACAATAGGTTCGTATGATAATTTTGGATTTGGGCGTGTGTTCGGATCGGGTGTTGGATGACCTGGGAGTATTTCAGCGCCTAATGTTGGAAGTTGGCTCATTGAAGGTTTTAAAGTTTTTTAAATTTGGTTTGAAGTAGGTTTTGATGTTATCGAGATTAGTTTGGGAATTCGAGCCTAAGAGTAGCTCCGTATGGTGATTTAAGACTTGCACGCAAAATTTGGTGTCATTCTGAATAATTTAAGTATGATTCGGCGCGTTCAAAGTAAGTTGGAAGAGCTTGAAGTTCATGAATTGATTCTATTTGGTTTTGGGTTGTGATTCTTAATTTTGATGTTATTTCACGTGTTCCGAAGGTGTGAGCGAGTCCGTTTTATGTTTATGAACTTGATGGTATGTTTGGACGAGGCCTCGGGGGCCTTGGGTGCTACTCGGACGATGCGCGGATCGAGTTTGAACTTGAAAGAGCTATTGATGCACCAGTTCTGGTGTGCCCGCATCTGCGAGATTTTTGGCCGCAGATGCAAGCTCGCAGGTGCGAGCCCTTGGCCGCAGAAGCGGTTTTGGGCGAGTGGTCAGTGGCCCGCAGAAGGGGAGGAACTTGTCACACTTCTTTTTACCCCCCAAAAGATGAGTATCATGGATTGTTGTGGGTTAAAGAGTTTTATCAATTAAAGTGACAAACTTGAATAGGGATTATTTTATTTACAGAGTCGCCACTTGGAATTGAGGTTTTGGGTGTTCCAAGTCACCTGTTATTTGAATCCCTAGTCAAAGGAAGGTTTGACTCTATTATTATTGGTCTACGAAACAAAGTCTGGGTAAGGAACTCTGTTGACCTGGGAGAAAGTGTAAGGCATTCCCCAAGTCCTGTGGTTCTAGCACGGTCGCTTTATTGACTACAACTTGACTTGAATTAATTTTGGATAAACTGTGATTTATTGATTTCCATGTTTTATCTGTCCGCTTTTAATTATTAAAAATATAAAATTATCTTTGAAACGAATCATGTGTGTGAATCCGCTTTTTATTGTGCTAAAATCATATCACGCGTACGTGTACACAATTAATAGCATTTTGTTATATCAAGATTGTTTGGCCAAAGTCGCGCTAACACATACCTTGATTTATTTTTGAAATCATAATTATTTCACGCGAACGTATACATAATCACGATAATTTAATTAATTAAAAGTGCACCTAAAGCATGCTATCATATTCATAAGTTAATTAATTTTCTATGTTTGGGATGAAATGTGAAGGTCTAACAGTTATGGAGTTTATTTATGGAAGAAACAAAATTAATTAGTTAAGAAAGAGGTGGCTAGCCCATTTACTGGCCTATTTTGTGTTGGGCTTGGCAATTTGAAATTATTTAAGCCCAATCAATTCAAGTGGGGTCACTTTAAATCAATATCCTATGACCATATAAGCCCAAATCCACAAACGAACTGAAAGTCCAAACCAGCAAACTAAATTCGCTCCAATTTAACCAAAATCAAGTGTTTCATCAATTCATTTATCAAATTACATTAAACATTGTCTAAATTATAATATGCTAAATCATAATAACATTGATACAAGCATATATCAGAAAAGACTAACATGAAGCTAAGTTTTAACATAGATAATTTAATACCCAATGTTGTCATTTAGCAAATACGATGGACACATTCGAATACACATTCATTTTTTGTAAGATATCACAGAAAAATACTAAAACTCTATCATATCAGATGTTAAGAAGAGATTGACATAATGAATCAAAGAACAAAATGAGAGAAATGGACCTTTCATTGTAGCAAAATATTCTTTTTCGGATTATAGATCCTTCAAAGCAACTTGTACAACAATAATTCTTAGGAATTTGATGAACCCAAGACCGGAAAAACTCGATTCGGCAACCTCACAAACTCGACTGAATAGCAACGAACGAGCAGTAAAACGGGACTACAAATAGACCTCAACTTCCCGGAAAGATTCGAACCTCAAGTGACTCGAACGGCGACTTCAAACAAGGAGCCAGAACTCGCCGGTAGCTTCTGTTTTGACATAGAAAGAGTGGTTGTTTTGGGGTGGGTTGGTGCTATTTTTTTGCTGTATTTTGGAGCTGTTTTCAGCTGGGTTTCAGGTGTTTTTGGTGAAGGAGAGCAGCTGATTTTTGTTGGAAGAACCTGGAGCGTTACATGGCTATAGAATGATACAAGTTGTTGTATTTTTCGGGAAAGAAAGGGTTGTTGTGCAGTTTCTCTTTTCTCTAGCTACTGGTGTGATTTTCCTTGGCAGCTGCTAAGTTTTAGCTCATCTCCCCCTTTTTCGTGTCTGTGTCCGGACGAAGAAAGGGCTGCCCCTTGAGGGTGTTTAAATAATAAGAAATAAGAAAGGAAGAGTGGGAGTGTGAGTTGTGAGGGAATAATTGTGTTGGTGGTAAAATATGTGATATAAGTTTCTTAAATAATAACTATAAAAGGTGAAATAAGAGCTAAAATATTTAGTTTAAACTTAAAATATATTTACATACTAAAAAGTGGTGAAATATTCAAGCATGGTCAAAAATTAGGTGCTCACAATATGCCCATCTTTGCTAAGAAATATGAAGAGTTTTTAGGCAAAAACAAAATGAGCGATACGGCTAATTTTTGGCCATACCATTATTCAAAAGGGAAGAGATAAGAGAAAAGAGTGCAATGAGTCCTGATTTCGGAAAGCCTACATATCCCGAGTTATAAGAGAATCATGTCGTGTGTAGTTCAAGAAAAAGGATGTAATGCTGAGTTGGAGAGTCGAGTGAGGTTCCATCGAGGCTCCGGTCTGTAGTCCTGTTATTACACCAAAATAAAAAGAAACTAAACAAGCCTATCAGGTATGAGTTACAAGATTCATATCTATAAGTCTTCTAAAACTTGATTTTGAACCTTGACTGGTTCTTCACGCAGACTGTGATCTGAACCTTGATGTTTGCTAGCTGTAGGTGCTAGTTCATTCTTCTACGACATCTTCTGATCAAAACGGGAAATGTAAAGCTCGTAACCTCAGTCATATCTTGAGCAGTCCATGTCCTTTCCATATGCTTCTTCATTTGGATTCACTTCTTTTCCCTTTCTTTTCTTTATTCTGGATTGGGAATTCTTCTTTTGGTCATCTCGAACCTTGTGCCCTGAGGTAAAACCTGCTCAGACAATAAAACAAACAAACGAACGAAGTTTTTCTGTCCTAGTTTTCACTAGGAAAATTTCGTGAGTTATTTGTAATAAAACTCTATACTACTTCATTATTAAAAACAATAAAAGGTTGGGATTGGTGTACCCCGAAAAAACATGACTCTTTGGGAATGGTGTACCATGATTATTTAAATGGTGTCTTAACTAAGGATTGATGTACCTTATGTTAGAAGAATGTGGCCAGGGAATGGTATACCCTATATTGGCAATGATATCAGGGAGTGGTGTACCATGCATTTAAGATCAAATTAACTACGAAGTGGTGTACCCTATGTTGGAAAACACAACTAGGTATTGATGTACCCTATACTGGTAAGGAGATGAGAGAGTGGTGTACCTTGTATTTAAGCTCACATCAACTAGGGAGTGGAGACCATATATTGGAAAATATAGCTAGGGATTGGTGTACCCTATACTGGTAAGGAAATGTAACCATGGGTTGGCGCCCTGTATTACTGAAAAGGAAATGTAACCAGGGGTTGGTGCCCTGTATTACCGAAAAGGAAATGTAACCAGGGGTTGGTGCCCTGTATTACCGAAAAGGAAATGTAACCAGGGGTTGGTGCCCTGTATTACTGAAAAGAAAATGTAACCAAGAGTTAGTGCCTCGTATTACTGAAAAGAAAATGTAACCAGGGGTTGATGCTTTGTATTACTGAAAAAGAAATGTAACCAGGGGTTGGTGCCCTGTAATACTGAAAAGGAAATGTAACCAGGGGTTGGTGCCCTGTATTACTGAAAAGAAAATATAACCAGGGGTTGGTGCCCTCTATTACTGAAAAGGAAATGTAACCAGGGGATGGTGTCCTATATTACGGAAAAGGAAATGTAACCAGGGGTTGATCCCTGTATTACTAAAAAAGAAAATATAACCAGGGGTTGGTGCCCTGTATTACTGAAAAGGAAATATAACCAGAGGTTAGTACCTTATATTACTAAAAAGGAAATGTAACAAGGGGTTGGTGCCTTGTATTACTGAAAAGGAAATATAACCAGGGGTTGGTGCCCTATATTACTGAAAAGGAAATATAACCAAGGGTTGGTTCCATGTACTACTGAAAAGGAAATGTAACCAAGGGTTGATGCCCTGTATTAATGAAAAGGAAATCTAACTGGGGGTTGGTGCCCTGTATTATAGATAAGGAAATATAACCAGGGGTCGGTACCCTGTATTACTGAAAAGGAAATATAACCAGGGGTTGGTGCCCTGTATTACTAAAATGAAAATGTAACCAGGGGTTGGTGCCATGTATTACTGAAAAGAAAATGTAACCAGGGGTTGGTGCCTTATATTACTGAAATGGAAATATAACCACGGGTTGGTGCCCTGTATTACTGAAAAGGAAATGTAACCAGGGATCGGTGCCCTGTATTACTGAAAAGGAAATGTAACCAGGGGTTGGTGCCCTGTATTACTGAAAAGGATATGTAACCAGGGGTTGTCGCCCTGTATTACTCAAAAGAAAATGTAGCTAGGGGTTGGTGCCCTGTATTAGTGAAAATGAAATGTAACCAGGGTATGGTGCCTTGTATTACGGAAAAGGAAATATAACCAGGGGTTGGTGCCCTGTATTACTTAAAAGGAAATGTAACCAGGGGTTAGTGCCCTGTATTACTGAAAAGAAAATGTAACAGTATTACTGAAAAGGAAATATAACTAGGGGTTGGTGCCCTGTATTACTGAAAAGGAAATGTAACCAGGGGTTGATGCCCTGTATTATTGAAAAGGAAATATAACGAGGGGTTGGTACCCTGTATTACAGGAAAGGAAGATGTAACCAGGGGTTGGTGCCCTGTATTACCGAAACGATGATGTAACCAGGGGTTGGTGCCCTGTATTACTGAAAAGGAAATATAACCAGGGGTTGGTGCACTATATTACGTAAAAGGAAATGTAACTAGGGTTTAGTGCCCTGTATTACTGAAAAGGAAATGTAACCAGGGGTTGGAACCCTGTATTACAGAAAAAGAATTGTAACTAGGGGTTTATGCCCTTTATTACTTAAAAAAAATGTAACTAGGGGTTGGTACCCTGTATTACTGATAAAATGCTGAATCCCCTAGGAAAAAAGGTTCTACCTGGGTTAAACTATGAAAAACAAGCCTGGGCGAAGAGTACTTCTACCCAGAAATATGAGATGAATCCCCTTAGGCGAAAAGGTTCTACCTGGGTTAAGCTTCGTAAAACTTCTAAGTGAAGAGTACTTCTACCTGGAACTATAGCTGGATCTCCCTAGGCGAAATGGTTTTACCTGGGTTAAGCTACAAAAATGAGAGGTATAAACAATAGTGATGCATGCTAAAAATAAAGGAAAGTGGAGATTTTGATGATACTTACCTTTCGTGACACTCGTCTTTTAGGAATCGCCATTCTATATTGCTTTTGTTCCTGCTGCAAACAAAGAAAAATTATGAGTGTTCAAAGTGGTGGTCAGTTTGTGGCCTTGATTCCCTCACCGAGGTTGGGTGCCTTTTTAATGTATCTGTTCGCTTCAAACGAGAGCCCTGTAATCGGTCTTACCATCCTTTCTTTGCTTTTATTTTGACACGAAGTTATACCGAAAGGGATTCAGAGAAAAACAACAAATGGAATAGAAAATGAGTTTAAACAAGAGGTGTCCCTTTCGGGGAACAAAAATTAAAGAAGGACTTATCTGGGAGTACATGCGGACTTCAATAAACAAGACATGCCTTTTGGAATTGATGCTTGATCTGTGTAAATCGTTCGACTCTCAGCAACTCAACACAATATTTTTCTCGAAACCGAGAAACCTTGCCCAAGACTATGTCGATGCCAATGGATGTGAAGATCCTATTTTCGATTAGTAGTGCTCTTTGCGGATTTTCACCAGTTAGCCTTTCTCAGTTCTCTTCTCACCATCGCCTTATAGTGTCCTTTGCGGATTTTTACTAGCAAGACTCTCTCATTTTTATTTTCTCTGCTCGCCATCGCCCTACGATGCCCGTGGGGGTTTTCACTAATAAGACTCTCTTATTTTAATTCTCTCATTTGGTTGTATCAGATCCAAGTAATTGTATCTTCCAATTCTTGAACATTCTCATTGATTGATCGGAAGGACTTGAAAAGGATTTGGGTAAAATGGATTTTGATTGAATTACAACTTTGGAACCTTTCAGGAGAAAGTATCACCAAACCATTGTAACATCTGCTCCAGTTTTATTTTTCTTTTTGGGAACGTGGATTTTTATTTTGGTGTGACTGAACCCTAGAGAGAGGCTGCCTACGTATCTTTTCGGAATCAAGTCGTACGTACTTCAAGTAACATGAACTTGTTTGAATTTTTATTTATTTATTTATTTATTCATTTTTCATTTCATTTTATTTTTGCCTTTTGTTTTTTTTTATTTCAATAACACTTTCAGGTTCCAAAGAGGGTAACAAAGGAAGGTAACCGGCTCAAAAGGGTTAGCAAAAGGGTTAATGATGTTTGGATAACGAGAATGAAAGCCTTCGTCATCCCAATAAGAGAACATTAATGCTACATAGAGGGTCAAACGAAGTACATTTTGACTGCATCTGCATTGACAATTGTCTCGGGGACATTTCCTTCAATACCTCCCAAATACAGCACTCCCTTTGGAAAACACTTCTTGTTAAAATGTATGGATCTTTCCAATTCTCCCTTAGCTTCTTCATGATGTGGGAGTATACGTCTCAAAACGAGTTATCCCATTTTAAATTTTCTGGGCCGTACTTTCTTGTTGTAGGTACATGCCATTCTTTGTTGGTACAACTGCCCGTGACAAATTATGGCCAATTGCTTTTCATCAATCAAAGTTAATTTTTCCAACGGGGTCTTGACCCATTTTTTATCCTCAAACTCGGCTTTGACAATGACCCGAAAAGAGGGAATTGCAACTTCTGCGGGTTTTGATCGTGCTTGGCTTATGCATATTCTCATATTGTTCTGATTCTTTATTTTATTTCCTTAACCTTATTTTCACTGCATTCTTCTTCTTGATTCATTATTTAGAAGTTTTACAACGTTTTAGGATCTAGGCATGAAGTCCGCAAGCATGTCATGTTATTAAAATCTTCATGAACGGAACTGAAAAGAGAATAAGAAAAGTGACAAGCTTAAGAAAAGAGACATTCCTCGACAATGAAATAATAATTTCATTTGATTTTTTTAAAAAATTTTTATACATAAAAGGGTTTACATATGAAAGTAAGACAATAAAAGTAAACATCCGGATTACACTTTGAAATAATCCGAACGTAGAAAGGATAGCAAGACCGGCTACCGAGACTCTTGTCTGATAGGGAACTTTGAGGTTTGGCAATCATTTTTTGGCTTATCGTCTGTCATGGCAATGGATACTATAAATTTCAATGCTGGATCAAATTCCCCATCATCACAGATCATTCCAATGACTGGCCCAGGGTTGTGAGCAGGCAACGGATTGTTCATCACATCAGGAGTCTTTTCGTCCCGAAGAACAATTCTTTCGGCTTCAATCAAGTCTTCAACTGCCCTCTTGATGGTCTAACAATCCTCAGTATCATGTCCCACTTCTCCAGAGTGGTATTCACATCTAGCTTCAGCTTGATACGAGGAGGACTCGGGGTTCGGCCGGTTCGGTGCCACTGGCTGTAGCAGACCTACCCTGATTAGTTTTTGAAACAAACTTGAATACGATTTACCAATATGGGTGAACTGATTCCTTCTAAGGGGCTTTCTTAGGCGAGCATTGTATTGGGGAACATTTGGTTGGGGATTATATGGAGCTTGGTAGGGGTAGGTATTTCTGGGAGATCGAGCTCAGTTTTGTGTATAATATTATGGCTGCGTGTAAGGTTGCGTGTTCATCACCTCATAGGGAGGCGGTGACATGATATAAGCAGCATCTTGATGGGGATAATAGTGTTGTGGGACCTTAGGAAGCATAAATGATTGGTTGAATGACCTGCGGGGCCCCTCGAACTCGAAGCCATCATGGCTCCCTCTTCCCTTTTGTTTCTGTTCATCAAACCCCCCGAACCATTCTGAACGGTCTGTGATGTGGCCTTAAAGGCAACATGTCTCAATATTTGGCCCGTTTTAAACCATTTTCGACCATCTCCGTAATTTTGATAGCCTCAGCGAACGATTTACCCAAAGCGGACATCATGTTCTGGAAGTAGTCTGCTTCTTTGGCCTGTAGGAAGACCGTAACCATTTCTGCTTCGTCCATGGGAGGCTTTACCCTGACGGCTTGCTTGCGCCATTTGACAGCATACCCACAGAAACTTTTCACGGTTTTCGTTTTCAAATTGGACAAAGAGTTCTCCTTTTGGATTTTTTCACTCTTGCTTTCTTTGTTTTTCTTTGTTATTTTTGTCACTCCTTTCTTTCTTTTTCTTTTTTTTCTCTCGGTTTATTTAATGGCTATGATCGAATCCGATGGGGATTGCCTACGTATCATGATGCCGCATGAATCAGATCATTACGTAGTTCAGGGATATGACCAATATTTTTTAACTTATATTTACAAAACAAAAATCTTTTTGGTTCATTTTCAAATTTTTCTATAATAAAATCTTTTTCATTGATTTTCAACTTCTATATTTTTTTAAAATATTATACCCAAAAAAAAATTACATAAAGACCGAACATCTAAACAAGACCAGACTTTTTAAGTTAAAAAGTAAAACAACAAGACTCAACACACCAAAAGACTCTTACAGACACAATGATAACAAATGAATAATCAAAAGGACGGCCAAGTAAAAGGAGACTCTGATCTCTGCGGGAGAATCCAATGGCATCACTATAGTTAAAACACTTATTCCTACGGCTGACCCCCAACATCGCGATATATTCACTCTAGGTCTGCAGATATGTGACGGAGGACGTTCAATGATACTTCTACAAACCGCTCAGGCGTCATTCCCTGGAAACTCCTGCATGCTCGGGAGGTGTATGTGGCTACCTCGAGGATCTTTCCCTTAATGTGTTCCGGAGCCAAATGCAACTCTTGATTTCGCTGACCATGGGTCTCAGCTAGATCCAGCGCATCATGCTCGTGCTCCAAGGCCATATCTCTCTGGTGCCAAATTTCTAGTGACTCTCCCTCCAACCGATTGATCATACTTTGGTAGTGATGTCTTTCTATTTCAAACTCCGCGATATGGCGCTCCTTTCTTGACTCAAATCCCCCTATCTGATCCCTCAGACCTTGGATTAATGGAGCAAAATCTCTGCGCTTATGATCACGGACCACCTTGAACTGGGCTTCTCTTTCTTCTTGTTGTTGAGCGGTAGTGATCACTTTTTTCTGTCTAATTTGATCTTTGAGTGCTCGCCTCTCTTGTTCCCATTGAGCCTTTTCCCGCTCGCAATCAGCATGTTGTATATCCGTGGCTGTCCCCAGAATACCCTTATCTTCTTATAAACTGTCAATACGCGATTGATACTCTTATGCCACTCCCCTTACGGTTTCTCTAACTCTGGCATTGATCTCCTCCTCCCAATCAAATGCATTCCGTATGGATCTTTCTGACCTTTGCTCCAGGATAACCTGGTTGTGAAACCACTCAAGGTATGCGAGGCTTACTTCTCCACATTCACGATCAGCTACCATCTCGTCCAAGTCGAAAAATTAACCACCGAACCAAACCTTTTGCGCATATGACTCCATGGGAAGTTCCTCTCCTTTAAATTCCCACATAAACGGACGCTTGTCCTCAATCGGGGGCCTATTTTGCTCTCTGAAACCTCTGAAATCCACGAGTATGAAGAAATGGCGATATGTCGACATATGCATGACCCTAGCAGAAAGGAACCAATAATAGATCCAAGTGATTCTATCAGCACTCAATGAACCAAGTAATGTCCTCCATGCCCTCACCCCCTCTGGAAGATTACAACTTGCGGCCCTGTCCGGATTATATCCAATGTAATTCAGCCAATTGTCATTGAAATTTACTACTATTGGATAATGATAAAGGTGCTCTATGAACCATATATGCAGAAGAATATTGCATCCCTCGAAGTAATCTTCACCCTCTTGGCAGCGGGTTAAAGCTCTAAAAATATCTCCCAAAATTATGGGAAGAATGGTATGATCCTCGCTACTTTGCAAAAACGAGACTACCGCAGCCAATCAGATTCTGATGTGCCCACCACGCTTTAGAAAGACCATGATCCCCAGAAATGATATCATGAACACAAAGATTCTCAACTCCCTCCAAGCGTCGTAACTCAATTGGTTGACGAATTCTATGTTTGAGAAGTTCTCAAACCCTCTCTTGTCCCCAAATCTATCATAGAGATATTCCAACGGAACCCAACCCTCGTTCAAGCAAACCATTGGATTTCGACGGAGGCATAACTTCTTCAAAAGGTTATTTACACCAACATTTCTCGGAGCCACAAGCTTTTTCCCACGAAGGTCTCTCCCCAATCCGGTAAATCCACCTAATTCTTCCAGTATAGGAGTCATTTCACAATCTTTGAAATTGAAGACATTTTTCACAGGGTCCCAAAAACCCACTAGGGCCTCGATTAAATCTCCGTTAGGCTTAATTCCCATGATGTTTGGGAGGAACTTCAGGTGCTTAAATACTTGATTCCGTTCCTATATAGCAAAACTAGCCCACCAATTACAGAGACTACTCGGGGTCTTAACTCTGATCAAGAACATTGGAGGTGTCTAGTCCCTTACCCTTTTTTGATTGTTTCTTTGTGGAGAATTCATGGTGAACCTAAAAATAAGATAAAAAGGGGTCAGGACTTATTACCTAAGCTATAGGAAAAATTCAATTTTTTTATTATTTGTTTTTAAATTTTGTTTTTATAAAAAATATCAAATTAGGACTCAATCTATTTTATTATTATTTTTTTTTTAAAATTACCGGACACAAAATGTGAAAGGAAAAATATGGCTATTATTATGAAAATGACCCTTTGATACTTCCACAGAAGGCTTAAAAGATGTCTCGGCAAAAAACGGCCAAATAAAAGGACAAAAAAATGTAGACAAAATGAATAGAATGGCTATTTTTTTTTTTTATAAACGACCATTTGGTACTCCCGAGAGACGTTGAAAGGTTGTTTTGCCAAAAATGACAGGATACGAGGGCAAAACGATAAAAGATGATAAAAATTGCTATATTTAATTATTATTATTATTATTATTTTTGAAAATTTGCACGCACATGCGCAATTTTATGTTTATGTTTTTGAGAAGTGTGGGCTGAACCCGATTGAGGTTGCCTACGTATCTAACATCCGGTGAGAATCAGACCCGCGTAGTTCGGTCAAAACGACTATGTTCTCTTTGATTTTTATGAAAATAATCTTTAAAAAACATACGCACTAGACCACATCAATTTTTTTTTTTCATTCAACTGATTTATGCTAAAGTCGGTCAACATGCAAGCTTCCCAATTAAATGCAACAGATAGCACATAACATGAACATATTAGTCTCAACAGGGTACCTGTCCTAAAACAGAAGCCGGCCCGGCCCCTATGCCGAGCGCTACTAAGTCAAATGCACATGATGCAAATAAAGCGAACCTACTAGGGATATCCTGGCATGAGGTTTGTTCATTTAGGTTTAAATCCTAGTAGAGAAGGCATCTAGACTGGCTTACTCGAATGGACAACTCGAGTCGAGGAGGGTCAGCGTACCGGTAGCATTGCTTTCCGGCTTAGCTGGGGGTGCTCCCCGCTAAGTCAAATGCACATGATGCAAATAAAGAGAACCTACTAGGGATATCCTGGCATGAGGTTTGTTCATCTAGGTTTAAATCTCAGTGGAGAAGGTATCTAGACTGGCTTACTCGAACGGACAACTCGAGTCGAGGAGGGTCAGCGTACCGGTAGCATTGCTTTCCGGCTTAGCTGGGGTGCTCCCCACCTAAAACATGTGTGACTAAAATCCTTCACCGGGTGGAAGCACCTCAACTATCTCAAAAAAAGCGGGCTATGTCAAGCAAATGCCTAATTTTATTTCAAGAAGACTCCAATGGGGTGCGTGAGAAGATAATTTATATGTACAGTTCAACAATATGAAAGCGGTAAAAAACATACAAGTAGCACATTAGACCCAAATAAATTAGAGTATATAAAAAATTAATAAAGCCAAATAAAAGTCAAAATGTACAAGCTCGAATTCTGGTTAGTCCCCAGCGGAGTCGCCAGAGCTGTCACATCCCTTTTACCCCCCAAAAGATGAGTATCATGGATTGTTGTGGGTTAAAGAGTTTTTCCAATTAAAGTGACAAACTTGAGTAGGGATTATTTTATTTACAGAGTGGCCACTTGGATTTGAGTTTTTGGGTGTTTCAAGTCACCTTTTATTTGAATCTCTAGTCAAAGGAAGGTTTGACTCTACTATTATTGGTCTGCGAAAACAAAGTCTAGTAAGGAACTTTGTTGACCGGGGAGAAGGTGTAAGGCATTCCCCGAGTCCCGTGGTTCTAGCACGGTCGCTTTTTTGACTACAACTTGGCTTGAATTAATTTTGGATAAACTGTGATTTATTGGTTTCCATATTTTATCTGTCCACTTTTAATTATTAAAATATGAAATTATCTTTGAAACGAATCACGTGTGTAAATCCGTTTTTTATTGTGCCAAAATCATGTCACGTGTATATGTACACAATTAATAGCATTTTATTACATCAAGATTGTTTGGTCAAAGTCGCGCGAACACGTACCTTGATTTATTTTTGAAATCATAATTATATCACGCGAATATATACATAATCACGATAATTTGATTAATTAAAAGCGCACCTAAAGCATGCTATCGTATTCATAAGTTAATTAATTTCTAATGTTTGGGATGAAATGTGAAGGTCTAACAGTTATGGAGTTTATTTGTGGAAGAAACAAAATTAATTAGTTAAGAAAGAGGTGTCTAGCCCATTTACTGGTCTATTTTGTGTTGGGCTTGGCAATTTGAAATTATTAAGTCTAATCAGTTCAAGTGGGGTCACTTTAAATAATATCCTATGACCATATTAGCCCAAATCCACAAACCAACTGAAAGTCCAAACCATCAAACTAAATTCGCTCCAATTTAACCAAAATCTAGCGTTTCATCAATTCATTTATCAAATTACATTAACATATTGTCTAAATTATAACATGTTAAATCATGATGACATTAATACAAGCATACATAAGAAAAAGACTAACATGAAGCTAAGTTTTAACATAGATAATTTAATACCCAACGTTGTCATTTAGCAAATACGATGGACACATTTGAATACACATTCATTTTTTGTTAGATATCACAGAAAAATAGTAAAACTCTATCATATCAGATGTTAAGAAGAGATTGACATAATGAATCAAAGAACAAAATGAGAGAAATGGATCTTTCATTGTAGCAAAATATTCTCTTTTGGATTATAGGTCCTTCAAAGCAATTTGTACAACAATAATTCTTTGGAATTTGATGAACCCAAGACCGGAAAAACTCGATTCGGCAACCTCACAAACTCGACTTAATAGCAATGAACGAGCAGGCAAACGGGACTACAAATAGACCTCAGCTGCCCAGAATGCTTCGAACCTCAAGTGACTCGAACGGTGACTTCAAACAAGGAGCCTGAACTCACCGGTAGCCTCTGTTTTGACATAGAAAGAGTGGTTGTTTCGGGGTGGTTTGGTGCTGATTTGTTTGCTGTATTTTGGAGCTGTTTTCAGCTAGGTTTGAGGTATTTTTGGTGAAGGAGAGCAGCTGATTTTTGGTGGAAGAACCTGGAACTTTACATGGCTATAGAATGTTGGAGGTTGCTGTGTTTTTCGGGAAAGAAAGGGTTGTTGTGCAGCTTCTCTTTTCTCTAGCTACTGGTGTGATTTTTCTTAGCAGCTGCTAAGTTTTAACTCATCTCCCCCTTTTTCGTGTCTGTGTCCGGACCAAGAAAGGGCTGCCCCTTGAGGGTGTTTATATAATAAGAAATAAGAGAGGAAGAATGGGTGTGTGAGTTATTAAAGAGGAAGAGCGGGAGTGTGAGTTGTTAAAGAGGAAGAGTGAGAGTGTGAGTTGTGAGGGAATAATTGTGTTGGTGGTAAAATATGAGATATAATTTTCTTAAATAATAATTATAAAAGGTGAAATAAGATTAGGTGAAGTATGAGCATCAATGACCATGGTAAAAAATTAGGTGCTCACAGAACTTTCGCACACTACTAGAAATTCGGCAAAAACCGACCAAGGTCGACGGACAAACTTTGTTCGGCTATTTAAAACCGACCAAAGTTGGTGGGTTTTTCAAAATATTTTATTAAAGTTGGTCGGTTTTCTTTGGCGCAAAAATACGGGAAACTATTTTTGAGTCCCGCGAAATTTATTTTTCAAGAAACCGACCAACTTTTGTCAGTTTTTTAATTAAAATAAATAAAAATTAATATTAAAAAAATGACCAAAATTGGTCGGTTAATACGGCCGGTCATTTAAAAAAATCGACCAACTTTGGTCGGTAATTTTACTTTTTAATAAAATCGACCAACTTTGGTCGGTTATTTTCGTGCGAAAATACAATTAAAGAGTATAAATAAAATAAAAGACAGTCTTAAAATAAAATGCACCAATAGTCTAGTAGTAGAATAGTATCTTGCCACAGTACAGACCCCGGTTCGATTCCGAGATGTTGAATCTTTTGATTACATAATTAAAATACCGACCAACTTTGGTCGAAAAACACCGACCAACTTTGGTCGGTTCTTTTGGCAATTTGTTTTTTGAATTTAATTGACCGACCAAAGTTGGTCGGTAATTTCCGACCAACTTTGGTCGTTATGCCTTTCCGACCCCTCAAATACCGTCCACACGTAAATGGTCGCGTTTTGGTCGGTTATTGGCCATTAACGACCAACATTGGTCGGTTTTTTGATGGGTTTTTACCGAATTTCTAGTAGTGGCAGAAGCGGCCTCGCTTCTGCGATGAAATGGCCACAGGTGCGAGAAGAGGCTAGCAGGCCTGGACCGCAGGTGCGACTCCACTTTCTGCAGAAGCGGGAGTCCATCTGCAGAAGAGAAGTCAGGCGGCCTGGGCTAGGACCGCACATGTGATGGATTTTCCACAAGTGCGGCGGCGCCACAGATGCGACCCATTGTCCATAGAAGCGGAATTTGCTGGAGACAGTGAGGTTCATTTAAGACGGGACTTAGGCCATTTTGGTTCATTTACTTCACTTCTTGGGCGATTTTGGGAGCTCCTTAGACTTGTATTTCCACCTAGCTATTGAAGGTAAGTAATTCCTACCCAATGTAAGTTAAATACATAGATTATGGGTAGATTTTAACATGTAAAATTGTAAAAATTATGGATTTAGTTGAAAAATCTAGATTTTGATAAAAATAGAATTTAACCACGAAAATGGTTATTGTTGGGTAAAAATAATATATTTGAGTTTGTGAGGTTATGGATAACAATTATCTTCGAAAATTTCTGGAATCCGGGCACGTGGGCCTGTGGGTGAATTTTAGAAATCTTCAAAATTGGGTTGGGTAATTACTCCAATATTTAAATTATGAACTTTTGAGTATATATTGAATTATTTATATAATATTTGGCCAGTTTCGGGTTGTTTGGCACTAAGTTGAGAACTTAGAGCATATTTGTTGATCGGAAGTGAGCTTGAGAACAAGGTAAGTCTCTTGCATAACCTTGCAAGAGAGAATTCATCCCCTTAGGTGTATCTTGTTATGTGTTATTTGTGTGGGGAGCTACGTACGCACTAGGTGACGAGAGTCTATGTGTAGCTATATTTCATGAGATGTCCGGGTAGTCTTAGATTTACATTATACTTTAATTGTACTATAATATTTGTTGTGTATATTAGTTATCTTGAATAGAGCTCAGACTAGAGATTTTAAAGTGGAAAACTTCCAATTTAGAATTCTTATTTTGGGGAAGGATTGATGAATATTTAATATCTCTGAGAAATCCATGTCCTCTCGCGTCGCAAGTACTTCCGCGAGCTAGGTAAACTTCTCTATTCTCATGGGAGCAGACCGTTCGCCTCGGCAGTGTAATAGATGCATATGTGGTTCGTGCCGTTCGACCCTCGACAATGCACACAATATATTTTTGGATCGGGCTGTACAACCTCAACATAAATCATGAGTGATAATACTCGGAGCGTGATTACATTTGATATTACTTTATGGCTCGAGAGGTTATAATTTATTTACTGACAGAAATTGATTTAGGGTTAGTAGATATTGGCTAGGAATTTTGGAATCTATTATCAGTTAATGAGTCATTTCTTTTTTTCACTACTGGACATTATGTTATTATTATTATTATTATTATTTCTATGTCTCCTACCTGTTTAGAATTTCTGTATTTCATTGTTGGCCCGTAGTAAGTATTGATGTCGACCCCTCATCACTACTTCTTCGAGGTTAGACTGGATACTTACTGGGTACATGTTATTTATGTACTCACGCTACACTTCTGCACGCAGGATCTGCGGCAGGTGCATCTGGCAGTCATCCCGGTGCGCACCCCTAATACTTTGAGACTTAGTGGTTAGCTGCTTTTCCCGAGTCCGTTCTGCAGCACCCAAAGTCTCCCTTTTGTATTTATTTTCTGTCTACTCTATTTCAGACAATAGTTTAGTGTTTTGTATATTCTACTATTAGCTCATACACTTGTGACACCAGGTCTTGGAATTTTGCTAGTAGACATTTGAAGGTTTTTGATTATTTATTTTACCACACTTGTTCTCATATTTATTTACACTTTATTTTATTGAATGTCACGACCCAAAACCTGACCCGCAGTGATGGCGCCTATCGTGATACTAATCAATCTGACATTTCCAAAACACTCTCAACATTTAACAGAAATGAATTAAGACATTTTAAATGATCAGAGTTTTTTTCCCATAAAAAGGGGTAAAACCCAATAGCATAAGTGCGGAAAAATTAGCCCGACATCGAGGTTTCACTGAGTCATGAGCATCTAAATATCCAATCTAATACAAACGGTGTCTAAGTATCAGTACAGAAAAGAAAGAAATATAGAAGGAGAGACAAGGTCTGCGGACGCCGGCAGCTACCTCATAGTCTCTGGTACTCGATCACGCACGAACTCAACAACCTTCGCGATCAAACACAGCTAGATCTGTACAAGAAGTGCAGGGTGTAGCATGAGTACAACCAACTCAGCAAGTAACAAAAATAAATTAGGAACTGAGAAGGTAGTGACAAGCTATATTCATTTTCAATAATTCCAGCAAAGAATAGACATGCTTTCAAATCTGGCAGTTCAAATCAAATCAGTTTTATACAGTTAAAGTGTAGATAAATCCGGATATAAAATATTTCAGAAATTTCACGACAATGACAGATAGCAACTAAGTGCATCAACAAATGAAATGGCAAGTACAACCTCTCAGGGCAATAGTCACTTAACTCGTCACAACAACTCAATCACTTGGCTCTTAGCCCTCAGTACTCACACTCAATAGGTACCTGCGCTCACTGAGGGTGTGCAGACTCCGGAGGGGCTCCTTTCAGCCCAAGTGCTATATCGCTATGGAATACAGCCCGACCCAATCATATAAGTAACCGTAAGTCTCGTTGTGGCGTGCAACCCGATCCACAGTCAGTAAATACCCATAAGGCTCGTTGCAGCGTGCAACCCGATCCATATACCCTCACATAGCTCACAACTCGGCACTCAAGCCCTATCTCAGTCACTAACCTCTCCAGCCCTCTCGGTCTTCCCGAAATCATACAAATCAGCCAAAAAAGATAATAACAAGTGTTAACAAGAAGCAAAAGGAAACAGATATATGACCCGCAAGTAGCACTGTGACTGAGTTCAAGACAACAAATAGCAGTTAATTTAACAAGTACTCGACCGCTACGGGTCCTAACAGTGATAAATTATGTCCTAAGCATGGTTTCAAATATGAATGGCAGTCAAATTTCTAGAAGACAGAGGGAACATGTAATTAATAATAAGCTATTCAACTTTACAGTCTCACGGGACGGACCAAGTCACAATCCCCCAAGGTGCACGCACACACGCCCATCACCTAACATATGCGTCACCTCCAAAACAATCACATCATACCAAAATCCGGGGTTTCATACCCTCAGGACCAGATTTAAAATTGTTACTTACCTCAACCCGCACAAAATCCTACTCCGCAATGCCTTTTCCCCTCGAATCAATCTCCAAACGCTCTGAATCTAGCCACAAGCAGTACGATACAATTAATATAGACTAAAATAATCAATTCCACAAGAAAACATAAAATTATTAGCCAAAATCCGAAATAGGCTCAACTCGGCCCCCAGGGCCCACGTCTCGAAACTCGACAAAAGTTATAAAACCCGAAAGCCCATTCACTCACGAGTCCAACCATACCAAATTTATCAAAATCCAACATCATTTACCCCTCCAAAACCCCAAAGTTCACTCTCCAATTCTCAAGCCCTAATCTCCCAAATCTCACCTCAAAAACTCACCAACTAGGTGTAAAATCAGTGGGTAAACACATTTATTGAAGATAAATAGGCACAAGGAACTTACCTCAGCAAACACTTCAAAATTCTCCTCAAAATCCTCCAAAATATGAAAATGGTGAAAAATCTCGAAGTCTTCTAATTATTGGTTCTGCCCAGCAAAATCGCACCTGCGGACCTCCTGTCGCATCTGCGACGCTGCACCTTCGAAAATTCCATCGTAGGTGTGGATCCCACTTTTGCTCCCAAATTCCGCATCTGCGGTCACATATTAGCTCCTGCAGGTGCGCACCTGCGGGCCTTGCCCGCTTGTGCGATCCTTCCCACTCAAGCCTTCTTCAGCATCTGCGCCTCCCCTTCCGCATCTGCGGTTTCGCAGATGCCTCCTAACCTCGCACCTGCATTTCCAGTCCAACCTAGCCTTTCCCGCATCTGCATCCTCCTCTTCGCTTCTGCGGGGCCGCACCTACGGTCTCCCACCGCAGGTGCGAAACACCAGAACACCAGAAGAAACCAGCAATGCCTAAGTCCAAATTTCCTTCCGATGGGCATCCGAAACACCCCCGAGGCCATCAGGACCTCAACCGAACATACCAACAAGTCATATAACCCCATGTAAACTTAGTCGAACCTTCGAATCACTCAAAACAACATCAAAATACCAATTACACCCGGATTCAAGCCTAAAGAACTTCTAAACTTCTGAATTCCACAAACGACGCCGAAACCTACCAAACCGCGTCCGATTGGTCTCAAATTTTGCACACAAGTCATATTCAACACTATGGACCTACTCAAATTTCCGGAATTGGAATCCGACCCCGATATCAAAAATTTAACTTTCCGGTCAAATTTTCCAAAAGTTCGAATTTCGCCATTTCAAGCCTAAATTAGCTATAGACCTCAAATTCACAGTCTGAACACGATCCTAAGTCCAAAATCACCCAACAGAGCTAACGAAACTGACGAAACTCCATTCCGGAGTCGTCTTCACACACTTCCGACTACGATTAAAAATCCTGAGACTTAAGCTTCCGTTAGGGACTAAGTGTCCCAACATACTCCGAAACCAAAAATAAGACCTCCCGGCAAGTCACATAAGCAGAAACAAATACGGGGAAAACAGTAAATAGGGGATCAGAGCTAATACACTCAAAATGACCGACCGGGTCATTACATCATCCCTCTCTTAAAATAATCATTCGTCCTCGAAAGAGCATAGAGACATACCTGAAGTGGTGAAAAGATGATGCTAACGGTTGTGCATATCATGCTCGGTCTTCCAAGTCGCCTTCTTGACCGGCTGACCCCTCCACCGAACCTTCACAGAAGCAATATTCTTCTACCTCTACTTTCGAACCTGCTTATCTAAGATCACCACTGGCTCCTCAACATAAGATAAATCCTTGTCCAACTGGATTGAGCTGAAATTCAATACGTAAGACGGATCGCCGTGATACTTCCGGAGCATAGAAACATGGAATACTGGATGAACTCCTACTAGACTGGGAGGCAAGCTCATAAGCAACCTCCCCAACACGTCGCAATAACTCAAATGGACCAATAAACCCCGGGCTCAGCTTGCCCTTCTTTCCGAACCTCATAACACCCTTCATGGGTGACACCCGGAGAAATACCCATTTCCCAACCATAAATGCAACATTGTGAACCTTTCGATCTGCATAACTTTTCTGACTGGACTGGGCTATGTGTAGTCTATCCTGAATCACCCTAATCTTCTCTAGAGCATCCTGAACCAAGTTTGTACCCAATAATCTAGCCTCGCCCGGATCGAACCAACCCACTGGAGACCTACACCGCCTACCATACAGAGCCACATACGGTGCCATCTGGATGCTCGACTGATAACTGTTATTGTAAGAAAGCTCTGCTAGAGTCAAGAACTGATCCCATGAATTGCCAAACTCCATCACACACGCACGGAGCATATCCTCTAATATCTAAATAGTGTGCTCGGACTGTCCGTCCGTCTGAGGATGAAATGTTGTGCTCAACTCCACTCGAGTACCCAACTAATATTGTACGGCCCTCCAAAACCGTGATGTAAACTGCGTACCTTGGTCAGAAATGATAGATACTGGTACGTCATGAAGCCTGACGATCTCACATATATACACTCGAGCCAGTTGCTCGGAAGAATAGGTAGTCATCACAGGAATGAAATGACCTGACTTGGTCAGCCGGTCCACAATCACCCAAACTGCATCAAACTTTCGCTGAGTCCGGGGAAGCCCAACAACGAAATCCATAGTGATACGCTCCCATTTCCACTCAGGAATCTCTAACTTATGAAGCAACCCATTTCCCATTTCCGCTCACATACTTCACCTGCAGGCAATTTAGGCACCGAGCTACATACTCCATTATGTCCTTCTTCATTCTCCTCCACCAGTAATGCTATCTCAAGTCCTGATACATCTTCTTGGCACCCGGATGGATAGAATACTGCAAACTGTGAGCCTCCTGGAGAATCAACTCACACAAACCATCTACATTGGGCACGCATAGCATGCCATGCATCTTCAATGCATCATCACCCCAAATAGTGACCTCCTTAGGATCACCGTGCTGGACCGTGTACTTAAGGATAAGCAGATGGGGGTCCTCATACTGACGCTCCCTGATACGATCATAAAGAGAAGACCGAGAAACCACACAAGCCAATACTCAACTTGTCTCAGAAATATCCAATATAACAAACTGGCTGGCTAAGGCTTGAACATCCAATGCCAATGATCTCTTTGCTGCTGGAAGATATGCTAAGCTCCCCAAACTCTCCGCCCAACGACTCAAGGCATCGGCCACCACATTCGCCTTCCCGGGATGGTACAAAATGGTGATATCATAGTCCTTAAGAAGCTCCAACCACCTCTGTTGACGCAAGTTAAGATCCTTCTGTTTGAACATATGCTGTAAACTTCGATGATCAGTGTAAATCTCACAATGGTCCCCGTACAAATAGTGCCGCCAAATCTTCACGGCGTGAACAATAGTTGCTAACTCAAGGTCATGGACAAGATAGTTCTTCTCATGAGTCTTCAACTGGCGTGAAGCATAAGCAATCACTCTACCCTCCTGCATCAGAACAAACCCAATGCCGATCTATGAGGAATCACAATACACTGTGTAAGAACTAGAAGTTGATGGTAGAACTAGAACTGGAGTCGTGGTCAAAGCAGTCTTGAGCTTCTGAAAGCTCTCCTCGCACTCCTCCGACCACCTGAAATAAGCACCCTTCTGGGTCAATTTAGTCAAGGGCGATGCAATAAATGAGAAACCCTCCACAAAATGACAGTAATAGCCCGCCAACCCAAGAAAACTCTGAATCTTTGTGGCTGAGGACGGTCTGGGCCAACTCTGCACCGCCTATATCTTCTTCGGATCCACCTGAATACCCTCACTAGACACCACGTGCCCCAAGAACACTGAACTGAGCCAAAACTCACCCTTGGAAAACTTTGCATAATGTTTCTCATCCCTCAATCGCTGTAACACAATCCTCAGATGCTGAGCATGGTCCTCTTGGCTATGAGAGTACACCAGGATGTCATCAATGAATACAATAACGAACGAGTCAAGATAAGGCTAAAACACATTGTTCATCAGATGTATGAACGTTGCTGGGGCATTGGTCATCCCAAAAAGGAACTCATAATGGCCATATCGGGTCCTCAAAGCTGTCTTAAGAATATTTAAGTCCCGAATCTTAAGCTGGTGATATCCCGACCTCAAATCAATTTTGGAGAACATCGTCGCTCCCTGAAGCTGGTCAAACAAATCATCAATACACGGCAATGGATACTTGTTCTTGATTGTGAACTTGTTCAACTATCTGTAATCAATGCACATTCTCAAAGTACCATCTTTCTTCTTCACAAATAGAACTGGTGCACCCCAAGGTCATAAGCTAGGCCGAATAAACCCCTTATCAAGGAGTTTCTGAAGTTGCTCCTTCAACTCCTTCAACTCAGCCGGTGCCATACGGTACGGTGGAATAGAAATGGGCTGAGTGACCAGCACCAAATCAATACCGAAATAAATATCCCTATCGAGCGGCATGCCCGTCAAGTCTGCAGAAAACACATCCGGGAAATCTCGCACCACTAGAAAAGGATCAATAACAGGGGCTTCTGCACTAACATCCCTCACAAAGTCCAGATAAGATAGACAACCCTTCTCAACCATCCGCTGCGCTTTCAAGTATGAAATCACTCTACTGGGAACATAGTCTATGGAGCCGCTCCGCTCAACCCTCGGCAACCCCGACATCGCCAATGTCACGGTCTTAGCATGATAATCTTTAACAACACGACATGGAGACAACCAATCCATACCCAAATTCACATCAAAATCGACCATACTACGCAACGAGAGATCTACTCCAGACTCCTAATAGTCACCACACATGACCGATATACACGGTTCACAATGATAGTATCGCCCACTAGAGTAGATACAAGAACAAATGAAACTAGAGACTCATGGGGCATAACCAGATAATGAGCGAAATATGAGGACACATATGAATAAGTGGAGCCAGGGTCAAATAATATAGAGGCATCTCTATGGCAAACTTAGACAATACCTGTAATCACACCATCCAAAGTAATGGCATCTGGTCTGGCAGAAAGAGCATTGAAATGGGCCTAGCCGCCCCTTGATCGGCCTCCCCCTAATCGGCCTCCCCCTCTCGGGCGACCCTAGCTGACTGGGCTCCACCCCGAGCTGGCTGAGCGGGTGGTGAAGAAACTGGTGCTGATATCATAGACTGGCTCATCTGCTGAGCCAGACCTCCCGTAAGGCAGGGACAATGTCTCCTGATGCGGCCAAACTCTTCACACTCATAGAAACTCCCTGGTGCTGGTGCTGTGGACTAAAAGGATCCTCGAACACCGAGATAACTGGTAGAAAGACCTGGCATAGACGAGCCCTGACCCGATGGAGCACAGGATGAACTCTGAGCTGGGAGGGTATTGAGAGATGAATGGCCCTACTGATAACTATGTGAACCATGGCCAGATGATGCACCACGGTGGATTGGGCGAGCCGTCTGAGCATGTCTGAAAGGACGACCCCTACCGTGGTGGAACTGCCCCTAGAAGGAACACCGCTAAATCCACCCTAACTATGAGGCCTCTTTTCCTCCCTCTCGTCCCGCTCCTGGCTGCGAACCATCTCAATCTGATGAGCAATGTCGACAACCTCATCAAACGTAGCACCAAGAACTCTCTCTCTAGTCATAAGCAACCTCAGCTGAAAAGTGAGGCCATCTATGAACCTCCTGACCCTCTCCCTATCTATGGGAACCAACCAAATAGCATGATGGGCCAACTCAGAAAATCTCATCTCATACTGCGTCAGAACATATCACCCTAACGAAGCTGCTCGAACTGCCTGCACAACTCCTCTCTGCGGGACTGTGGCACGAACTTCTCCAGGAATAGACCGGAGAACTGCTATCATATAAGGGGTGCTGCGCCGACCGACCTATGCCTCTCTCGTAAGCCTCCCACCAACTGAAGGCAGCCCTAGAGAACTGAAAAGAAGTGAACGAGAGACCCCACTAGCCTCTAGAATACCTGTTGTATGGAGTATACTCTGACACTTGTCCAAGAAGCCATGTGCATCCTCTCTCTCGATACCACTGAAAGATGGAGGCTGGAGTCTCCCAAACCTCTCCAATCGACGTTGCTCATCATTAGGCATGACAAGAACCATATAGTTCTGAGCAGCTACAACCAACTGGGCTGGTGGTGCCCCCGGTGTCTGGAATCGCTGTACCACCTGCTCTGGTGTGCGGGAGTCTGAGTACGCCCCCCGGCCTAAGCAGTGGTTGCTGCGGCCGGAACAGAGAGCGCCTGAGCAAGACTGGTGCTCGCGGTCAGAATCTGAGTTAAGGCCTCCTGAAGGCTTGTAATCACAATAGGCACAAGTGGTGCCTGAGTTGGTCCCACTGTCTCATCCATAACTGGAGCCTGCTCCTGAACTAGGGTAACTGGTGGATCTGCAGGTGCTGCCCTAGCTGCGGTGCGAGCTACACCTCTGCCCCTACCGCGGCCTTTACCGCGACCTCGGCCTCTTGCGGCCCTAACTGGTGGCTGTCCATCCTGCCCTGTAGTACTCATCCTCACCATCTGTCAGAGAATTAGGACAACAAAAATTTAGTTGCCAGAATCAAATGATTCGCATGACAAGAATTCAAGAACGTGAAGTTTCCTAATGGTTCGGCAGCCTCTCGAAGATAAGTACATACGTCTCTGTACCGATCCGCAAGACTCTGCTAAACCTGTTCATGACTCGTGAGACCTATGTAACCTAGGCTCTGATACCAACTTGTCACGACCCAAAACCTAACCCGTCGTGATGGCGCCTATCATGATACTAGGCAAATTGACATTTCCAAAACACTTTCAACATTTAACAGAAGTAAATTAAGATATTTAAAATGATCGGGTTTTTTTTTTCCATAAAAACGGGGTAAACCCCGATAGCATAAGTGCGAAAAACTTAGCCCGACATCGGGGTGTCACTGAGTCATGAGCATCTAGATATTCAGTCTAATACAAACAGTGTCTAAGTATCAGTACAGAAAAGAAAGAAACATAGAATAAGAAACAAGGTCTGCAGACGCCGACAGCTACCTCGTAGTCTCTGGTACTCGATCGAGCACGAACTCAACCACCTCCGTGATCAAACACACCTGGATCTGCACATGAACTGCAGTGTGTAGCATGAGTACAACCAACTTAGCAAGTAACAAAAATAAATAAGGAGCTGAGAAGGTAGTGACGAGCTATACAAATACAATTCATTTTCAATAATTCCAGTAAAGAATGGACATACTTTCAAATTCGGCAATTCATATCAAATCAGTTTTATACAGTTAAAGTGCAGGTAAATTTGGATATAGAATCTTTCAGAAATTTCACGACAATGACAGATAGCAACTAAGTGCATCAACAAATGAAAAAGCAAGTCAGCCTCTCAGGGCAGCAGTCACTCAACTCATCACAACAGCTCAATCACTCGGCTCTTAGCCCTCAGTACTCACACTCAATAGGTACCTGCACTCACTTAGGGGTGCAGACTCCGGAGGGGCTCCTTTCAGCCCAAGCGCTATATCGCTGCGGCGTGCAGCCCGACCCAATCATATAAGAAACCATAAGGCTCGTTGTGGCATGCAACTCGATCCATAGTCCATAAATAACTATAAGGCTCGTTGCGGCGTGCAACCCGATCCATATACCCTTACATAGCTCACAGCTCGGCACTCGGGCCCTATCTCTGTCACTAACCTCTCCATCCCCTCGAATCAATCTCCAAAGTCCCCGAATCTAGCCACAAGCAGTACGATACAATTAATATAGGCTAAAAGAATCAATTCCATAAGAAAACACAAAATTATAAGCCAAAATCCGAAATAGGCTCAACCCGGCCCCTCGGGCCACATCTCAAAACCCGACAAAAGTCACTAAACCCCAAAGCCCATTTACTCAGAGTCCAACCATACCAAATTTATCAAAATCCAACATCATTTGCCCCTCCAAAACCCCACAATTCACTCTCCAATTCTCAAGCCCTAATCTCCCAAATCTCACCTCAAAAACTCACCAACTAGGTGTAACATCAGTGGGTAAACATCATTATTGAAGATAAATAGGCACAAGGAACATACCTCAGCAAACACTTTAAAATCCTCCTCAAAATCCTCCAAAATCCGAGTTCCAAAATGTGAAAATGGTGAAAAATCTCGAAGTCTTCTAATTATAGGTTCTGCCCAGCAAAACCGCACCTGCGGACCTCCTTTCGCATCTCCGATGCCGCACCTGCGGAAATTCTATCGTAGGTGCGAATCCTACTTAAGCTCCCAGATTCCGTATCTGCGGTCACATATTCGCACCTGCGGACCCTGCCCGCTTCTGCAATCCTTCCATCTCAGGCCTTCTTCCGCATCTGCACCTCCCTTCCCACATCTGCGGTTTCGCAGATGCGCTCCTAACCTCGCACCTGCGCTTCCAGTCCAACCCAGCCTTACCCGCATCTGGGTCCTTCTTCAATTCTGCGGGGCCGCACCTGCAGGCTCCCACCACAGGTGCGAAACACCAGAATAAACTAGCAAACTTCCGATAGGTATCCGAAACACCCCCGAGCCCCCGGGACCTCAACCAAACATACCAACAATTCATATAACCTCGTGCGAACTTAGTCGAACCTTCGAATCACTCAAAACAGCATTAAAATACCAATTTCACCCGGATTCAAGCCTAAAAAACTTCTAAACTTCTGAATTCCACAAATGACGCCGAAACCTACCAAACCGCGTTCAATTGACCTCAAAGTTTGCACACAAATCATATCCAACATTACGGACCTTCTCCAACTTCAGAAATCGGAATCCGACCTCGATATCAAAAAGTCAACCCCCCGGTCAAACTTTCCAAAAATTTAACTTTTGCTATTTCAAGCCTAAATTAGCTACAGACCTCAAATTCACAGTCCGGACACGCTCCTAAGTCCAAAATCACCCAATGAAGCTAACAGAACCGACAAAACTCCATTCCAGAGTCATCTTCACACACTTCCGACTACGATCAAAAATCCTGAGACTTAAGCTTCCGTTTTAGGGACTAAGTGTCCCAACTCACTCTGAAACCAAAAACAAGACCTCCCGACAAGTCACATAAGCAGAAACAGATACGGGAAAAATAGTAAATAGGGGATTAGGGTTAATACATTCAAAATTACCGGCCGTGTCATTACATTGAATTTGTCATCTCTTACTTAGTTACTAAATAAAAATCAATTATGTCAAATTTGTTAAAAGAATAAATACATGCCTAGTTCACCAGTTGCTTGTCTAGTGGCGACGTTGGGTACTATCACGATCTATAGGTGAAATTGGGTCGTGACATTATGGATATGAAAGAGCTATCGAGAAAATGGACGAGGATGAAGCTGTGGAGGTCATGGAGGAGGAAGAAGTAATGGTAACAACTTCAACAATAAAGTTAAAATCCACCAAACATTCAGAGGTCGTGTCTGTGGACAAAGAGAAGGAAGAGGACGTGTCTACTCCCAAGAAAATAATGGACAAAGGTATGACAAATCAAAAATTGAGTGTTATAATTGTCATACATTTGGCCATTACTCTTGGGAATGTCGTAGTGATGTTGAAGAAAAATCTAACCTTGTTGATGACAAGAAAAAAGAAGATGAGTCAACATTGTTGTTGGCACTCAAGGAAGAAGACATGGATGATTGTAGCTCGTGGTATTTGGACAATGGAGCAAGCAATCATATGTGTGGATGCAAAGATAAGTTTGTGGAGATCAATAAAACGGTGAGAGGTAATGAGTCCTTTGGATACCTCAATGATTCAAATCAAAGGGATAGGTACGATTCTTATCTCCTGTAAAGATGGTAGTCACAAGCTAATTCAAGATGTTTATTATGTCCCAAAATTAAAAAGTAATATTTTGAGTTTGAGCCAACTTCTTGAAAAGGAATATGACATCCACATGAATAATATGCATCTTTAGCTTAGAGATTCAAGTGGAATTCTAATTGCTAAAGTGCATATGGAAAAGAATATGGTGCAAAGTGTATATGGAAAAATATATGGCAAGAAATATGCATCTCTGAATTTTAAAATAATTGATGCAAACTATTTGAGGGCTAATGTGCAAGATGAATCATGGTGCTAGCATATGCGATTTGGTCACTTGAATTTTAAAGCACTCAAATCAATGGGAGAAAAAAACATGGTGCATGGGATACCATCAATCAACCATCCCAATCAATTGTGTGAAGCTTGTCTTGTTGGAAAATATGCAAGGAGGAGTTTTCCAAAGGAGGCCATGTCAAGATCAACCAAACTGCTTCAGCTTGTTCACACTGATGTGTGTAGACCAATTAATCCACCTTCCTTTGGTAAAAGTAAATACTTTCTTCTCTTGATTGATGACTTTAGTAGAAAGACTTGGGTTTATTTTTTGAACCAAAAATCTGAAGCTTTTGCTGCTTTTAAAAATTTTAAAGTACTTGTGGGGAAAGAAAGTGGCTATGAAATTAAAGCTTTAAG
This sequence comes from Nicotiana tomentosiformis, assembly GCF_000390325.3. Lineage (NCBI taxonomy): Eukaryota > Viridiplantae > Streptophyta > Magnoliopsida > Solanales > Solanaceae > Nicotiana > Nicotiana tomentosiformis. The sequence continues at coordinate 29,565,466 of NC_090813.1, read as the reverse complement.
GTCCGATAGAGGAGGCGACTTCACTTCAAAAGAATTTAATGATTTCTGTCAGTCTCATGGAATTCGTCGCCCTTTAACGGTACCTTATTCACCCCAACAAAATAGAGTTCCAGAGAGAAAGGATCGAACGATTCTTAATATGGCTAGATGTATGTTGAAAGCTAAAAGTATGCCCAAGGAATTTTGAGCCGAAGCTGTTTCTCGTGCAGTTTATTTGAACAATAGGTCTCTAACAAGAAATGTTAGAGATCAAACCCCTCAAGAAGTATGAAGTGCAAGAAAACCAAGTGTTGAGAGCATAACCTATGCTCATGTGCCACAACAAAGGAGAGCGAAGCTTGATAATCGAAGTGTCAATCATGTGTTTGTTGGCTATGATACGAGTTCAAAAGGCTTCAAGTTATACAACCCAAGCAGCGGCAAGGTGGTAATAAGTCGCGATGTTGAATTTGATGAAGAATTGGCATGCAATTGGGAAGCTCAGGAAGAAACTTCATATGATTTTCTTCCATACTTTGGTAATGAAGAAGAACCAGAGACCGTGAAACTTGTGCAGGATACAACTCCACCTCCTTCTCCAACCAATGTTGTATCTCCTTCTTCTCAACAATGTTCAAATGAGCAATCGCAAAGGATAAGGAGTATTCAAGAGCTCTATGAGGACACAAAAGAAGTTACTAATTTTGATTTTTTATATTGTCTTTTTGCTGACAGTGAACCAATAAACTTTGATAAAGCTAATACAGATAAAAAGTGGAGACAAGCCATGAAGGAGGAGATCAAGTCAATAGAGAAGAACAACACCTAGGAGTTAATAACTCTTCCCAAGGGTCATCGACAATTGGAGTAAAATGGGTATACAAGACAAAAAAGAATATTGATGGAGATGTGGAGAGATATAATGCACGACTTGTGGATAAAGCTACAATCAAAGGCACGTCATTGACTATGAAGAAGTCTATGCACCTATTTCCCGCATGGAGACGATTCGTTTGCTGATCTCTTTGATGGTGCAAATGAAGTGGAAGATCCATCAACTTGATGTCAAGTCATCCTTCTTGAATGGCTATCTTGAAGAAGAAGTCTATGTTGAACAACCATTGGGCTTCATGGTCAAAAACTATGAAGATAAAGTGCTGATGTTGAACAAAGATTTATATGGATTGAAGCAAGCCCCACGAGCATGGAATAGTTGCATCGACAAGTATTTTCAAGATAATGGATTTACACGTTGTCTCCATGAATATGCTCTTTATCTTAAAGTTCATACTAATAGAGATATTTTGCTTGTTTTTCTTTATGTTGAGGATCTTATTTTCAAGGATAATAACCTAAGTTTGTTTGAAGCTTTTAAGAAAGATATGTCCCGTGAGTTCGAGATGACAGACGTAGGGCTCGTGTCATATTACCTAGACCTAGAAGTGAAGCAGATGGAGGATGAAATTTTTATCTCTCAAGAAATCTATAGAAAAGAGATATTGAATAAGTTCAACATGATCTATTGTAACCTCGTGAACACACCGATGGAGAGTAGGACAAAATTGTCCAAGTTTGATGAAGGAAAAAAAGTGAATCCCACATTTATCAAAAGTCCTGTGGGAAGTTTGAGGTACTTGACTTGTACTAGGCCAGATATACTCTTTGCAGTTGGAGTTGTAAGCCGCTTCATGGAAGCTCCTACCTCCACTCATTTGAAAGTCACTAGAAGAATTCTTCGTTGCCTAAAAGGTACGATCGACTTTGGGTTATTTTATTCTTCTTCTAATGACTTCAACCGTATGGGATTTTGTCATAGTGATTATGCGGGAGATATTGATGATAGAAAAAACACAACTGGCTTTGTAATTTTCTTGGGGTGATTTTGTTATTTCTTGGAGTTCAAAGAAATAATTCATTGTTACGTAATTTTCTTGGGGTGATTTTGTTATTTCTTGGAGTTCAAAGAAATAATTCATTGTTACTCTCTCGACTTGTGAATCTGAATATATAGCAGCAACATCTTGTACATATCATGCTATTTGGGTGAGAAGATTATTGAAGGAGCTCAATTTGTCGCAAATTGAAGCTACAGAGATTTGTATTGATAACAAATCCACACAGGCACTTGCCAAGAATCCTGTGTATCATGACCGAAGCAAGCTTATAGATACAAGGTATCACTTCATCAGAGAATGCATTGCCAAGAAGGAAGTCGAGCTCAAATATGTGAAGTCTCATGATCAGGCTGCATATATCTTCACAATACCTCTCAAGTTTGAAAATTTTCTGAGATTGGGATCAAGACTTGGAATGAAGAACAAAAATCAAAATTAAGGGAGAGATTTGTGGGGGCAGCTTCATTAAATAAAAGAAAAACAAAAAAACTAAAGGAAAAATGTGATTTGTGGAAAAGAAAGCAATGGTAGGTGGCAGAACAATTGGTTTTGGTATTGCAATTTGCAATATGCAAATTGCATATGTAGAAATGTTGATTGGTTGGATTTGCGGCTGGGCGATGGAAGAATTTTCAAGATATGCAAACTGTCAAATTGGTTGAAATTTTCAGATACCAATCAATTTTTGATTGGTTAAACTATCAGCTCTTCCTGCTATAAATAGAGGCCCTCGTTGATTATTTCAAATATACAAAATAATAAGAGAGAAGCGATAGAAGTTAGAGAGAATAATTCATAGATTGTAGTCTGTGAGATAAATAGTGTGTGAGAGTAATATTATGGTGAGATATTTAAAATAAAGAGTGTTATTTCTTTGGAGTCGTATTAGCCTTTTGACACTACAAAATTATAATATTATAGTGGTATTATATTACTCTTCTCGGATATTATATTTTACCCCGTTAAAAGATTTTGGTGTTATTGTTACTCTCTTGTGTTATTGTTGGTTATAGTACATATTATTCCCGGGGGATATTATTTTTCCCATCAGTAGCAAATCAAAAAAACAAACAGTAGCTGAACTTATAGCTACATATCCTTTTTATTATGTGACTAGACTTCCTAGCTCTCTTAGAATTCTTTACCATATCCACTCTCTCCCTAATTACAGTTTGTATTTGTTGCAATATAACTCTTTTATGTAGAGTTGAATTCCTAAAGATCTTCCAATTTTGTGCCTGCCAAATCTGGTATAAGCCTGCTCCATACACTACAGCAATGATGCATTTCTTCATCATACTCTATCTCCTACTTTGTATTCTACTTAAAGAGTGAAGTGCATCCTGTTGTTGAAGCCTAGTGCCACTCCACAATCAGAGAAAAGATGTATAGCACTTTGCATTCCAGCTCCATCACAGGGCATACACATTGTATCTTCACATTGTAGTCCCATTATCGGCATCCTTTCTTTTGTCATTAGCCTGCCTTGGACGACAAGCCATAGGATAAATCTATGTTTTGGTAGGCTGATTTTATTATAAACTAAATCTTCAATCTCCATTCTTGGTGTATCACCAGTCAGTTTCAGATATCCTTGCATCACTGAGTATTTCCCATTTGCACTCAAACAGTACCTTCCATTTCTATACCAGCTCACCATGCCCAACTTCAGTTTATGTAGCCTCTTCCAATACCAATTACTGTCAGCCAGTGATTCCAAAAGTCATTATTATTAATGTAAAAAATATGGTTTAATTATTTTGCCTTAATTTATACTCAGTTGTTTTACGAATTTTATAAATACCTTTTTGAATTAGCAGAAGAGAGATTGTTAGACCATCAAGCAATTCAACAACAAACGAAAAATCTATGAGCTTGATATGTTCCCATGGCTTCGAGTTGTTACAAAAAAATCAAAATAGATACGAAAATAAACATAATTAATTTCATAAACCACAAGGGAGTGTTATGAAGTGTCATGCGTCATATTTTTTATAAAATTAAATTATTACATTTAATATGTTTTATTAAGCTAACTTGCTATTTTGGACTCTCATGTGATATTTTCAGTATAAAATATAAAGATTTAGGTGATTTTTACTTTTTATTTAACTTGGCCAAATTTGGGTGACGAATTTTTGTATAACAAACTCAAAGTTGAATGACTTTTATATGAAAAAATAGAAAAATGACTTTTATGATACAAACTCAAAGTTGAATGACCACACGTGAAATTTACTCGTTAGAGACTTGGTCTTTAGATCCATGACATATATTGGTTCAATCATGGGCAGCTCAATAGCATTCGAGGCCTAAAGCAAAGCCTATATATATATATATATATATATATATATATATATATATATATATATATATATATCATTGCTTGAAAAATTAGACAAGTGAGTATGTGAAATGTAACGACCCGACCGGTCGTTTTGAGCTCTAGCGCATCGTCTGGCGGTTTGAGACCTTGAGTAGCTTCACTTCAGGTATTATGACTTGTACGAGTGGTTAGAATTGAATTTTAGGAAGTTCGGAGTTGATTTGGAAAGAAAATTCTAATCTCGAAAGTTTTAAGTTGGAAGAATTGACTAAGGTGTGACTTTTGAGTAAACGACCTCAGAATCGGGATTTGAAGGTTCCAATAGGTTTGTATGATGATTTCGGACTTGGGCGTATGGTTGGGTTGAGTACCGGGTGGTCCGGGAACATTTCAGCGCCTATTATGGAAGGTTGGCATTTTGGAAGTTTATGAAATTTTTAAGTTTGATTTGAAATGAATTTTGGTGTTATCTATGTGTCACGACCCAAAATCCACATGTCGTGATGACACCTATCTCAATACTAGGCAAGTCGACAACCCTAATAAGCCACAAATTCTTTTAAGTTTGAAAACATAATATTTAAATTTAATAGAAAAAATCTCACACATACTGATATAAATACACTCTCAAAACCCGGTGTCACTGAGTACATGCGCATCTAAATGATAACATAGTATGACTGATAAAATAGTCTGGAAATATAGAACAATATAAACAAAGAGAGACAAGGTTTGCGGATGCCAAGTAGGTACCTCGATAGTCTCCAACATATAAAACTCTGAAATCTAACAGCCGCCGTATCCGGAAGTACCTGGATCTGCACACGAAGTGCAGAGTGTGTATGAGTACAACCGGCCCCATGTACTCAATATGTAACAAGACAAACCTTTGGGCTGAAAGTAGTGACAAGCTCAACAGGTACAATCAAGTATAGAAATAACAGTACAGAAGTGTAGGCATTCTTTCAAGTTCAACAGTTAAACTCAGTACAAGAAAAATAGATCAACTTTGAATGATATGAGGAATATGACATCTCTATATCCACATGCCAATGTATATGTTGTATGTGATACACCTTAGTGGGAACCTCGTGTACTCACACTCTCAAAATACTCAATTACTCAATACTGTATGTGGCCAATCCAGCCCAGGAAAGATCCATCCCTCAATATAGATAATTAGGCAAGATCCATGCTAGGAAAAATCTATCCCAAAGTATAAATGATTCTGGAAAGATCCATGCCCAGGGAAGATCCATCCCTCAATATAAATGCTTCGGGCAAGATCCATGCCTAGGGAGGATCCATCCCTCCATATAAAATGCTTCGGGCAAGATCCATGCCCAGAGTAGATCCATCCCTCAATATATATGCTTCGGGCAAGATCCATGCCCAAGAAAGATTCATCCCTCAATATAAAATTATCTGTGCTCACTGTGGGGGGTGCAGACTCCGGAGAAGATCCTTCAGCCCAAGCGCTATAATAGCCATATCCAGGCATAAAAAATAAAATATGCTGCAGCGTGCAACCCGATCCCATAAATATCACTCAAAATCTCCAGTCTCTCGGGCTCTCAATGACATGAAAATCAACCCGACATGATGATATGATGTATCAATGAATGACAACAGTGACTAAGATATGATATGCAAATGATAGATGTGACTGAATACAAAATTGTAAATTTAAACAAGTAATTCAATAGCAATAAAACCTCTGTGGGTCCCAAAAATATCGGCACGTAGCCTAAACATGATCTTTAACATGAGTCTTAGTTGAATTTCTCCAACACGCGGAGGATATGTGGATAATGACATGATTCTTTGATTATGCAATTCCACGGAATCATTTAAGTCACAATTTCTATGGTTCATGCATTTCATCTATCATGTGCGTCACCTCCAAATAATTCATATAACACGAAATTCGGGGATTCATACCCTCAGAACCAAAGTTAGAAGTGTTACTTACTTCAAACCGTAAAATTCTTTATTCCAATACGCCTTTGACTCGCAAATCGGTCTCTGAACGCCTCGAATCAAATCACAATTAATTCGATACAGTCAACACAAATTATAGAAATTAATTCCATATGAAAATACTAATTTTTCCAACTAAATCCGAAATTCAACTCAAAATTCATCAGTGGGGCCCACGTCTCGGAACCCGACAAAAGTTATAAAATATGAACACCCATTCAACCACGAGTCCAACCATATCAAATTTACCAAATTCCGACATCAACCCGACGTTCAAATCTGCAAATCTTATTTTCAAATCCGTAGGCCCAAATTCTCAAATTACACCTCAAAAACACGTAATCTAGTCGAAATAATCGATGCTAATTCAATATTATTGACTAACAATGATCATAAGTGACTTACCTCAAGTTTTCTCGTAAATTCTCTCTGAAAAATCGCCTCAACCCATGTTGGAAATGACCAAAAATGGCAAAAGCTCGGAACCCTCTATTTTTGTAGCCTTTCCAGAGGTTCCGCAGCTGCGGAAGTTTTTAACTACTTATGCGCCTCCTTCGCTTCTGCGGACAAGAGTCCACTTTTGCGGACTCGCTTCTGCGGTTTTTCCCAACTTCCCCTGCCTCCGTTTCTGCGACCTTGGTGTCGCTTCTGCGGACTCGCTTCTGCGACGTTCCGTCCGCTTTTGCGGACCTCACGCTTTTGCGATCAACAAGCTGCTTCTGTGGCTTTGCAGATGCGGCAAGAGCTCCGCACCTGCGCACACTGCCCCTCTTCACGCGTAAACGCATCTATGATGCCAAGCTCGCTTCTGTGAGGTCGCACCTATGAGAAAATGTCCGCAGGTGCGATTGCACCAGAAGGCAAAATTTTCAGATTTCCTCTAAGTCCAAATTTTGATCTGTTAACCATCCGAAACTCACCCGAGGCCCCCGGAACCTCAATCAAATATACCAACAAGTTCTAAAACATCATACGACTTAGCTCAAATAATATCAACCAATGCTAAAACTACGAATCGCACCCCAATTCAAGCCTAATAAAAACTAACAAATTCCAACTTCTACATTCGATGCCGAAACCTATCAAAGCAAGTCCGATTGACCTCAAATTTTGTACACAAGTCATAAATGAAATAACGGGCCTATTCAAATTTTCAGAACAAGATTCTAACCCTGATATCAAAAAGTAAACCCCCCCGGTCAAACTTCCAAACTTAAACTTCCTATTTTCTCCATTTCAAGCCTAATTTAACTACGGGCTTTCAAAAAACTTTTCGGACACACTCCTAAGTCCAAAATACCATACGGAGCTATTAAAATCATCAAAACTCTATTCCGGGTTGTTTATACATATGTCAACATCCGGTCAACTAATTCCACTTAAGCTTTAAATCTTGGAACTAAGTGTTCCAATTCATTCTAAAACCTCTCCGACAAGTCACATAATTATAGTTTAACATAGGATAAGCAGTAAATGGGGGAACGAGGTTGTAATACTCAAAACGACCGACCGAGTCATTATACGATTTCTGTTTGAAGTTTCGAGCCTTGGAATAGGTTCGTATCATGATTTGTGACTTGCACGTACAGTATTGCGTCATTCCAGGATGTTCAAGTGTAATTCGGACGCGTTCGGCAAAGTTTGAAGGTTTGAAAGTTGAAACAAAGGTTTTGGTCGTCGAGTTGTAATTTTAACGTTATTTGGCATGATTTGATGCCTCGACTAAGTTCATATTTCATTTTGGGACGTGTTGGTATATATGGTTAAGATCCTGAGGGCATCGGGTGGATTACAAATGGTTAACGGATTGATTTTTGGACTAAGCAAATGCTGGAATTTCTCTGTTGCTAGTGCAATCACTTCTGCGGAAGCTTGATCGCATAAGAGACCTCGTAGAAGCGAGGAACTGATCGTAAAAGCGGCTGGATTGGTACTCGGCAGTTGTCGCAGGTGCGAAGCCTTTTCCACACCTGCGTGATCGCATATGCGAAGGAAAACACGCAGAAGCGGAAGATGGGCTGATGGAGAAGGCCGCTGAAGCGGCAGTTTGTGCGCAGAAGCGCATGCGCAGAGGCACATTCCAGCACGTAGAAGCGGAAATGGACCAGGTGAGGGATGTTCGTAGAAGCGAGTTTTGACTAGCAAAATAGAGGCCGCTGAGGAGTCATGTAACACAAGGCAAGTAATTTCCCACTTGTTGTGAGCTCAATGTAAGGTTTATATGTGGATTTAAGAAGGAAAATTTAGGAACAATTGTGAGATTTTGGTAAAAAACCTGGAATTGATAATTTAATTTTTGACCACGATTTTGAAAATGGAATTAAGAATAAATTATATATTTGGGTTAGTAATGTTATGGGTAAGGTTTATCTTCGAAAACTTTCTGAATCCGCGCACGTGGGCCCGAGAGTTGACTTTATTGACTTTTCAAGCGGAGTTAGAAATTGTTATAAATTGATTAATTATGAGTAATAGAGTATATATTTATGGATTTTCACATTTGTTTGACTAGTTTTGGAGAGACGGGCATCGGTTTGAGGTGTTAGAGCCGGCTATGGAATTTCGGAGCAAGGTAAGTTTCATGTCTGACTCTGTGAGGGGGGAAACTACCCGTATGTGATGTAATTGATATGTGATACTTGTTGCGGGTCTACGTACATACGAGGTGACGAAAGTACGTACGTAGCTAGATTCATGTTATGTTCGGGTAGACTTAGGTTCCCGCCATGATATAACTGTACTATTTGAGTTGTCTCTTGCCTATTAAATTCCTTTATTTTACGTAGCGACTTGAGACTACACTTGTGTAGAGTGATAGACTTGCTATTGTAGAGATTCGACGGGCTCCATGATTAGTCGCGGAATAATTGTACTCCTCTTACGAATTTCTCCCGATTTGTGCATTTTCATCAAAAGGTTTCCCTTAAAAAATTATAACTCACACGTATATTCGTGAGTGGGGTCAAGGACCCGTTAAATCTTATTATTCTAATAGGATTGGGTTGTTCTCCTCGAAAGTATAATAGATACATATATGGTTCATGTTGTTCGACACTCGGTAGTGCGCACATTATGATGGGATTAGGTCGTTTACGTCGGCAGGATTATGTATCACACTCTCATGGGAGCAGACGATTCGCCTCGACAATAAAAAAAAAGTATCTATGCTTTATGACGTTCGACCCTCGGCAGTGCACATATTATGATGGGATCGGGCCGTACGCCTCGGCATTTTTATAAAATACTCTTATGAAATCATGCATAATAATTGACAAGAAGCCATTATATCTGTGGATTTTCCTTATTTGAACTGTGACAACCTATTTGGTGAGGTCCATTATATATATACTCTGATTTATTTTCTCTGACTCACATATGCTTACTTCTACTGTATCTGCCTTATTGGACCACTAGTAAGTGTCGATGTCGACATCTCGTCACTACTTCTCTGGGCTTAGGCTAGATACTTACTGGGTACACGTTGATTTACGTACTCATGCTACACTTGCTACACTTATTGTGCAAGTACATATATGTCTGGTAGTCTTTTGGGTGCAATGGCGCGGCTATTGCAGAGACTTTACCGGCATTCCATGTTACGATACGCAGCCTGCAGAGTCTCCATCAGAGTTATTATATTCTCTTATCTAATTTGTATTCCAGACACCGGATTTTGGGGGTTCCTACAGGTTGTTCATTATTGTAGTTCGTATAAATATTATCATTTACCTTGTAAATTCTATTTCATACTATTTAATTAATGAAAATTATGATTTTAAAATACTAAAATGAGTAATTAAGCTGATCAATCACTGTTGGCTTGCCTGGCAGCATTGTTAGGCGCCATCACGACCTTTAGTGGATTTTGGGTCGTGAAATTAAATGAAAAAAATGAGAATTTGGTTTTATAAAGTACAAAAGATTGAACGAATTTAACGTTGATTGCATCATAACTGGAATGAGAGAACCCAGAAAACATACTTCCTTCGTCGCAACTTATGTGACACCCTTGTTTTTAGTTAGTCCCATTTCTAAATTTGGTAATAATTCAACTTTAGATTTTTCTTTTTACCCCTCAATGAGATGATTTCTAGCCACATAAGTTCATATAAATTATTTTAGATCACAAGTTTCAAAAGTCTTTCTTTATTTCATAAACTCCATATCACACCACTTTTTACCCCAAAAAAATATATATGTGTATTATTTTATGGATTGTGGGTTAAAAAACTTTTCCAATTAAAGTGACATTTTTGAAGTAGAGATTTTTTTATTATTCAGAGTCGTCACTTGGAATTAATTTTTGGGTGTTTCAAGTCACATTTTATTTGAATCCCTATTCAAAGGAACATTTGACTCTTTTCATGTTGGTCTGCGAAAACAAAGTCCGGGTAATGAATTCTATTGACTTGGGAGAAGGTGTAGGGCATTTCTCGAGTCTTATGGTTCTAACACGGTTGCTTTATTGACTATATTTGGCTTGAATTAATTTATTATTACATGTTATAAACCTATTTTGCATTTTACCTTTTACCTCTTTTAATTGCTTGCTATTTGTAATTATGAAATTATCTTGAAAAGAATCACACGTATGTGTATTCGTTTTATTTGATATGTCAAAGTTATACCACACGCACGTGTACATAATTAATAAAACTTTATAATATTAAGATTATTTTGTCAAAGTCGCGCGAACGCATTCCTTGCCATTAATTTTGGAAATCATAATTATGCCACGCGTATGTATACATAATAACGATGATTTGATTAATTAAGCACGCCTAAAAGCACAAAGTGATTTGTGAGTATTTCCCTAACTAACTTAGAGGTTGTTGTGAGGGACATAAATTATGGATATGAAATTCTGGAGAACGTGTATGACTTAAATAATTTTTTCACAACTTGTTCAATCTTAAAAATATTTACAACTTAATAAATTACCAACATTCTATATCTTGAATCATTTCAATATCTATTAATTTATAAGATGGGCTAGCTTTATTAAAAAGGAAAGATGGGTCAGCTATGTTTTTATTACTTTGGGCATGTCAAGACTAAATATTTTGGCCCAAATTCTTTATTTCTCTAATAGCCCAAAGACCAACTTCCTTAGAGATCAAATCGTAGACCAAACAATTTATTCAACAATATCTCATATTTTGTATACTTTCTTAAACAATAGCTAATGATGTCACAATCTCATGAATAAAATTAGTGAACAAACCAATATTTCACTGATTCAATGGATCCATTTCAAAGAAGCAAATATATCAAAGATAATAAAACATGAAGGAAACTAGTTATATGGACAGGAAAAACAAGAACTAAACAGTTACAAAAGTAACCAAATCAAAGCAATAATTACTATCAAAGTAGTGAATAAGAAAATGGGCGCGAAAGCTAAAGGATCAGACCTTTATAGATGAAAATATTTCTCAATACATATGGTGCAAAAAACCTTCAAATTCATGTGCAAACGAAGCACAAACAGAGGCGGCGAACAGAAATCCCGTCGAGCTGAACTCGACTTCGACCTCTTCGGGCTAGTATTTGGAGCAATCTTTTTAATTGAGTTTGAAGCTTTTGAATTTGGTTTTTAGGGTGATTTTGCTGCTATTTTTGAGGTATTTTTGGGCCTTAAACGAGGTGATGAATTGCTGGATGTTTCGAAAGAAAGAGGAAAAAAGAATTAGACGAGTAGAAATTTCCTTAGAACAGAAGAAGGATTATTTTTCTCAATTCCCTGCTCTCTTTTTTCTCTCCCTCTTCTCCCATTTTCTCTTCTATTTATAGAAAGAATTTCAGAATTTTTCAATTTTTTAAATCTTTTTTAAATAAACAATTCCCACTTCCCATTTTCCTTCTTTTTTTAAAAAATAATAATTCTCCACCTTCCTTTACTTTTATTTTTTAATTTCTCACTTTCATTACTTTTTTTGTTTTTAATTCCCACATTCTTTTACTTTTTTTAAAAAAATCCACTTTCTTTTACTTTTTTAAAAAACAATTTCCACTTTCATTTTAAAATGTTCTACATGCTTTTACTTTTTTTTTAATTCCCACCTACTTTTACTTTTATTTTATATTTCCCACCTTCTTTTACTTTACTTTTTTTTTTATTCCCAAATTCTTTTACTTTTATTTTTTTTTATTTCCCACTTTCTTTTACTTTTTTTAAAAAATAAATTCCCACCTTCCTTTACTTAAATATAGTCAAAAATTAGGTGCTCACAACATGCCCCACTTTACTTGAAAACATGAAGAGTTTTTAGGTAAAGACAAGGTGTGCCATGTGACTAATGTTTGAGCATATCTTTATTCAAAGGGGAAGAAATATGGACAAGAGAAAAGAGTGCAACCGGGTCCTGGTTTTGGACAACCTACATATCCCGGGTTTAGGGGAATCACGTCATGTGTAGTTCAAGAAGGAAAAATGAAATGGTGGAATGATGAGTTGGAGAGTCAAGTGAGGTTCCGTTAAGGCTCCGGGCCGCGATCCTGTTATTACATCAAAAAATGAAAAAGAAAATTACATTAAAGAAAAATACAAAGTCTTATCTATTCTTTGTGTCTTGAATCTTGCATTTTCACTTGAAATCTTACAAACCTGTATTGGAAGGTGGGTTCCTTGACTTTGAAGATTGATGACCTGCTTTTCGATCAGAGTTTGGAACTTGATTCTTGGAAAGCCGGGTTGCTGACACATTATCAAAGCTAACTCCGACTGTCTTGTGATCGAAAGACCTCTTCTTCCTTTTTATGACGAGAACTAAAACTGCAAGCTTTAATCGTCATTATTTGTGATTAACGGCAGGGTCTTGCAACATCATAAAAGACGAACAAAATAAACAAAATTTTTCTGCCCCAGTTTTGTACTAGAAACTTTTTGTGAGTTATTAGAGAAAGTTGTATATTATCTAATCTATGAAAGAAAGACAAATACGGTAGTATAAACTAGCTATATGAGAAAATGAAGCAGGGGGTACCCTGTACTAAAGATAGATAATGTAACCAGGGGTTGTCGCCCTGTATCATTAAGGAGGAATGTAACCAGGGGTTGATGATTTGTATCACTAGGAAGGAATGTAACCGTGGGTTGGCGCCCTATATTACTAGGAAGGAATGTAATCAAGGGTTGGTACCCTGTAGTGCTGAAAGGAAATATTACCAGGGTTGGCACCTTGTATTACTAGGAAATAATGTAACCAGGGGTTGGCACCCTATATTACTGAGAATGAATGTAGCCAAGAGTTGGTACCCTGTATTACTGAAAGGAATATAACCAGGAGTTGGTACCTTGTATTACTAAAAGGAAATGCAACCAGGGGTTGACACCATGTATTACTGAGAAGGAATGTAACCAGGGGTTGGTACCCTGTATTATTGAAAGAAAATGTAATCAGGGGTTGGCACCATGTATTACCGAGAGGGAATATAACCAGGGGTTGGCACCCTATATTATGGATAAAGTTTTGAATCCCTCTAGGCCAAAAGGTTCTACCCGAGTCAAGCTACGTAAAACAACATGAGCGAACATTACTTCTACCCAAAATATGAGCTGGATCCCCCTAGGAGAAAAGGTTCTACCTGAGTTAAACTACGTAAAACAACCTGAGCGAAGAGTACTTCTACTCGGAAATATGAGTTGGATCCCCCTAGGAGAAACAATTCTACTTGAGTTAAGCTACATGAAACAACCTAAGCGAAGAGCACTTCTACCCGAAATATGAGCTGGATATATTTAGGAGAAAAGTTTCTACCTGAGTTAAGCTACGTAAAACAACTGGAGCAAAGATTACTTCTACCCGAAAATATGAGATGGATCCACCTAGGCGCAACGATTCTACATGAGTTAAGCTACGTGAAACAACTTGAGAGAAGAGTTCTTCTACCCGGAACTATGAGCTGGATCCCCCCAGGAAAAATGGTTCTATCTGAGTTAAGCTACATAAAACAACCTGAGCGAAGAGTACTTCTACGCAAAAATATGAGCTGGATCCCCGTAGGCAAAATGGTTCTACCTGAGTTAAGCTATGTGAAACAACCTGAGCGAAGAGTAATTCTACCCGAAACTATGAGCTGGATCCCTAGAGGCGAAATGGTTCTACTTGAGTTAATCTACATAAAACAAACTGAGCGAAGAGTACTTCTACTCGAAACTATGACCTGGATCCCCTTAGGTAAAATGGTTCTACCTTAGTTAAGCTACATAAAACAACTTAAGCGAAAAGTACTTCTACCCGGAACTATAAGCTGGATCACCCTAGGCAAAATGGTTCTACCTGAGTTAAGCTACGTAAAACAACCTGAGTGAAGAGTACTTCTACCCGGAACTATGAGCTAGATGCCCCTAGGAGAAATGGTTCTACCAGAGTTAAGCTACGTAAAACATCCTGAGCAAAGAGTACTTTTACCCGGAACTATGAGTTGGATCCCCCTAGGAGAAAAGGTTCAACCTGAGTCAAGCTACAAAAATAGGAGGTGTGAACAATAGTGATGCATAATTTTGAGGATCTTACATTTGATAACATTCATCCTTTGAGAATCACCATTCTGTAATTCTTTGTTCTTGCTTCAAACAAAGAAAAATTTGTGAGTTTTCAAAGTGGTGGTCGGTTTGTGGCCTTGATGTCCTGTGTAGTTTGAATTCACGGCCACTCTGCTATTGAAGAATTGATTCTATTAGTATGGTACCAAGGTGCTCGGATACTCTGTATTGCATTCTGGAGACTTCGGTTTTCCGACGTAGCCCCTGACTATTTCATACTCGGATATCCAGGGTACCGCTAATCCTTGTCCCTAAAATCAAAATTAGTTGTCTTGCACCCAATACCAGTTTGTGTCTGTAGTGCTTATCATCTTTTCCCTTGAAGCAAGTCTTACTTATGCGACCTTTCGGTTTCTTTGAGACACTTTGTTCGGCTTATCAAAAGAGATCACAGATGGATTCCTTCCTTTGTCGATGTCGTATATGCCCCAAATTATGCTCGGTATTATGGAGAAACTGTAGCCAGTTTTGCATCCATTTCTTTGCTTCATTTTTTATGCAAGATTAGACCGAAAGATATTAAAGAAAATTATGGGTAAAAATAGAAAAATAATTGAAAGTGAAAAATAACTGTGTTTAAACAAAAGGTGTCCCTTTCGGGGAGAGGAATAGGGAGACTTATCTGGAGATATGTGCCGACTTCAATGAACCATGACATGAATTTTTGATTTGATGCTTGATCCGTCTGAACTGTCTAATTCACAAAATATGTCATAAACGTTCGTCTTAAAACTGTCTTGGTTGTACTCATGCTGGAGTATCAAAGACTCTCAGTCGGCTAGTAGCGCCCTTTGCGGGTTTTCGCTAACTGAACTCTCTCACTTCTCTACTCCTTGTTTCCTCGTGGTGCTAGTATGGGTTTTAACCAATAAGACTCTCTCATTTATCTACTCATTGTCGCATTATGGTGCCAATATGGGTTTTCACCGATAAGACTTTCTCATTTCTTTTTTTTTTTTTTGACTAAGGTACTGGATGCGGAAGGTTTTCCAACACTCTTGGAATGGTGATTTCAACATTCTCAATGATCGGCCTGAAAGCCTTAACGGGAAAAGGTAAAAAGAACCTGGAACTGAATTACATATTTTGGAACCTTTTATAGAATTACCATAAAAATAAAACAAACTTTTGCCCAGTTTTAGAGTATTGGGGATATGTATTTCTTATGATGTTGGAATGAACGAAGTTTACGACTACTTTCTTGGTGACTGCTTTGAAAGTAACTGCCTCCATCCACTTGGTGAAGTAATCAATGGCGACCAAAATAAATCTATGCCCTTCTGAAGCCTTTGGCTCGATTGGCCCAATAACATCCACTCCTCAAGCAATGAACGTCCAAGGAGAGGACACAGGATGCAACTCTAACGGAGGTGAGTGAATCAGGTCTCCATGAATCTGGCATTTGTAACACTTGCAAACAAAACTGAAGCAATCTCGCTCCATAGTAAGATAATAATACCTTGCCCGTAGAATCGTCTTTGCCAAAACATATCTATTCATGTGAGGCCCACATACCCCCAATGCAATTCACTCATGATCCGTTTGGCTTTTATGGAATCTATGCATCTAAACAAGTTTAAATCTGGGGTCCTTTTGTACAAAATTTCCCCATTCAGGAAGAAACCACCAACGAGCCGCCTTATAGTTCTTTTTTGATCTCCCTTGGCATGCTCTGGGTACTCCCTTTTTTCAGGAATCATTTTATGTCATGATACCATGGTTCACCATCTGGTTCTTCCTCAATTGTATTGTAGTAACCGTGTTGATTCCCAACTTGTATTTCCAATGGATCAATATGAATGTTGCCTGGATAAGGGAGCATCAAGGCTAAGGTAGCCAAGGCGTCGGCTAGCTCGTTGTGAAACCTAGGAATGTACTTGAACACGATGGATTTGAATATGTTGCTCAGGTCTTGCACACACTGTCTGTATGGAATAATCTTGATGTCTCGAGTCTCTAATTCTCCTTGGACTTGCCGCATAAGCAAGTCAAAATCAACCATAACTAATAGTTCATGCACATCTAGATTAAGGGCCATTTTCAGACCCATGATACAAGCCTCGTATTCTGCTGTACTATTGGTACAGAAGAATCAAAGTCATGTTGTTACAGGCTAATGCTGTCCAATAGGTGAGATGAGGATTTCCCCAATCCCAACTTATTTGATATTGACCACCCTATCAAAATATATTTTACATACATGGTTGTCTTCCAGAACTACTTCCTCTATTGAGTGACACCTCTTCATCTGGGAAGTATGTGCTCAGTGGCTTGTAATCATCATCAATTGGAATCTCTACCAAAGGATTTGCAAAAGCATGTTCTTTTATTACGGTGCGAGCGATGATGGTAGGCTATAATAGCGTGTTTATTCGCTTATTGCACTCTAATCTACTGCACTTTTATTGTGTTTGAGCTTTAATCGCTAGTGTTTTGTATTTATTGTGTGTTTTATGCCATGCAGGAGTCATTCTAAGCTATGCAGATGTTATGTAAAGAATATGAGTGATTCTGATCTTTGAATTATGAGTAAAAGCCCAGGGATTAAGTCGGGATCGAGTTCGGGGGTCGAGGACCAGGTCTGGACGTCAAAATGCAAGAACAATCTGCACTCTAAGAAAACCTCACTAGTGTGGCGTGTGGGACACCGCGACTGCCTATTTTCCTGTTGTCTGTTGGAATTCAACTCTCTAGATTTCCCACTAATGCCCCGCATGGCGCGTCGCCCCATACGCTTGTGCAATATTTTACAGAGTAATTTTCCTATTTCGGCTAGGAAAAGATGATTTCATCTAGGCCCGACCCTACTTAGTATGAATACATGGAAAATGTTGTTTTTGGGACTTTGGACATATTGGATACCTAAGGAGGCTAAGGAGGAGTTGGAGAAGCAAAAGTACAAGGAGTTCATCATTCAATCCTCACTCAAAACCCGAGTTTGGATCGTTTTATGTTTTCTTTTACTTTAAACATATTTGCGATGAATTGCTCCATATCTATTGAGTAGTTCTCTTTAAGGTTTGATGGATATTGTGTATTGATGATTGTTTGTTTATTATAACTCTAGTTTTTACGTATTGAGGCATTTTTAGATGATATAATTGTTGCATATATATTCACTTGTTCATGTAATCGAGGGAGGCATAACTTGTGATATCTTTGCATTATATTGTTGGTTGAGATCATTAATTGTTCTAAGTAATCGAAAGAGGCTAGTTGAATCATTGATTAAACCTAGTTAGGAGCATAATCGAAAGAGGTTTTCTTAAAGACCAATCCACTACGCATTCTTGCATATCTTCACGTGCTTAAATTGGTTCATCTTGTGAGGTTACGACTTAATCGAGAGAGGAGTTTTTGCTGAACGTTTGAACTAATAGTTGAGTGAATTCGAGAGACTCACTTAAACATTAGAAATGAATTATCTAGAGTTAGATCCCAAACAACTATCATGCACCTATCCTATCAACCTCTAATTTCTCCCACTGATAACTTTCTTGCTTACCTTTGTTTTGATTGTCATTAGTCAATAGCTTTAGCTTCTTAGTTAATTTTAGTTATTAATCATATAAATATTGATTGTTGATTCTCCTGGATAGCAATCAAGCTAGAAACTACGAAAATATTATTAAACTACAATCCATGTGGATACGAAATTATACTATACTATCTTTGACTAGCAAGCACAATTAAAGTGGTGTTTTGCGCTCGTTAAATTTCGACGCCATTGTCGGGGATTAGAAATCAATAGTGTTTGAAATAGTTTATAGTGCTAATTCAAGAATTTTTTATTTTATTTTATTTTATTTTTCCTGTTTTACCTTTGGTGTTCTTTGACTGTGCGCAGGTTATAGGTTTACAGTGGTCCATGACTAGAGAACTTCTGCGAAGGAAGTGCTACCATACGAGCCAAAAAATGCAAAATAACTGTGACAGTTGAAGAAGGAAAGAAATCTCATCGAGACAACAGAAACGGTTGGGCAATCCTCAACCAAAGAACTTATGGATGTAAACGGTGAAGATAATATGGATTTGGCTACGAGAGAAGCATCCCAACAACGAGAACAAGCTGCACAGGATGCTGAAGAAGCAGCTATTAGCAATGTGCTGAACATCTATGAAGAAGAGAGGGGTCTCAGACTTAATCAACATCAACCCTTGCATGGGAGATCACTTGGAGATTATGCTAGACCGGTCTACATTCAAGGTTTATCAAGTGTTAGACCACATCCAGTTGCAGCAAACAATTTCGAGTTAAATCAAGGGTTGCTTCAAACCCTTCAGAATTGGTGTGTTCAGAGGGAAGCCAAACGAAGATCCAAACACACATCTAATGGATTTTGAGGAGATTGTTAACACCTTTCAATACAATGGTGTGTCACAAGATGCAGTATATCTAAGGACATTCCCAATTTCTCTTAAAGATGATGAAAGCAGTGTCTTCGAAGCTTGCCCACGGGATCAATTAGAACTTGGGAGGAGTTGACCAGAAAAATTCTTGATAAATATTTCTCCTCAGCTAAAACGGGCAAGTGTAGAAGAGAAATCCATAAATTCTGCCAAAAAGAGAATGAAACTGTTTTTGAAGCATGGAAGAGGTTTAAGAAGATTGTTAGAAAGTGTCAACATAGAGGAATTGAACTCTCGATGCAACTCCAGGACTTTTGGGATGGATTGACACCGGCTTTACGTAGAGCATTGAGCAATGCAGCTAGAGGCCCCTTGATGAAGAAAACTCCAGAGGAGATAGTTACAATTCTTGATAAGTAATCCGAAGATGCAAATCAATGGCCCTCTGAGAGTGCTGAAAGAAGAAGATAAACTGGTGTTCACCAGGTTGATGCTAACACATCTGTGCAGGTACAACTTGATGCTATGGCCAAAGATATAAGAAAACTGACCTTAGCATCGATACAGAGTGAACCTCATGCAGGTTATGATATATGTGTAAGAGGACACCCTACTCATGAGTGTCAAGCCTCAACTTAGGAAGTGAATGCTATGGGAAACTACAATTTTAATGCAATAGGTCAGAGGTACCCCGGTTTTTCATGGAGTTCGCCTGGGGGTACCGCGAATGCATGATAACAAAATAACTTTAGACCCCAGGGACAAGGAACTCTAGCATTCCAAAAATCAGCAGAGGCAACAATTTTAGCCTCAACAGCCCATTCAGTCTGGCATAGAAGATCTCATGAAGGCCTTCATTCTGAAAACTGATGAGAGGCTTGAAACGCATAGCGCGGCTATACGGGAATGTGTAGCAGCTATCAAAGTACTGGGCACTGGTTTTCAAAACATGGAAAGACAGGTTGGGTGGCTAGCCACTCTATTGTCTGAGAGGATTCCAGGAACTCTCCTCGCTGATACTGAGAGAAATCCTAAAGAAACGGTGAATGGTGTGACCTTGAGAAGTGGGCATGTTTTTGAAGATCCCACCCCGATCTAGAAAGATGTGATACTTTCCAAAATAAAGGGGGGAGCAGTTGAAAAGTGATGATGATAAAAAGAAGAAGGGCCAGATAAAAGCTGACAAAAGGAAGAAGGAGGAAACTTCGAGAAGGGAGGAACCTGAGAAGAGCGAGCATATGCTTGCTTTACCTTTCCCTCAGAAGCTATGTAGAGAAAAGCTGGACAAGCAGTTTGGGAGATTTTTGGATGTGCTAAAATAGGTTAATATAAATTTATCATTCACAAAAGTTCTCTCACAAATGCTTGCTTATGCCAAATTCTTGAAGGAGATCCTTACAAAGAAGAGAAAGATAGAAGAGACCTCAGTGGTGAAGCTCACAGAGCGTTGCAACGCGATATTGCAAAACAAACTCCCATAAAATTGTGGAGATCAGGGAGTTTTAATATACCTTTCTCTGTAGGAACTATAAATTTTGATAAGTCTTTATGTGATTCTGGTGACTCAATTAATTTAATTCCTCTATCTATTTATAGGAAACTAGAGAAGGATATCGGAGAGATAAGCTCTGCACCAATATCTTTGCAGCTGGCAGACCAAACTACTTTAATACCCGAGGGGATAGTGGAAGATGTGTTAGTTCGGGTGGATAAGTTTGTACTTCTTGTGGATTTTATAGTGGTGAATATGGAGGAGAACAAGGAGGTCCCCCTCATCCTAGGAAAACCATTCTTAGCAACGGGTAGAGCGATACTAGATATACACAAGAGAAAACTCATGCTTAGAGTGGGTGAGGAGACGGTGACTTTTAATATGAATGTAGAAAATGGGGCACAAAAAGCAACTACAGGTGTTGAATGAAACGTGAAGGGCTCAAAAGAGAAGGCTGCATTGAGTGAGAAAGATAAGTGTGGGGTATATCCCAATAAGTCCGAGAAAACGCTGTCCGCATGGATGTGTGCATTACTTCGGACGCAAGGAATGGAGCTCGACTTTGACTCAGATCCCGACTAGATATTCAAGGAAGTTTTCTTTACCTTATACTTTTTAATTATATGTCATGGGGACATGACACAACTTAAAGTGTGGGGTGGGGGATATGATATATGTTGTATGTTGTATGTATATGTGTTAGTTTTGTTAGTTTTAGTAGTTGGAGATTTGTTTTTAAAAAAACATAAAAATTGAAAAACTTTTGATTTTTCCCGACGATGGATAATATTCGAAAGGTTTATTGAGGGTTTAAAGTCAAAAGAAAAAGACAAAAACATTTTCTTTTGTAGGTAGTGCAACAAGTCCCCCTTGGTTTTTCTATGTGTCGCGGTTCTTTTTCAAGGGTTTTGTTTGAATCGGGTGTAGTAAATTTTTGTTTTGTAGAGTAGTAGGAAACCTTGTGCTATGATTTTAATGGAAGACAATATCTCTTGATTGTATTATGCCTTGAGAATAGTAAGTGCTTTAGTTGTGACGCTTAGGCTCAGTTTTTGACTCATGTATAAGTACCTTAAATTGTATGATCTTAACTTTGCTTAACTGCTTTGACTAGAGTGTCTTGATAGTCCAATCCTAAGTGAGTTATGTGCCATGTGGGTGTGAGGTTTAGTGTTATTATGTGCATTGCATTTGATGTTTAGAACTTGCCCTGTGTGTTTGCAAAGCGAAATAGTAGTTTTATTCAGTCTTGAAAGTGATTTAGGCATTTCTTTGTTGAACCAGATATATGTTTTTACCCACCTAATGTTTTATGTATTGTAGTTAACCCCTTTGAGCATGTAATCTTGTTTCTTTGGCAACCACATTATAAATCCCACCCATTTGTTTAAATTGATTATCTATTTGAACCTTTTACCTCTTGTGAGTACTTAAATTTGTTATGAACTTTGTAAAAGTAGACGTGTGGGGTGGCTGGTTTGGCTTTTGAGGGGAACTGATGAAATAAGAAGAAAGGTGCATTGTTTTGAAAAAGTAAGAACCACTTGAATTGAATAAGAAAAGAAAAAGAAAAAAAATGTTGTTGTGAAAAAAGAATATTCCTTTCTAGTGGTAACTCTTGATGTATTTATGCTTAAAGAAGTTGGGAGTTGACGTATATTGATGTGAAGGTGGAGTTTTGGTTTGACATAAGTAAGGGGTTTTGAACAATGAAATGTATGTATTAAAGTTCTTAGGGAGGTGTAGTAACTCTTATATCCACATGTACCCTACCCGTCCCGCAGCCTACATTATAACCAAATGAAATCCTTGACTGTCAAACCTATGGTACGTCTTTTGTGGCATATGAATGTTGTTTCTGTGAGTGAGCGAATTCTTTCTATCTTGAGTTCCTAATTGTTCTTAAATTTTATTGTGTGTGGAACTACTCTCTATTGTGGTGATAGGGTGATAAGTTGGTAATATGCCAACTTTTCTCTTCTTTAATCTTAGATTTTTGCTATGATTGATAGATAAAATAGTGTGTTTAATGTCGTTTACTTCTACTTCATAGGTTTTATGTGATTTCGAAGTGATCAGGAAGAAACCAAGCAAAAATAAGTCAAAAAGGGGGTCAAAAATATAAAGCTCGAAATTAGCCTCAGGGGTCGCAAATGCGAGCAGTAGCTAGCAATTGCGAAGTCAACCAAGAAAGTCAACGTTCGCAAATGCGAACATGTGAATCGAAATCGAAGCCAACTGAGTCAAACAATATTCGCAAATGCGAAGTGAAACCATACAGTCAACCATTGCAAATACGACGTTTTCATCGCAAATGCGATAGTCAACAAGAAAGTCAAGGTTCGCAAATACGAACATAGCTTCGCAAAATGCGAAGATCGCGCTTCAGTTCTGGGCTCTTCTATAATTTCACATCCTTTGGCCCCAAACCCACAAATACATGACCTAGCTTATTGAAAACAAATCTTTGGCATCTTTGGCCAGTCTCTGAACATCTTTAACATCTCTTGACTAAGAAGACAAGTTTTGAAGATTTGAAGCTTTTGGTTGAGAATTTCTTACCCATTTATGTTCATTTATTCATTTTCTTGCTTTGTATTGAATATCTAAGTGTGTAGTATTTTTTTTCAACGCTTGAATCTTGTTTATGGGAATATTCATATTTAAAGTGTAGATTAAATATCTTGTTCTGCTTATGTATTGAACGATTTTTTTTATTATGAAGTGAGTTATTGTTTATTTAATTATTCTTGTTCTTTAATGTTTACAAAGGGATTAGCTAACCCTTGGACTCGCCCATCTACTTAGTATTTATTTTGGAAAATATAATTTGGGGTTGGAAACGATTAATTAACAAGAACTTGAAATGTAAGAGGTTTCAAGTTATCAGTGGTAGATTATAGATCAATATTAAGTTGAATAGACAATAAAGGGTAGAGGTTCCAAAGTATGGGATGAGATTAGGACGTCATTATTAATATGAATGGTAATTAGGAAACATTAAATGACTTAGATTTATACATATACGATAAGCAACGAGAGAGTAACCTTGAGTTGGGTAGCAGACATCGTTAACAATAAAACGAAGTAAGAGTTAAGGTATAGTATGGAGGAAAAGGGATAGAAGAGTTGCATATGCACTTACAAGGTCAGTGTCATACAGGCTACATGATAGAAGGTAGAAACAGTTATGAGATTGAAAGGATTCCAACCACAAGTCGTGGTGTGAGAAAGGGGCCTAAAGGGGGTAATGCCTTGGCCTTCGAATTTATTCATAGAACAACTTCCTAGGTGGAAATGAAAATATTAATGTATTCATAAAAGCTATAGGTTATGAGACTGATAGGCGCATCAGTCAACATTCGAGGACGAATGTTCCAAAGGGGGGGGGGGGACTGATGTTACACCCCATATTTTCGTACTTGAGAGAATATCATAAGTCAATTGATGTAAGCTCAGAAATGAGATCAACTTTGAAAGTGCATAAAGTAAGTTAATCATGTTACTTTGGAGGTTACAAATCTTTAAGATCATGGATAACAACTACCAAGAGTGTTGAAAGGCTTAGGAGCTAAGCAAATTGAAGAAAACAAGTCTCGTCGAATGTAGACAAGTTGAGAATGTTATAACATGTACTTTTGGGGTGATACTAGGGTTCTTAACATGATAAGGAGGTTATGTTATGAGTTATTTTAGTCGTATCATAGTCGTGTGTTACATTTTGAAGTCAAGCGAGTTTTGGAACAAAAGTTGGCAAAGGTCATCGCAAGTTACATTCATAATGTGCTGAAAATTAGGGCAAATGTAGCATATTTTTCAACTAATATACTTGAAATTACAGGATGATCCATGTATCAAATTAGATATATAATATTCTAGTTGCTAACTCATTAAACCGTTCGTCGATACTACATCAGAGTAGAGAGATATTTGCAGTTTCACGATACTGCACAGACTGCATAGGTGACAAGTAGGTGGTTCACTAAAGATTTTGAGTAATACCTTTCGTGTGTTATATGAGGTATTTTTGGGACATATTATATACTAAATTAAGGTCTTGTAATTTAGTTTCCAACGCTTTTAATCGTTTGTTCATACGACATACGGATAAAAGGCTATAAGCGTTGGAAGAAGGGCCAATGCTAGGGTGCCAAGAAGCACCTTTTTGACTTTTCAACAAAATGAATATTTATATCCCTTATGTCATCTCTTTCTCTTTCTTCATTGTTCCATAAACCATGACCAAATAAGACCCATAACCTTACCCTTAAGATCTCTACAAGGGTTTTAAAGAAGATTAACATCCCGGGTACGAAATCAAGAAGCGATAACATTAGAACGATCCCTACGATGTAAGTATCGCTATATCGCCTCTCTTTTTCTTTGTAGTTTAAGTTTTGGAAGGTATTTAATAGTTAATAAAATGCCTACTTTCTGTAATTAAGATTTTAAATATCAAATAAGTTTGATAAATTCGTTTCCTAATAGTTAGAACTCACGGGACGGTGATCGGAAGCCATGAGTTCGAGTTATTCGACTTGTAGTGGACTGTTTTGTGGGCTGTTTCGAGTTGTTTTCTTAGGCTGTCTATTTTGCTACTGTTTAATGGAGTTTTGGACTAGAAATAGTGTGGAGAAATACAACATAATGGGAAAATGGTGTATTAGTCGTTCTTTGTAATATTTTCGGGGTGTTTGACACTACTATAGTTGTCGTTTTGGATATGAAGTGATTGGGGTGTGTTGGATTGTTGCAAGATAAATATAACATGGATTTTGGATTGTATCTACTTTAGGATGTAATTATATTGTGTGATTGTGTTTATCTAAAGTTATCTTGATGTTAATTAAGTTAAATGGATGGGTTAGACATGAACTAGTGAATAAAGTTGCTAATTGAGGATAGTTGGAGTTGTGAATTATTATTTTTGTTATAAATATATTGTATAAGGCTTTAATCATTAATTAATGACTTTATTATCATGTTAATGATACTGTTAAGTTAAATTAATAAGTTTATAAGGGGTGATATGGGGTAAATATGTTTCAATCGGAGCTTCCCGCTCGTCGTGAAGTAGTTGTGACTTGTTGTTATATAGTGTCTTGTTATTGATAATCATGTATTGCTAGATTACTTTGGACATTGCTGTTGGTATATGGTATTGGAGGAGGCTCTAGATACATGGGAGATGCTTCCCAAATTTACATAAACGAGTTACTAGTTTAAGTTGCGTACTTAGCCTTTACTCAGCACACTGATTTTGAATCTCCTTATGCTATGGTAGATTGAGTTGAGTTATTTGAAGAATTGCTTGGAAGGTATTAAGGACTCAATGGAGCTAAGGTATATTAATGCTATCCCTTCTTTCCTTTTGGCATGATCTATATGATGCAACGAAACGAGAAAGCACGCAACTTTCACAAATGATTCTATTCCTAGAAGTACTAGGGTTGCCTATGTTCTTGATTTCCCATATGTCCTACTATCATATCGTCTGTTCATGGGTCTCATGACATTCTGAGAGATCTCATTGACTTAATTCATTATGCATTTTATTTATTTATACATGTATATTGACCCATGACCAGATACCATTATATACGCATATATTATATGTATATGGGGTATGGGGAAAGGTTATGGCATTATATACGCACCACCACCTGATCAGCTGGTCTATGTTGATGATTTCACCCACAGAGGCCGAGATGATAAGATGGGATACCCTCAGAGGCTTGATGATGTTATGTACGCATATACATATGCATGATGTGACATTTATACATATATGCATGATATTATAAATGTTTCATGATTCACAGAGCTATTCAAACCTACAGGTTGAGTTCTTTACTACATGTTTCTTTCATGTCTTTTATATACTGCGTTCATGCCTTACATACTCGGTACTTTATTTATAGTGACGTCCCTTTTGCCTGGGGATACTGAGTTTCATGCCCGCAGGTCCTGATAGACAGGTTGAGAGTCCTCCTAGTAGGCTATCAGCTCAGCGAAAGGTGTTGGTGCACTCCACTTGCTCCGGAGTAGCCTATTTGGTTAGTATGATTTGGACATGTATTGATTGGTATGGCTGGGCCCTGTCCTAACCTTTATGATGTTTATGCACTCTTAGAGGCTTGTAGACATATGTCATGTATATAGATGATTGTATGGCCTTGTCAGCCTATGTTTTGAGTATACAAATTATCATGTCGGCCTTATAGGCTCGTATGTCACATGTATAAGTTTGTATTCCATGTTGGGTCATCCTATGTTGAGTATTCCCTTATATTTTATTCTGGTTATAATATGAAGACCCTTCTGGCCCATTTACCCATGATGGTATGATAAGAAATATACGTTACGTTGGTGCTCGGTTAGCTAGTGCTCAACTTCCAACAGTAAACAAAATAGTTATGAAGTCTAGACCCTGTTTAACACACACACAGCAAGTTGCATTATGTGTTGATGTAACAGATGAGGAGGTCTATGAAGGGTTATGTTCGATAGGAGATGACAAAGCACCATGAATAGATGGATTCAATGATGTGTTCTTCAAGAAGTCGTGGAATATAGTGAAACACGAAGCATGTGAAGCAGTCAAAGTTTTCTTCATCACGAGGAAACTCTATAAGGAAATCAACTACACCACTCTAACCTTGATTCCAAAGATACCTAATCCAGCTGCAGTGAAAGACTACAGACCCATAGCATGTTGCACTGTACTATACAAAGTAATATCAAAAGTGTTGGCTTCTAGATTACAGAAGGTGATGAGTTACATTATATCTGAGGCTCGGGCAGGGTTCATCCCAGGAAGGAGGATAGCAGATAATATAGTTTTAGCTCATGATCTAGTTAAATCATATAATAGAAAACACATTTCTCCTAGGTGCATGATAAAGGTTGATATACAAAAAGTGTATGACTCTGTGGAGTAGGTGTCTTTGCAATAAGTCATGGAAGGATTGGGATTCCCTGAGAAGTTTATTGGATAGATAATGACTTGTGTCCAAACAATTAACTACTCTATTATGCTTAATAGTGAATCTGTGGAGACGTTTAATGCAGCTATAGGGCTAATACAAGGGGTTCCAATATCCCTTTTTCTCTTTGCTATTGGTATGGAATATTTGAGCAGGTTGCTTAATGGACTGAAGAAAGAGAAAGGGTATAAATTTCATCCGAGATGTGGAAAGCTGCGTATTACTCACCTGAGTTTTGCTGATGACTTGTCGCTTTTTTCCAGAGGGGACAAAGAATCCATTCAAAAATTTCAAGCATGCTTTACTGCATTCTCAGGAGCATCAGGAATGAAGGCAAATATGGCTAAGAGTGCAGTATATTGTGGAGGCATCAATATTAAGGAGAAAGGTGAGATACTACAATTGCTAGGCTACAGTCAAGGAGAATTGCCATTTCAATACTTAGGAGTTGCACCTGACACAAAGAAGTTGACTGTAGTACAATGCCAGCCACTCATTGGGAGAATAGTGTCCAAGATTACATATGGGACTGCAAAAAAGTTGTCATATGCAGGAAGAATTCAACTGGTGCAATAAGTGATCTTTGGCATGCAATCATACTGGTCCCAAATCTTTACATTGCCAGTAAAAGTCACAAAGTTAATTGAAGCCTATTGCAGAAGCTATATATGGTCTGGGAGTAATGAGATTACTAGGAAAGCACTAACTGCCTAGGAGAAGATATGCCAACCTAAAGCAGCAGCAGGACTCAATTTACACATTCTGCAGGTGTGGAATAAAGCATCAATTGCAAATACATATTGGGATCTAAGCCAAAAGCAAGATAAGCTATGGATAAGATGGATACATGCATACTACATCAAAGGGCAAAATGTGGACAACATGACCATCCCACAAAGTGCAAGCTGGATGGTGAAGTAAATTCTAGGAGCCAGGGAGATCATTACACAACTCAGTAGACCATTGAGTGAGCAGAAAAGTTTGATCAAACAGATCTACTTACAAATAAGTCTATCTTATCCAAGGGTACAATGGAGGAGGATGATGCACCCAAACACTACAAGACCAAAAGCCATTTTTACAATGTGGCTACACAATCATGGAAGGATGCTAATTGTAGACAGACTGATAAAATGGGGACTCAATATTAATCCCACCTGTGTTTTCTATCGAGCTGAGAATGAGACAAGAGATCATCTTTTTGTAGAATGTGGATATGCCAACTAACTATGGTGGAGATTGTTTATATGGCTACAGATGCAACTTGTGGCAATTAATACTTGGGGACAATTCTTTCAGTGGTTTATAGAGCAAACAAAAGGAAAATCAAAGCATGCACAAGTGCTAAAAATGATATATGCTGAAACTTTATATGCATTGTGGAGGGAGAGAAACAACAAGATATTTAAAGGCACTTCGCGAGACTATGAAAGTGTAGCACATGAGATTATATGTGTCTGCAACCTTAGAACTGCAAGGAAGGTGAAAGGATGGAACAATAGCTATATTACTAGACCTTTAAATAAGAGTAGTAGCTTAGATAGTAAAGCTATATAGGAATTAGGGAATATTTTCTTGTATACTGTCTCTAGATGATATAGCTAAGTTGAGTTTAAGATTAGCTAATACATTATACTGTTTTTGCTGGTGATTAATGAAATAATTAATTACCCAAAAGAGCTCAAGGAATTAGGTCGGGATCGTGTTCGGGGGTCGATGGCCAAGTATGGACATCAAAACGCAAGCAAAAATTTGTACTCTGAGAAAACCTCACTAGTGCGACGCATGGGGTGCCGTGGCTGCCCATTTTCTTGTTGTCTGTCAGAAATCAACTCTCTGAACTTCCCCACCAATGCCCCGCATGGAGCTCTACCCCATGCGGCGCGCCTGTGCAATTTGTACAGAGTAATTTTCCTATTTCGGCTAGGAGAAGGTGATTTCGTCTGGGCCCGACCTTACTTAGTATCAATACATGGAAAAACATTGTTTTGGTACTTTGGACATATTCGAGACCTAAGGAGGAGTTATAGAAGTAAAAGCACAAGGAGTTCATCATTCAATCCTCACTCAAGACTAGAGTTTGGATCGTTTTATGTTTTCCTTTACTTTAAACATATTTGCGATGAATTGCTCTATATCTATGGTGTAGTTCTCTTTAGGATTTGATGGATTTGGTGTATTTATGATTTTTTTTATGCATTATAACTCTATTTTTTACATATTGAAGTATTTTAGGATGATTTAATTGTTTCATCTATATTTACTTGTTCATCTAATCGAGAGAGACATAACTTATGATATCTTTGCGTTATATTGTTGGTTGAGTTCATTAATTCTTCTAAGTAATCGAAAGAGGCTAGTTGAATCATTGATTAAACCTAGTTAGGGGAATAATCGGGAGAGGTTTTCCTAAAGACCAATCTACTATGCATTTTGGCATATCTTTACGTGCTTAAATTGGTTCATCTTGTGAGGTTAAGACTTAATCGATAGAGAAAATTTTGCTGAACGTTTGAACTAATAGTTAAGTGAATTCGAGAGACTCACTTAAACATTAGAAGTGAATTATCTAGAGTTAGATCCCAAATAATTATCTTGCACTTATTCTATCAACCCCTATTTTCTCCCACTAATAAGTTCCTTGCTTACCTTTATTTTGATTGTCATTAGTCAATAGTTTTTACTTCTTAGTTAATTTTAGTTATTAATCATATAAATCTCGATTGTTGACTCTCCTGGATAGCAATCAAGTTAGAAACTATGAAAATATTGTTTAACTCCAATCCATGTGGATACGATATTATACTATACTATCTTTTACAAGCGAGCATAATTAAAGTGGTATTTTGCGCTCGTCAAGTGACATAGACGATGTTGAACTATGTGAGAAGAATTTGCCATTTTGCGTGCCTACCAATGGGCATTGGCTTTTGGAAGATGTACTTCAAAGGGTCCATTCTAGATATGAGGTAAGTAGTGTAAGCTAAAAGATAATGCTTCAGCTTCTTAGCGACCCAAGTCAAGGCACAACATGTCTTTTCTAAAAGGGTATACCTAACCTCACAATTGGTGAACTTATTCCTCAAATAATAAATTGCATGTTTCTTTTTGCATGTAGCATCATGTTGCCCCAGAATTCATCCAAAGGAATTATCCATCACCGATAGATATAAAAATAAAGGCCTACCAGGTTCAGATGGGACCAGTACAGGGGGTTTTGACAGATAATCTTTGATCCTGTCAAAAGATTTTTGGCAACAGTTTGTCCACTTGATAGCAGCACCCTTTTTTAGAAACTTAATTATGGGCTCGCACGTGGTTGTGAGCTGAGCAATGAGCCTACTGATGTAGTTCAATATCCCGAGAAAACTCATGACGTCAGTTTTGTTCTTCGAGGGTGGCATATCTCGAATGGACTTTATCTTAGATGGATCCAATTTGATGCCTCTCCGGCTCAGTATAATACCGAGGAGCTTCCCAGACGGAACCCCAAATGCACACTTGGCTGGATTGAGCTTAAGGTTAGACCTTCGCAGCCGTTCGAAGAAGTTTTTCCAATAGCACACATTATTCAGCCTGTGTCTTTGATTTTATGATGACATCTTCGACATATACTTCAATCTCTAGGTGCATCATATCATGGAAAATGGTAGGCACTGCCCTCATGTAAGTTGCCCATACATTCTTCAAACCGAATTGCATGACCATGTAGCAATAAGTACCCCACGGAGTGATAAAAGCGGTCTTTTCTGCGTCATCCCCATCCATTAGAATCTGGTGGTACCCAGCATAGCAATCCACGAACGATTGTACCTCATTCTTTGTGCAATTATCTACAAGAATGTGGATGTTTGGTAAAGGAAAATTATCCTTTGGACTTGCTTTGTTCAGGTCCCTATAGTCAACACAGACTTTGGTTTTTCCATCCTTCTTTGGAACAGGAACAACATTTGCCACCCAGGTGGTGTATCCGACAGCTCTGACCACATTGGCACTCAGTTGCTTTATTATTTTCTATTTGATTTTGTCACTCATGTCTGTTTCACATTTTCGTTGATTTTGTTGGACTTGTGGAAAATCAGGATACGTGGGAAGCTTATGAACTACTAGATCAACACTTAAACCCAATATATCATTATAAGACCAAGCAAACACATCTTCGTATTCAAATAAAAGTTGAATCAAGGCATCTTTGTGTTTTTGTTCAGTATGAATGCTTATCTTCATTTCGCCAACTTCTTCGTGACTTCCGATATTAATTCGCTCGGTTTCATTGAAGTTGGGCTTAGGCTTGTTTTCAAATTGTTCCAACTCTCTTTTTATTTCATCAACAGCCTCAGGTTCATCATATTTGACCTCTTGATGCATTATTTCTTTTTTAAGATCTGGGCGTGAATTTCGCATGCATGTCATATTATTAAAGTTGACATTAACAAAATTGAAATGGAAACAAAATGACAGGAATTAGGAAAAGGAAAAGATACAAAACTTAATACGAAACTGAACTATGTTTCATTGAATTTGAAAAGATAGAAGGGTTAACATCAAAACAAAAACAATCATACTGAGATGTTTGGATTAAAACCCTAAAAGTAACCCAAAATACAAAAAAGAAGCTGCCAAAGCAAACTACCTAGACTCCTTCCTTGTGGGGAGAGGAGTTGTTTCCCGGTTGTTGAGCATGCTGTCTGGGCCAATTAGTTGCATATCGGCACGACTAGTGCCTTCACCAGCCTGTATCATATTCACTTCAGAAAATATCTGGCTCGGACCATGGCAAATTTCATTAATGTTTGCCTGCGCTGAGGAATTTTTGACCTCTTGGAGTCATGGCTTGACAAAAGTGTAGAAAATGTGAGGGGTAGGTTGCTGCAAGATCCACCCATGCTTTTTGCAGTGCTTCACTTGGTCTTCGTCTGCTTGTGTTGACCTGAAGCCTAAACCAAAAGTACCCTTGTTACTGAACGGAGAAATGGGTTCTGAAATTCCTTGCAATGATGCCCCCAAGCCTTTTCCTGGCTCATAACCTTGTCTCAGCATAAGTGCAACCACCATTACAGATATGACGGAAAGACGAGGATGCAGAATGGGCTTTCCTTCCTCAACATGGTCCATAACAACCACTTCGAAAGCATGATAGACAATGGACTCACATCCTTCATTGGCCTCAATACATGGGATTAACGCGTTTTATAAATGGATGACTCGTCTTCTCCGTGAACAATAATTTCTTGCCTGTCATGTTCGAATTTGAGCATCTGATGCAAGGTGGATGGCACAACTTGGGTCGTATGGATCCATGGCCTTCCAAGAAGAAAGTTATAAGAAGTTTCCATGTCCACTACTTGGAAAATAATTTCAAAATCAACCGGCCCAATCATCATCATGAGGTTGATCTCCCCAATAGTATCTCTCGCTGAGCCATCAAAAGCCCGAATGCGAACAATGTTGGATCGGATTCTGTCTGTAATGATCTTCATGCTTTGCAAGGTAGAGTTAGGGCATACATCTACACTCAAGCCTCCATCAACCATGGATCGCTTTACAGAATACCCCTCACATTTGACAGTCAGGTGCAAAGCACTATTGTGCCCGGCTCCCTCCTCAGGGAGTTCATCATTATTAAAGGAGATTTTGTTTACCTCAAAAGATTTATTGCCCGTCATCTCTAACTGATTCACGGTGGTCTTATCTGAGACATGTGCCTCGTTTAGGATCTTAATTAGTACACGGGCATGCTCTTCTGAGTGTATGAGCAGAGATGGCAGAGAGATTTGGGCAGGAGTCTTTCTCAACTGGTCAATGATTAAGTAATCCTGAACTTTCATATTTTTCAAAAACTCTTCTCCTCTTTCTCAGTGACTGGTTTCTTTATTGGCATTTGGCCTTCTCTGATTTGCTTAACCTTCCTCAACTCTTCTGGAGAGTAACACCTCCTCGATCGAGTCAAACCTCCACTTATTCTATGATTTCCTTGACTTTTTAGGTCACCATAGTTTTGTTGTAGTTCCAAGGAATGGTTTTTGTGTTTGTCATAGGGGGTTATATGGAGGACTTGATTATGATCGTCTCTGTTATACCCTTCGTACCGCCCTGATTCTGCCTTGTGATGGGGTGGCCTCCAAGGACATACAACTTTGGGCTTGCAACATAGGAGCGAACTTCCCACCTCGATATTTTTGGAACAAATAAAATTGACTTCTCTGAGCTCTGGGCGCCATTCACAATCAACAACACATCTCAACTTGGACTTACCTCCAGTCATGTTCCTTCTTGAATCATTCCCACTATCATTTATGCTCGACCAACCAGCTTGTATTCTTGATCTCGGTCAATCATTCCCACAAAATGAACGTCATTATGTGCTTCCAATAGGTTGTTTGTCACATTATGAGGGTCTTCGCCATTCGCTACCACAATTAACTTTTCAGCGATGAGTCTTTCTATGGCTCTTTTCAAAGTCCAACAGTCATGGGTGCTATGCCCAGGGGCACCTGAATGATATTTATATCTAGAATTTTCTTAGAATCTATGTGAATCGGGATGCATATGGTGAGGAGAGATGGGTCCAATCACGCCCATATTCTTCAACTTCTGGAATAGACTAGAATATGATTCAGCCAACAGAGTGAATTTTTCCACCGGCCTCTATTTTCGACCATAATCCTGCCTGGGATGAGCATTGTAGGGTGCCCGAGCTGAGGTCGGAAGATCCTTGGAGCTGGTGCCCCTACCTGTTGATTGGGAGGCCGAGCATAGGATTGAGCATTAAATACTGTATACTGTGGTGGGCCCATAGAGTATTGAGGATTTGGCGGGGGATACGAATGTTGAGGGTAGCTATATTTCCCCTACTGAACTTGCACATAAGGGTGTGATGCCCTTCTTTGAACTTCCCTGGATCCTGAGGTCATCGTGGACCCTTATTCTCTCTTCTTTCTATTTTCCCAACTTCCCGACCCATTTTGAATTGCTTGGGTAGTGGCTTTGAGAGCAGCTTGACTTACAATTCTACCAGTCTTGAGGCCATTTTCGACCATCTCTCCTATTTTGATTGCTTCTGCAAAAGGTCTACCCATCGCGGACATCATGTTCTGAAAGTAATCAGGCTCTTGAGCCTCCAAAAAAATAGTGATCAACTCGTGGTTATATATGGGTGGCTTAACTCTAGCCGCTTGCTCCCTCCATTTGATGGCATACTCCCTAAAGCTTTCAGTCGGCTTTTTCTTCATATTGGACAGGGAATTGCGATCTAGTGCAATATCAATGTTGTACTAGAATTGTTTGACGAAGGCCTGGGCCATGTCATCCCAGACATGCCAGTGAGAGATATCTTGGTCAATGAACCATTCGGAGGCTACCCCCACAAGACTTTCTCCAAAATAAGCCATCAGCAATTTTTCTTTTCCACTTGCACCCCTCAGCTGGTTGTAGTACCGTTTCAAGTGGGTGATAGGGTCATCGTATCCATCATATTTCTAAAATTTTGGGGTCTTGAAACCAGGTGGCAAATGGATGTGAGGGAACATGCATAGATCACTGAATAAAACACTTTTGTGACCACATAGTCCTTGTATGTTCTTTATGTTTTGTTCAAGACTTTTCATTTTCCTGGCCATCTCATCCGGCTCACCCATCTTACTGAGGAGTTTAATTCCTCTGGTCTCGTACTGAGGAGTTTGATTATATGGAGTCGAGAACCTGAAAGCAATATTTGGAGAGTAGTATTTTCCATCATAAGCATGAGATGGTGGTTATTTGTTTGGCCTCATAACAGGAGGTGGTGGAGGGATTGTATATGTCGATGCGCCATACACGATGAGAGGGGTGTTCCTGACCGGTAAGACTGGAGGTCGCACATTATAGGTACCAGGCGCGGCATGGAAACTATAGTTTGGTACATACCCTGGTGGTAGAATGTGATCACTCATTGCATGGACCAGTGGTTGAGTAGCCAGAGGTACGGTGGAAGTTCCTTCTGAAGGACCCTGAGGCGAAGGCTGATCGGAGACCCAAGCCTAATACACATCAGACAATTATTGTTTCAATCTTCTTACTTCCTCCGACTCTTGCTCAACTGGATGACCCTGGGGGTCATCACTGACCTGCTCGATTTCATCATTGTTAGACATTGCTACCTTTCCCTTAGATATGGTGAAGTAATGATGTGTTGCCAGTTTTACCACAAACCAACCACCTTAAGCTTACTTTATAAGAGGCAACAAACGTTCTAGGGTTAAGCATTTTACAGATATGAATCACACGTAAATATTCCATGCTCCTAACATCATCACCGCCTCTAACATGATTTTGGAAGGCTTCATGTTTTATTCCGGCTTATAAGGTTGCTACTTATTGACGCTCTTATTTTTCATCTTTTTTTTTGCTTTTCTTTTCACTCGCCTCATTTTGATCCTTCATTTTAAAGTTATTGAAAAATATTTCGACCGAACCTTTTGGGGGTTGCCTACGTATCATGTCGCCACATGAATCAGATCATTATGTAGTTCAGGGATACCGGGAACAAAGTACATAAACTAGATTTTTTTAATTTGTTCTTTGGAATTTTTGAAAGAAGACTTCTAAAGAAAAAAGGAAATATTTTTTGGATTTTGATATTTTTATCTTTGAATTTCCAAAAGAACGACTTCTAAAGCAGAAAAAAAATATTTTGGATTTTGATTTGAAATTGTTTTTTCTTTTTTTTCGAATGAAAGACTTCGGAAAAGAAGGAAAATATTTTTGGATTTAATAAATTTTTTTGGGAATTTTTTAAGGAAAGAATTCTAAGAAGGAATTAAGGAAAGGGAAAATATTTTTGAATTTTTTAAAAATTGGGAGCCGAAACCGATGAGGTTTGCCTATGTATCTCACATCCTATGAGAATCAGGCTCGCGTAGTTCGGTAAAAACCGACTATGTTCTCTTTTGATTTATGAAAATTAATCCTTAAAACCATAGAACTAGACCACATCATCCCCTTTTATTGTTTTTTTTCTTTTAACGAACCTTTGTACAAAACTCGGAGAATTTCTCTATTGTTCATTCAACTGATTTACCCTAAAGCCGGTCAACATGCAAGACTCCCAATTAATGAAACATATATAACATAACATGAACATATTGGTCTCAACAAGGTACCTATCCTAAAACAGAACCTGGCCCCTGTGTCGAGCATTGATAAGTCAAATACACATGATGCAAATAAAGCGAACATACTAGGGATATCTGGTATGAGGTTTGTTCTTCTAGGTTTAAATCCTGGTGTAGAAGGTGTCTAGACTGGCTTACTCGAGTGGACAACTCGAGCCGAGGAGGGTCAGCGTACCGATAGCATTGCTTTTCGGCTTAGCTGGTGGTGCTCCCCGCCTAAAATATGTATGACTAAAATCCTTCACCGAATGACAAGCACCTCGTCTATCTCAAAGAAAGCAGGCTATGTCAAGCAAATGCATAATTTAATTTCAAGAAGACTCAGAGGGGTGCGTGAGAAAACAGTTTATAAGTACAGTTCAACAATATCAAAGCGGTAAAAATTGGGGAAGTAGCACATTAGGCACCAATAAATCACAATATATATAAAATTTAATAAAGCCAAATAAAAGTCAATATGTACAAGCTCGAATTTTGGTTGAGTCCCCAGCAGAGTCGCCAGAGTTGTCACACTGCTTTTTACCCCAAAAGATATGTATGTGTATTGTGTTATGGATTGTGGGTTAAAGAGTTTTTCCAATTAAAGTGAATTTTTTGAAGTAGAAATTATTTTATTATTCAGAGTCGCCACTTAGAATTGATTTTTGGGTGTTCCAAGTCACCTTTTATTTGAATCCCTATTCAAAGGAACATTTTACTTTTTTCATGTTGGTCTGCAAAAATAAAGTCCGGGTAAGGAATTCTATTGACCGGGGAGAAGGTATAAGGCATTTCCCGAGTTTCGTGGTTTTAACACGGTCGCTTCATTGACTATTTTTGGCTTGAATTAACTGATTATTACATGTTTAAACCTATTTTGCATTTTACCTTTTACCGCTTTTAATTGCTTGCTATTTATAATTATGGAATTATCTTGAAACGAATCACGCGTACGAGTATTCATTTTGTTTGATATGTCAAAGTTATACCACGCGCACGTGTACATAATTAATAACACCTTATAATATTAATATTGTTTTGTAAAAGTCGTGCGAATACATTCCTTGCCTTTAATATTAGAAATCATAATTATGTCACCCGTACGTATACATAATCACTATGATTTGATTAATTAAGCATGCCTAAAAGCACACTAGTGATTTGTGAGTATTTCCCTAACTAACTTTGAGGTTGTTGTGAGGGTCATAAATTATGGATATGAAATTGTAGAGAACGTGTATGACTTAAATAATTTTTTCACGACTTGTTCAACCTTAAAACTATTTATAAATTAATAAATTACCAACATTCTATATTTTGAATTATTTCAATATCTATTAATTTACAAAAAATAGGCTAGCTTTATTTTTTTTTTTTAAAAGGATGAGCCAACTATGTTTTTATCACTTTGGATCTGTCAAGACTAAATATTTTGGCCCAAAATTCTTTCTTCTCTAATAGCCCCAAAGACCTACTTCCTTAGAGATCAAATCGTAGCCCAAACAATTTATTCAACAATATCTCATATTTTGTATACTTTCTTAAACAAAAGCTAATGACGTCACAATCTCATGAGTAAAATTAGTGAACAAACCAATATTACACTGATTCAATGGATCCATTTCAAAGAAGCAAATATATCAAAGATAATAAAACATGATAGGAACTAGTTATATGGACACGAAAAACAAAAACTAAACAGTTACAAAAGTAACCAAATCAAAGCAATGATTACTATCAAAGTAGTGAATAAGAAAATGGGCGAGAAAGCTAAAACATCAGACCTTTATTGATGAAAATGTTTCTCAATACATATAAAGCAAAAACCCTTCAGATTCATGTGCAAATGAACCACAATCAGAGGCGACGAACGGAAACCCCGCTGAGCCGAACTCGACTTCGACCTCTTCGGGCTAGTATTTGGAGCTATCTTTTTAATTGAGTTCGAAACTTTTGGATTTGGTTTTTGGGTTGGTTTTGCTGATTTTTTTGAGGTGTTTTTAGGTCTTAAACAGGGTGATGAATTGCTGATTTTTTCGAAAGAAAGAGGAAGAATGAATGAGACGAGTAGAAATCTCCTTAACACAGAAGACGAATTATTTCTTCTCAATTCCCTCTTGTATTTTCTCTCTCCCTCTTCTCCCATTTTTTCCTTTTATTTTTTTAAAAAATATTCCCACTTCCCATTTTCCTTCTTTTATTAAAAAAATATTCCCCAATTTCCTTTACTTTTATTTTTAAATTTTCCACTTTCTTTACTTTTCTTTTTTTAATTCCCACATTCTTTTACTTTTTTAAAAATATCCCACTTTGTTTTACTTTTTTAAAAATAATTCTACATGTTTTTACCTTTTTTTTAATTCCCACCTACATTTACTTTTCTTTTTTTTTGTAACGACTCGACCGTTCATTTTTCTTTCTAGATCCCCGATCCCCTAAATAATACTCCCCATATGTGCTTTTGTTGTTTTGTGACTTGCAGGGATGGTTAGTTTGGGTTTGGAAAGGTTCGAGTTGAAATCGAAACTCTTAGTTCCTTAATATTGGCTTTAAAGGTTTAAGTTTGACTTGGCCAACATTTCTGGTAAACGACCTCGAAACTGAGATTTGACGGTCTTAATAGGTTGGTATGAAAATTTTGGACTTGGGCGTGTGTTCGAATCGGGTTTTGGATGACCCGGGAGTGTTTCAGCGCCTAAAGTTGAAAGCTGACTTATTGAAGGTTTTAAAGTTCTTTAAATTTGGTTTGGAGTAGGTTTTGGTGTTATCGAGGTTCGTTTGAGATTCTCAGCCCGGGAATAGTTTCATATGGTTATTTAAGACTTGCACGCAAACTTTGGTATCATTCCAAGTAGTTTAAGTATGATTCGGCACGTTCGGAGCAAGTTGGAAGAACTTGAAGTTCATAAGTTGATTCGATTTGGTTTGGGGTGTGATTCTTAGTTTTGGTGCTGTTTATTGTGTTTCGTGAGGTCGAGCAGGTACTTTTCATGATTTTGAACTCATTGGTATGTTTGGATGAGGCCTCGGGTGCCCCGGATGCCATTCGGACGATGTGCGGAAGTCGTTTGGACGTGGAGAAATGGTTGAAGCAGTAGAGCTTCTGTTACAAACGCACCTACGGAGAGCTAGCCGTAGGTGCGAGCTCGTAGAAGCGAGCCAATGACCCAGAAGCGTCCTAGTATGGGCAGCCAAGGGATTGCAGAAGCAGAGCTTGGACCGCACCTACAAAAGCGCAGGTGCAAAGAAGAAAACCGCAGAAGCGAGAGAGGACGCAGGTGTGGTACATGCGCCGCAGGCGCGGGCTCACAGAAATGGGCCTTTGTCCACAGATGCAGAAGTAGGCCAGATAGGGGAGAGTCGCATCAGCGATGCTCTTTCCGCGGATGCAGAGCCACAAAAGCGGCCTATTCTTCGCAGAAGCGGAAATCGCTTGAGGTAGAAGGGTCCATTTAATATGGGACTTAGGCCATATTGGCTCATTTATTTCACTTCTTGGGAGATTTGTGGAGCTTCTTAGAGAGGGGTTTATACCTAGCTATTGAAGGTAAGTAATTACTATCCAATGTAAGTTAAATGCATAGATTATGGGTAGATTTTAACATGAAAAATTATGAAAATTATGGGTTTGTTTTGATAAAAATGGGATTTAACCACGAAAATGATTAAGGAATTGGATGAAAATTATATATTTGAGTTCGTGAGATTATGGGTAGCAACTATCTTCAAAAATATATCCGGGATCCAGGTACGTGGGCCCGAGGGTGAATTTTAGGAATCTTCCAATTTGGGTTGGGTAATTACTCTAATAGTTAAATTATGAACTTTTGAACATGTGTTGATTAATTTATATAACATTTGACTAGTTCCGGGTTGTTTGGCACCGAGTTGAGGATTTAAAGCATATTTGTGGATCGGAAGTGAGCTTGAGAATGAGGTAAGTCTCTTGCCTAGGTGACGAGAGTCCGTGCGTAGCTATATTCCATGAGATGTCCGGGTAGTCTTAGATTTACATAATGTCTTGATTGTACTATTCTACTTGTAGTTTAGTGTTTTGTATATTCTACTTGTAGCTCATACACTTGTGACACCGGGTCTTGGAATTATACTAGTAGACATTTGATGATTTTTGAGTATTTATTTCATCACACTTGTCCTTATAATTGCTCACACTTTATTTTATTAAATTTTGCACCTCTCACTTATTTAATATTTAAAAATCGACCATTTCTAAAATGTTAAAAAGGATAATTACATGGCTACTTCACCGTTGGCTTGCCTAGCGGCGACGTTGGGCGACATCACGACCTATTGGGGGATTTGGGTCATGACAACATGGTATCAAATCATTAGGTTCACGTAGGTCTCACAAGTTATGAGCAGGCCTAATAGAGTCTTGCGGATCGGTGTGGAGAAGTCCGTACTTATCTTCGAGAGGCTATATGGTATTATAAAACTACTCTTTCTTCATCTCCTATCGTGCAATTGATGTTGTACTATGTATATTTCTCTCATTCTCTCACAGATGGTGAGAAAGCGCGCGACAGATGTACCTGATCATGGAGGAGTTGCTCCCATGTTGCTAGAGGCAGAGGTAAAGGTCGAGGGAGGGCTCCAGCTCGTGGTAGAGGATGAAGGAATACAACAGTTTCTCCAGTCATGCCACCAGTAGATCTGGTAGAGGTTCCTATTATTGAGGAGCAGGGCGAGGTGCCTACAGCAAAGCCGGCCCTAGTGGATTTCATGTCTGCACTTTGATTCCAGAAGGTCATGGGTCGTATGTTGCGGTTCATGGATTCT
Organism: Nicotiana tomentosiformis; assembly: GCF_000390325.3. NCBI lineage: Eukaryota > Viridiplantae > Streptophyta > Magnoliopsida > Solanales > Solanaceae > Nicotiana > Nicotiana tomentosiformis. The sequence goes on along the minus strand of NC_090813.1, from coordinate 29,523,979 downwards.
ATGACTCAGGTTGGTTTATTTCCAGCAGACCCAACCACATCTCAGGCGGAAGGGGGAGCACAGACCCCTATCGCTCAGGCTCCAGGGCATGCAGCTGTCGTGTATCAGACTATGGGCGCACTACTCATGGACATAGCTCCGCCAGTTGCAGCAACTATACCTGAGCCCAGACCAGCTACGCCCGGTGATCCGCAGAAACTATTGGATAGATGGACCATGATACATCCTCCTTTCTTTGGAGGTGCGCGACATCAGGACGCCCGAGACTTTATTGATCGGTGTAGGGACAGACTGCACAACATGAGGATATTGGAGTCCCACGGGGTGGACTTTACCACCTTTCAGCTGGAGGGCCGGGCCCATAGATGGTGGCAGTCATATATTATCTGCAGACCAGCCGGTTCTCCTCCCATGACTTGGGACCAGTTTACGCGCCTCTTCCTGGACATATATATTCCAACCTCTTAGAGGGAAGAGTTGCGATTTCAATTCTAGCAGCTCCAACAGGGCCAGATGTCGATGACCGATTATGAGATGAGATTCTCTGAGTTATCTCTCCATGCACTTATGATACTTCCTACGATGCAGAGAGAGCGTGGAGGTTTGTTGCCAGTTTGCACTCTGGTATCCAGGCCACTATGGCCCGAGAGGTTGAGATGAGGACTTTTAACAAGCTAGTTGTAGAGATAGTTTGGAGAATCGAGGGTGTCTGTCAGCGGATCCGAGAGAAGGCGATGAGGAATAAGCAGTTTCGATATTCTGGAGAGTTTAGTGGTGCACCGACTGGGGGCAGGGGTTAGTTCGTGAGGGGTCAGTCTAGCAGGCCCACGTATCCAGCACTGCCTCCTCCTCAAGGTGCTCCGGTGCAGCCCTATTTCAGCGCCATGCCAGAGAGTTTCTACCATCCACCAGCTATTTGGGGTTCTTCCACTAGGTATTCAGGCCATCAGGGTCAGACTTCAGTCAGTAGTCATCCGTTCTGAGGGGTTGTTATGAGTGCGGGGATCTGGCCACATGAAGAGGTTTTGTCCCAGACTTTGAGGTAAGGCAGTACAATAGGGTCATCAGCCTATGATTACAGCACCAGTTGCTGCACCAGCCATCCAGCCGCCCAGAGGTATAGGTCAGGTGGGTAGGGGCCTTCGTAGAGGTGGAGGTTAGATAGGTGGAGGCTAGTTAGGTGGCGCTCCAGCTAGATTCTATGATTTTCCGTCCAGACCAGATGAAGTGGACTCATATGTCATGATCACATATATTATCTCTGTCTGTGGTAGGTATGCTTCGGTACTATTTGATCCAGGGTCTACATATTCATATGTTTCATCTCTGTTTGCTCATTTATTGGGAGTTCCTCATGAGTCCTTGGGTACTCCTATTTATGTGTCCACATCGGTGGGTGATTCTGTTGTTGTGGATCGGATCTATCGGTCCTGCATTGTTACCTCTGTTGTTATGAGACTAGAGTGGACCTTCTGTTGCTCGATATGATCAACTTTGAGATCACCTTGCACATGGATTGGTTGTCTCCGTAGCACGCCATCCTTGAGTGTCATGCCAAGACAATCACCTTGGCGATGCTAGAGTTTCCTAGGTTAGAGTGGAAGGGTTCATCTGTCAGTGCATCTAGCTGGGTTATCTCCTTTCTGAAGGCTCAACACATGGTCAAGAAGGGTTATTTGGCTTATCTAGCCTATGTTCAGGATACTACCAAAGAGACTCCAATGATTGATTCAGTGCATGTGGTCCTAGAGTTCTCTGATGTGTTTCCTTCTGATCTTCTTGGCATGCCACCAAATCGTGATATCATTTTCTGCATTGATTTGGCTCTAGGTACCCAGCCTATCTCTATTCGATTGTAACGCATGGCTCCAAAATAGTTGAAGGAGTTGACGTAACAGCTTGAAAAGTTACTAGCAAAGGGGTTCGTCAGACCGAGTATATCGCCTTGGGGTACACTGGTGTTATTTGTCAAGAAGAAAGATGGAACTATGCAAATATGCATTGATTACCGCCAATTGAACAAAGTTACCATTAAGAATAAGTACTCGTTGCCGCGTATTGATGATTGATTTGACCAGTTGCAGGGTGTTAGGGTGTTCTCTAAGATTGACTTGAGATCTAGGTACCATCAGTAGAAGATTTGTGATTCGGATGTTCTGAAGACGGCTTTCCGGACTAGATATGGCCACTACAAGTTTCTAGTGATGTTCTTTGGGTTGACTAAAGCCCCGGCAGCATTTATAGATTTGATGAACCAGGTGTTCAGGCCATATATTGACTTATTTTTCATTGTCTTCATTGATGACATTTTGATCTACTCGCGTAGCATGGAGGAGCACGAGCAGCATTTGAGAGTAGTGTTTCAGACCTTGCGGGAACAGAAGCTATATGTTAAGTTCTCCAAGTGTGAGTTTTGGTTAGATTCTGTGGCATTATTGGGGCATGTTGTATCAGTTAAGGGTATTAAAGTAGATCCCAAGAAGATCGAGGCAGTTCAGAGTTAGCCTCGTCCTACCACAGCGACCGAGATCAGGAGCTTCTTGGGGTTAGCAGGTTATTATCGTCGGTTTGTGGAGGGATTCTCATCTATTGCAGACCTTTGACTAGATTGACCTAGAAGGGTGCTCCATTACGATGGTCCGATGATTGTGAGGCGATCTTTCAGAAGCTCAAGACCGCCTTGACTTCAGTACCGATGTTAGTGTTGCCTTGCATTCAAGGATTTACACAGTGTATTGCGATGCTTCATGCGTTGGCCTGGGTTGTGTATTGATGCAAAAGGGGCGAGTTATTGCATATGCTTTACATCAGCTGAAGCCCCACGAAAAGAATTACCCGGTACATGATTTAGAGTTGACGCGATTGTTCATGCTCTCATGATCTGGAGGCATTATATTTATGGGGTGTCCTGTGAGGTTTACACCGACCATCACAGCTTGCAACATTTGTTCAAGCAGAGTGATCTCAATTTGAGGCATCGCTGGTGGCTTGAGTTACTAAAATATTATGATATTACCATCCTTTAACATATAGGAAAGGCAAATTTGGTTGTGGATGCCTTGAGCAGGAAGGCGGAGAGTATGGGTAGTTTGGCATTCATTTTATCAAAGGAGGGGCCATTTGCTTGGACATTCAGTCTTTGGCTAACAGACTTGTGAGGTTGGTTATTTCGGAGCCCAGTCGAGTTCTTGCATGCGTCGTCGCCCAGTCTTCATTATTCGAGCAAATCAAGCCAGTACGATGATCTGCACTTATTGGTTCTCAAAGATACGGTACTACAGGGTGCTGCCAAGTAGATTACTATTGGTGTGGATGGTGTTCTTCGACTCCAGGGTCATCTATGTGTCCCTAATGTTGATGGATTGAGGGAAACGATTCTAGAGGAGGCATATAGTTCTTAGTATTCTATTCATCCAGGTGCTACGAAGATGTATCGCGACCTGAGGCAGCATTATTGGTGGCGGCGAATGAAGAAGGACATACTTGAGTATGTAGCGAGGTGCCTTAATTGCCAGCAGGTTAAGTACGAGCATCAGAGGCCAGGTGGCCTACTCCAGCAAATGGTTATACCTGAGTGGAAATGAGAGCGCATTACTATGGATTTCATAGTTGGGTTGCCACGAACATTGCGGAAGTTTGATGCAGTTTGGGTCATTCTTGACAGGTTGACCAAAATGGCACACTTCATTCCGGTGGTGACCACATATTTTTCAGAGAGATTGGTCCAGATTTACATTCAGGAGATTGTTCGGTTGCATGGTGTGCCTGTCTCCATTATATCAGATAGAGACCCTTAGTTTACTTCACATTTCTAGAGGGCCGTATAGAGTGAGTTGGGGACCCGGATAGAGCTCAGCACAACCTACCATATGTAGACCGACGGGCAGTCGGAGCGTACGGTTCAGACCTTGGAGGATATGCTCAGATCATGTGTAATTGACTTCGGAGGTCAGTGGGATCAATTCTTTCCTTTGGCCGAGTTTGCTTACAATAACAATTATCAGTCCAGCATTGAGATGTCTCCATTTAAGGCTTTATGTGGTCGGCGATGTCGTTCGCCCATCGGATGGTTTGCGCCTGGCGAGGCTAAAGTTATACGGTACTTATTTGGTGAAGGATGCTTTGGAAAAGGTAAAGTTGATTCAGGAGTGACTTCGCACAGCACAATCCATACAGAAGAGTTACTCGGATCATAAGTTGCATGATTTATCATTTATGGTGGGTGAGAAGGTTCTCTTGAAAGTCTCGCCGATGAAGGGAATCATGAAGTACGGGAAGAATGGCACGTTGAGCCCAAGGTTTATATGTCCATTTGAGATGTTGAGACGAGTTGAGGAGGTTTCTTATGAGCATGCTTTGCCTCCCAATCTATCGGGAGTTCATCCGGTCTTCCACATGTCTATGCTCTAAAGGTATCATGTCGACAGGGCGCATGTGTTAGACTTCAGCACGGTTCAGCTAGATGAGAGCCTGGGTTATGAGGAGGATCCAGTTGCCATTGTTGACAAGCAGGTTCGCCAGTACAGGTCCAAGAAGATTTTTTGTGGTAAAAGTTTATTTGAGGGGCCAACCAGTCGAGGAGGCGACTTGGGAGGCCGAGGAGGTCATGCGTGGAAGATATCCACACTTATTCGGCACTCCAGGTATGATTCAAGACCCGTTCGAGGACAAACATTTGTTTTAAGAGTGGGAGAATATAACGACCCGACCGGTCATTTTGATTTCTAGATCCCCGTTCCCATAAACAATACTCCCCGTATGTGATTTTGCTGTTTTGTGACTTGTGGGGATGGTTAGTTCAGGTTTGGAAGGGTTGGGGTTGAAATCGGAATACTTAGTTCCTTAATATTGGCTTTAAAGGGTTAAGTTTGACTTGGGTCAGCATTTCTAATAAATGACCTCGAAATCGGGATTTGACGGTCTCAATAGGTTAGTATGATGATTTTAGACTTTGGCGTATGTTCAGATCGGGTTTTGGATAAGCCAGGAGCGTTTCGGTGCCTTAAGTTAAAAGTTGGCTTATTAAAGGTTTTTAAGTTCTTTAAATTTGGTTTGGAGTAGGTTTTGGTGTTATCAAGGTCTATTTTCGATTCTGAGCTCGGGAATAGTTCTGTATGGTGATCTAAGACTTGCACGCAAAATTCGGTATCATTCCTAGTAGTTTAAGTATGACTAGCGCATTCGGAGCAAGTTAGAAGAACTTGTAGTTCATAAGTTGATTCGATTTGGTTTGGGGTGTGATTCTTAATTTTGGGGTTGTTTTTTCTATTTTGTGAAGTCGAGCAGGTCTGTTTTATGATTTCGAACTCGTTCGTATATTTGGACTATGTCTCAGGGGCTCTGGATGCCATTCAGATGATGCACGAAAGTCGTTTGGACGTGGAGAAATGGCTGAAGCAGCAGAGCTTCTGGTGCAATCGCACCTGCGGAGTGCTAACCGTAGGTGCGAGCTCGCAAAAGCGAGCCAACGACCGCAGAAGAGGCCTAGCATGGGCTGCTCAGGGATCGCAGAAGTGGAGCTTCGACTGCACCTGCGAAAGTGCAGGTGAGAAGAAGGAAACCGCATAAGCGAGAGAGGACGCAAGTGTGGCACGTGCGTTGCAGGCGCGAGCCTTTGTCCGCATATGTGGAAATTGGCCAGCTGGGGGAGAGTCGCATTTGCAATTCTTTTTCCGCAGATGTGGAGCTGCAAAAGCGGCCTATTCTCTGCAGAAGCGAAAATCGCTGGAGGCAGAAGGGTCCATTTAATACGGGACTTAGGCCATTTTGGCTCGTTTATTTCACTTCTTGGGAGATATTTGGAGCTTCTTAGAGAGGGGTTTTCACCTAGCTATTGAAGGTACGTAATTTCTATATAATGTAAGTTAAATACATAGATTATGGGTAGATTTTAACATGAAAAATTATAAAAATTATGGGTTTAGTTGAAAAACCAAGATTTTGATAAAAAATGGATTTAACCACGAAAATGATTATGGAATTGGGTAAATATTATATATTTGAGTTCGTGAGGTTATGGGTAACAATTATCTTCAAAACTTTTCGGGATCCGAATACGTGGGCCCAGGGTGAATTTTAGAAATCTTTCAATTTGGGTTGGATAATTACTCTAATAGTTAAATTATTATTTTTTGAACATGTGTTGATTAATTTATATAACATTTGACTAGTTCCGGGTTGTTTGGCACTGAGTTGAGGATTTAAAGCATATTTTTGGATCGGAAGTGAGCTTGAGAACGAGGTAAGTCTCTTGCCTAATCTTGTAAGAGGGAACTCGTTCCCTTAGGTGTATTTTTGTTGTGAATTACTTGTGTGGAGAGCTACGTACGCACTAGGTGAAGAGAGTCTATGCGTAGCTATATTCCATGAGATGTCTGGGTAGTCTTAGATTTGCATCATGCCTTGATTGTACTGTTATGTATTTTATGCGTATTAATTGTCTAAAATAAAGCTGAGATTAGGGATTTTAAGGTTGAAACTCTCCAATTTAGATTTCTTATTTTTGGGAAGAATTGAGGAATATATAATAACTCTAATAAATACTTCTCCACTCGCGTCGCAAGTACTTGCACGAGCGAGGTAAACTTCTCTACTCTCATGGGAGCGGGTCGTTCGCCTCGGCAAGTTAATATATGCATCTATGGTTCATGCCATTTAACCCTCGGCAGTGCACACTGTATATTTTTGGATCGGGTCGTACGATCTCCTCATAAATCGTGCGTAATAATACTCGGAACCTGATTACACTTAATATTATTTCATGGCTTGTGAGGTTATAATTTATCTAATGAGAGAAGTTGAATCGGGGTTAGTAGGCGTTGGCTAGAGAAATTATTGGGATTTTATTATCAGTTAAGGAACTATCTATTCACTGCTTGTTATGGTGTTATTATTATTATTATTATTATTTCCATGTTCCATATCTGTTTATAATTCCTGTATTTTATTGTTGTCCCATAGTAAGTGTCGATGTCGACCCCTCGTCACTACTTACTGGGTACATGTTGTTTATGTACTCACGCTACACTTCTGCACTAACCGTGCAGGATCTGAGGCAGGTGCATCTGGTAATCATCCCGGCGCGCACCCCTGATACTCCGAGACATAGTGGTGAGCTGCTTCCGAGTCCGTTCTGCAGCACCTGAAGACTCTCTTTTGTATTTACTTTCTATCTACTCTACTTCAGATAGTAGTTTAGTATTTTGTATATTCTACTAGTAGCTCATACGCTTGTGGCATCGGGTCTTGGAATTATGCTAGTGGACATTTGATAATTTTTCAGTATTTATTTCATCACATTTGTCCTTATTATTGCTCACACTTAATTTTATTAAATTTTTCACCTCACTTATTTAATAATTAAAAATCGACCATTTCTAAAATGTTAAAAAGGATAATTACATGGCTAGTTCATTGTTGGCTTGCCTAGCGGCGACGTTGGGCGCCGTCACGACCTATAGGGGGATTTGGGCCGTGACATTTTTATTTCCCACTTTATTTAAATTTTATTTTTTTAATTCCCACATTCTTTTACTTTTATTTTTTTAATTTCCCACTTTGTTTTACTTTTTTAAAAATAATTCCCACATTCCTTTACTTTTATTTTCTAGTTCCCCGCTTCCCCTTTTTCTCTTTTTTTTAATTCCCACCTGAAATTAAAAATAAAATATTAATTTTTTTTATTTTAAAATAAAGATAAAAATAATATTAATAGTAATAATTGGCCTTCTAAATTATTTTTACTTTTTACCATATAAAAAAAGGTGTAACAAAGCTAAAAACTATAGATTAAACCCCTAAAAATATTTACCTAGTAGAAAGTGACAAAAATTTAAATATGGTCAAAACTTAGGTGCTCACACTCCATGTCGAGTCAAACACCTTTATATAAATTGGGATGGGGGGATTATAATTTATGTGAGAAAAATAAATGATAAGTTAGATAAGGAAGAAATTAAGTTATTAAGCATTAATATGTAATTAAAGAAATAAATTTATCAATAATAAGAAAATATTATATAATTACTATATACAGAGAAATAGTAATTTTGGGGCCCTTAAATCTTGGGTCCTAAAGCAAGTGCTAGGGTCTCGCCGGATCTGGGTTCAATACTTGAAGAAGAGGAACTTCCGTAGAAGCGGCCTCGCTTCTGCGTTGAAAAGGCCGCATGTGCGAGAAGAGGCTGGCCAGGCCTGGACCGCATATGTGCTCCACTTTCCGCAGAAGAGGGAGCTCGTCCGCTGAAGAGGAGTCAGCCTGCCTGGGCTAGGACCGCAACTGTGATGGATTATCCACAGGTGTGACGCAACAGATGCAACCCCAGGTCCACAGAAATGAAAACGCTGGAGGCAATGAGGTCCATTTAATACGGTACTTAGGCCATTTTGGTTCATTTATTTCACTTTTTGTGTGATTTTGGAGCTTCTTAGAGGGGGATTTCCACATAGCTATTAAAGGTAAGTGATTCCTACCCAATGTACGTTAAATACATAGATTATGGGTAGATTTTAACATATAAAATTATAAAAATTAATGGTTTAATTGAAAAACCTAAGTTTTGATAAAAATGAGATTTAACCAGGAAAATGATTATTGAATTGGATGAAAATTATATATTTGAGTTCTTGAGGTTATGGGTAACAACTATCTTTGAAAATGTTCGAAATTCGGGCATGTGGGCCCGGGGTAAATTTTGGGAATCTTCCAATTTAGATTGGATAATTACTCTAATAGTTAAATTATGAACTTTTGAACATGTATTCATTAATTTATATAACATTTTACTAGTTTCAGGTTGTTTGGCACCGAGTTGAGCATTTAAATCATATTTGTGGATCGGAAGTGAGCTTGAGAACGAGGTAAGTCTCTTGCCTAACCTTGTAAGAGGGAACTCATCCCCTTAGCTGTGTTTTTGTTGTGAATTACTTGAGCGGGGAGCTACGTAGGCACTAGGTGATAAGAGTATGTGCATAGCTATATTCCATGAGATGTCCGGATAGTCTTAGAATTACATCATGCTCTGATTGTACTATTATATTTATTATGCATATTAATTATCTTAAATGAAGCTGAGATTAGAGATTTTAAGGTTGAAACCTCCAATTTAGATTATTTTTGGGAAGAATTGAGGAATATATAATAACTCTGAGAAATCCATGTTAACTCGCGTCGCAAGTATTTTTGCGAGCGAGGTAACCATCTCTACTCTCATGGGAGCGGGTCGTTCGCCTCGGCATGTTAATAGATGCATCTATGGTTCGTGTCGTTCGACCCTCGGCAGTGCACACAGTATATATATTTTTCGATCTGGCCGTACGACCTCCGCATAAATCATGCGTAATAATACTCGGAGCTTGACTTCACTTGATATTACTTTATGGATCGAGAGATTGTAAATTTACTAAATGACAAAAATTGATTTGGGGTTAAAGATGTTGGTTAGAGATTTTGAAATTTATTATCAGTTAATGGGTCATTTACTTACTACTTGACATTGTGTTATTGTTATTGTTTCCACGGCTTATACCTGTTTAGAATTCTTGTATTTTATTGTTGTCCCATAGTAAGTGTCGATATCGACCCCTCGTCACTACTTCTTCGAGGTTAGACTGGATACTTACTGGGTAAATGTTATTTATGTACTCACGCTACACTTTTGCATTGATCGTGCAGGTTCTGAGGCAGGTGCACCTGGTAGTTATCCCGGCGCACACCCCTGATACTTCGAGACTTAGTGATGAGCTACTTTCCGAGTCCGTTTTGCAACATCTGGAGTCTCTCTTTTGCTTTTATTTTCTGTCTATTCCATTTCAGATAGTAGTTTAGTGTTTCGTATATTCTACTAGTAGCTCATACACTTGTGACACCAGGTCTTTGAATTATGTTAGTAGACATTTGATGGTTTTTGAGTATTTATTTCACCGCACTTGTTCTTATATTAGTTTATGCTTTACTTTTATTAAATTTTCACCTCTTACTTACTTAACAAATAAAAATCCACTATTTTGAGATTGTTAAAAAAAAAGAATAAACACATGGCTAGTTCACCGTTGGCTTTCTTAGCGGCGACGTTGGGCGCCATCACGGCCTATAGAGTCTTGCGGATCGGTGCAGAGACATCCGTACTTATCTTCGAGAGGATATAGGGTATTAGGAAACTACTCTTTCTTCATATCCTATCATTCAATTGATGTTGTGCTAAGTATCTTTCTCTTTTTCTCTCACAGATGGTGAGAACGTGCGCGACAGATGTACCAGATCATGATGGTGAGAACGCGCGCGACAGATGTACCCGATCATGGAGGAGGTGCTCCTCCTGTTTTTAGAGGCCGAGGCAGAGGCCAAGTTAGGGCTCCAGCTCGTGGTAGAGGATGAGGGCATCCTAGCATTGCTCCAGTCATGCCACCAGTGGATCCGGTAGAGGATCCTATCATTGAAGAGTAGGGAGAGGTGCCTGCAACAAAGCCGGACCGAATGGATTTTATATCTGCACCGAGATTCCAGGAGGTCATGGGCCGTATGCTGCGGTTCATGGATTCTATGACTCATGCTGGTTTATTTCCAGCAGACCCAGACACATCTCAGGCGGGAGAGTAACCACAGACCCCTACCGCTCAGGCGGGAGAGTAAGCACAGACCCCTACCGCTCAGGCGGGAGAGTAAGCACAGACCCCTACCGCTCAAGCTTATATGCATATAGTTGCCGTATATCAGACCCTGGGCGCACTACCCGTGGGCAGAGCCTAGCCAGTTGCGGTAGCTATACCTGAGCCTAGACCATCTGCGACCGGCGAGCCCCAGAAGCTATTGGACAGATGGACCAGGCTATATCTTCTTGTCTTTGGAGGTGAGCGACATGAGGAGCCCCAGGACTTTATTGATGGTGCAGGGACAGATTGCACAACATGAGGATATTGGAGTCCCACTGGGTGGAACTCATCCCCTTAGGTGTGCTTTGTTGTGAATTACTTGTGTGGGGACCTACGTACACACTAGGTGACGAGAGTCCGTGCGTAGCTATATTCCACGAGATGTCCGAGTAGTCTTAGAATTACATCATACCCTGATTGTACTATTATGTTTATTATGCATATTAATTGTCTTAAATGAAGCTGAGATTAGGGATTTTAAGGTTGAAACCCTCCAATTTAGATTTAAATTTTTGGGAAGAATTGAGAAATATATAATAACTCTGAGAAATTCATGTCCACTCGCGTCGTAAGTATTTTTGCGAGCGAGGTAAACTTCTCTACTCTCATGGGAGCGAGTCATTCGCCTCAGTAGGTTAATAGATGCATCTATGATTTGTGTCGTTCGACCCTCGGCAGTGCACATAGTATATATATTTTTTGATCTGGCCGTACGACCTCGGCATAAATCGTGCGTAATAATACTCGGAACCTGACTTCACTTGATATTACTTTATAGATCGAGAGGTTGTAAATTTATTAAATGACATAAATTGATTTGGGGTTAAAGATGTTGGTTAGATATTTTAAAATTTATTATCAGTTAATTGGTCATTTAATTACTGCTTGCTATTGTGTTATTGTTATTGTTATTGTTATTGTTATTGTTTCCATGGCTCATACCTGTTTAGAATTCCTGTATTTTATTGTTGGCTCATAGTAAGTGTCGATGTCGACCCCTCGTCATTACTTCGAGGTTAAACTAAAAACTTACTAGGTACATGTTATTTATGTACTAACGCTACACTTTTGCACTAATCGTGCAGGTTTTGAGGCAGGCGCACCTGGTAGTTATCCCGGCGCACACCCCTGATACTTCTAGACTTAGTGGTGAGCTGCTTTCCGAGTTCGTTCTGTAACACCTGGAGTCTCTCTTTTGCTTTTATTTTCGGTTTACTCCATTTCAGACAGTAGTTTAGTGTTTTGTATATTCTACTAGTAGCTCATACACTTGTGACACTATGCCTTGGAATTATGCTAGTAGACATTTGATGGTTTGTGAGTATTTATTTTACCATACTTGTTCTTATATTAGTTTATGTTTTACTATTTATTTTACCATACTTGTTCTTATATTAGTTTATGTTTTACTTTTATTAAGTTTTCACCTCTTACTTACTTAACAAATAAAAATCCACTATTTCGAGATTGTTAAAGAAAATAAAAGAATAAACACATGGCTAGTTCACCGTTGGCTTTTCTAGCGGCGACGTTGGACGTCATCACGGATTATAGTTGAAATTGGGACGTGACATTGAGGGTGTTTCAATTAGGGGATAACGTTTACTTTTGTTTATCAATATCTACGACACATAACCCATGATTACTTAGATAACACAAAGAAGAAGAGACAGCAGCAGCATACCGAAGAAGGAAGACTAGTGCCACACTGCCACTTGATTACTAAGTTTGCAACATTTTTTAATTTGTAACTAAAATTTAAATACATGCCCACAAAAGTGGCAATCAAATTTCATTACATGACATTTGTAGTTGCACGGGATTGAGTTTCCGACGCTAAACTTCACGGGATTTCATTTAAACACTTGAGTATACAAGCTGTTTATGCTGTTCTATAAGATGTCGGCAAGAAGATGTAAACTGATGGTTGCGAGAGAGACAAATAATCTATGAAAAGAGATGTCTTAAAAGCTGATGCTCTGCAAAAAGTACGTTTCCCCTCCTCTGGGTTGTGTTCACTTGTGGTGTTTGGTCCTTCCAACAGGTTAAATTTCATTTTACTGTTACCTTGTCTCTGGGAAGAGCATGAATCCTGCACGTCTTTCAAAAACGATGTCGGTAATATTTTTATAAATTGACTTGTATATGGTTTACCTCTAAGGCTGTTAAGACACTATAATTTTTGTTGGGATAAACATATTCGGTTATATTTTTAATATAGTGTGATATTATTCGTTTAGGGTCAAATTTGCACGATTTTTCTCATACTATTAAGAGATTCATACACCTTATATGTAGGCGGAATTTTGTTAGCACACCTAACAATCTCCCTCGAACTAAGTACTGCGTGTATGAATCATGAGTTTACTAAGTTCCACGTGGTCCATTACAACGATCCAGTGGTCAATCTGTGAGATTGACTATGTGCCACCCACATCGCCGAACATAGGCTCTGATACCAGTTGTTGAGCTAAATGAGCGCATAAATACTTTTAACATGTTGTGATATTGTTCACTTTCGGCCAATTCTGCACGTTTTTCCCAAAATGTCTCACCCTATTAACAGATGCATATACCTTATATGTAGGCTTCCAATTTTTTTAACTATCAATGTATGAAATTGTTATTGCTTATCTCAAATAATTTTAATTTTTATTATTTTTAAGGTATGTCAGTTTATATCTAATTATATGGATGTATCTTTTGAAAATATTATTCTTTTGAGTGAATTGGTGTCAGATAACATTATTCCTCTCCTTGCTACTTACAACTATTACTAGGCCATTAAGAGGAAAAGGACATAATACAAGTTGATGCATAAGACATAGAATCTTTAAGATACTCTGATGATTGCATTGACAAATGACTGATGGACCATGAAGTTCGTAATTCTTTGCCTTTCGACATGCCTAAGGAATAAAGTTAAGTTTAAGAGATCTATTCTATTAAATAACTAGTATATTAGTCTGCGCTTCCCACGTTTATTAAAAAAAATATAATTGAATACTCATGTCATAATTTGTAGTACTATAGAAGAAAATCAATCTATATTAAATAAATGATTCTCCATTTTTTTTTGAATCTATAGTAAACATTAGACAATCCATTTAATATATGTGAACTTTGAATAACAAAAGAGAACAACAACAATAACAACAACTCAGTGGAATCTCACAGATAGGGTCTGGGGAGAGTAGTTTGTACGCAGACCTTACCCCTACTCCGGAGGAGTAGAGAGGCTGTTTTTGATAGACCCTCGGCTCAAGAAGATGAAAAGAGACAGTGGAGCAGTAATAGCAGAGGAAGCAAGAAAGATAATACCAGCAACATAATAACCAGAAAATAGAGAGAAAAACAGTAACAATAAGTAGTAACAATGACACAATACTACATACACAATGGAGTAATATGGATACAAAAGTCCCACTAGCATCCAAAGACAATACACGATCGCATAGCCTCCTACGACCTAACCTGCAGCCCTAAAGAAGTAATATGGGCACAACTGAAGTCACTAGCAGCCTAAGACAAAACATATGCTAGCCTCCTACCTCCTAACTTACAATCTTAATTCTCGCTCTCCACAACTTCCTGTCAAGGACCATATCCTCAGAAATATGAAGTCGCACCAGGTCCTGCCTGATCACTTCTCCCCAATATTTCTTTGGTCGCCCTCTACCTTTCTCATACCCGACAAGGACAGCCATTCACACCTCCTAACCGGGGCATCCATGCTTCTCCTCCGCACGTGCCCGAACTATCTAAGCCTAGCTTCCCGCATCTTATCTTCCATGGGAGTCACACCCACCTTCACCCGGATATCTTCATTCCTAATCTTATCCAGCCTAGTGTGCCCGCACATCCATCTCAACATCCACATTTCTGCAACTTTTATTTTCTAGATATGAGAATTCTTGACTGGCCAACACTCTGCACCATATATCATGGCAGATCTAACCACCACTCTATAGAACTTACCTTTAAGTTTCGGGGGCACCTTCCTGTCACATAAGACACTAGATGCTAGCCTTCATTTCATCCACCCCACACCTATACGGTGCGTAATATCATAAAAAATCTCCCCATCCTTCCGGATAACCGACCCCAGGTACTTGAAGTTCCCTTTCTTGGGGATGACTTGAGAGTCAAGCCTCACGTCCATGTTCGCTTCTCCCGAAACGCCGCTGAACTTGCACTCCACGTATTTTGTCTTAATTTTGCTCAACTTGAAACCTTTAAACATAATGGTCTGTCTCCAAACCTCCAACCTCTTATTAACACCGCCGCGCATCTCATCGATCAGAATAATATCATCAGCGAACAACATACACCATGGCACTTCCGCTTGAATATGGTGTGTCAGTACGTCCATCGCCAGGGCAAATAAGAACGGACTCAGCGTAGATCCTTGGTGTAAACCCATAACAACCGGAAAATTCTCCAAGTCTCCCCCTACTGTCCTAACCCCGAGTCTTAGCTCTATCATACATATCCTTAATCACCCTAATATAAGCAATCAGAACACCTTTCACCTCCAGGCATTTTCAAAGAACTTCCCTAGGGACCTTGTCATATATTTTTTCTAGTCAATAAACACTATGTGCAAATCCTTCTTCCTATCCATGTACAATTCAACCAACCTCCTTATAAGATGGATAGTTTTCGTAGTAGAACGACCAGTCATGAACCCAAACTGGTTATCGGATATCAACACTAACCTCGTCACCCTCTCACTTTCACTACCGTCTCCCATACTTCCATGGTATGACTTAGTAATTTGATATCCCTATAGTTGTTATAATTATGGATATCGCCTTTGTTATTGTACAACGGTATCATTGTACTCCACCTCCATTCTTCTGGCATCATTTTCATCTTGAACATAATATTAAATAACCCAGGTAGCCATTCCAATCCCGCTCTACCCACCAACCTCCAAAATTCTACCGGAATCTTGTCGGCCCCGATCGCTCTTCCCCTCCGCATCTTACGCATAGCCCTTACGACCTCCTCGACCTTAATGCACCTACAGTAGCTAAAATTTAGGTGACTCTTGGAGTGCTCCAATTCTCCTAGCACAATATGTCTATCCCCTTCGTCATTCAGTAGTTTATGAAAGTAAGTCTTCCATCCCCACTTAATCTGAGCATATTCCATCAAGACTCTGTCTTCCTCGTCCTTGATGTACCTCATTTGGTCTAGATCATGAGCCATCATCTCTCTCACCTTGGCCAGCCGGAATAACTTTTTGTCCTCGTCTTTGTCCCTCAGTTCTTCGTACAGGCGACAAAATATTGCAGTCTTAGCCTCCATGACCGCTAACTTCGCCGCCTTCCTAGATGTCTTATATCTTTCTTTGTTCATCATCCTTTCCTCCTCGTCTGTACTCTTTATTAACCTCTAGTACACCGCTTTATTTTCTTCCACCTTTCCTTGGACCTCGGCGTTCCACCACCAGTCGCCCCTGTGACCGCCCGAGTAACCCTTCGAGATCCCTAACACCTCTCTCGCATCCTCCCTTATACAGTTCGCCGTCATTGTTCACATACCGCTTGCGTCCCCACTACTCCTCCAGGCCACAATAGCCAACAACCTCCCCTCCAACTCCTGAGCTTTATCGTTCATCAAGGCACCCCACCTAATCCTCGGACAACCCCAAACCATGTTTTTCTTCCACCTTATCATGATGCCGACATCCATCACCAAAAGCCTATGTTGGGCCACGAGTGTCTACTCGGGATAACCTTGTTTGGATCAAAACCGCCATTATTGGGATCATAATTCTAAGCTTACCGAAAATATTATTCAAAAAGGTTATCATTCTCATTCAAAAGATGTAATAGGTTGTTTTTCAAGCTATTATAAAGGTTAAGAGAATTGTGTAAAATAAATATACTTATAATTCAATTTTTATATAAATAAATATAAAATAAAAAATGTAATTACCTTTAATTTAAACTGATTTAAGCAAAATAAAATATCAGATAAATTAAAAGGAGGGGGAAAAATACATGATCAGCGATGGAAAATGACAAACAAATCGGTGAAAATCATTTATACCCTCAACTTTGCTCTAAAATCAAACTCCCCAATAGATATTCTTCCTCTCATACATTATTTGACTTTTCAAAGTACCTACTATGCACTTACATTATCAACTTTGTCTTTTCTTTTTCACTTCTTTAAAATCATAACATTTTTTTCTTTTTTAAAAAAAAATAAATAAATATCATTTTGAGAAGAAAAAAGAAAAGAAAAGTGAGAAGTAGTAATTAAGTATATAAGTTCATGACGTTCTATAATAAAATAAATAAGCAAAATAAAAAATAATTTAGTAATAGCAATCAAAATTTTAGAATCTATTTACACAAGTGAAAATAAACATAATGAGAACTTTATAAACATATTTATGCAAGTAATATAAAAACAATTAATAAAAGTGAAGGCAAATTTTATTAAAAAATTCCTTAAAGATTATCTATTTATATAGGTAAAATACTCCGATTAAAAAATAAAATATTATATATAATATAGAAGATATTATTACATTGATGGAGGATTCAAAATACCAAGAGTAAAATAGACATTGCATTGAAAGAGGAATGGGGGAATGGCTAATGTTCAAAGTTGGGGGGGGGGGGGAGGGGGGATTTTTAAAGTGAAGTTGGGGGTGCAAATAATTTTCACCCCAAATAAATTAATCAAAAAAAAGAAGAAATTAGCCATTGTAGAAAGACAAAAAAAGCGAGAATGCAAGATAGTGAGTTGGGGTGAGCGTTCGAATTGGATATGAGAATTTCGGTTTAGATTTTTGATTTTCGGATTGAAAAAATGACAATCCAAATCCAATCTAAATAGGTTCGAATCGGATTTTTTAAGTGTGATTTTGGATTAATCGGTTTGGATATTATGAATTTCTGATTTTGAGCGTATAAGTTGAGATATTTCTACTTTTTACAAAAATGAATATCCAAATGAAATACTCATGTTAAATTACCTGAAAAGTTTCTCATTCTTGGTGTAATCATCCAAATAAAATATTCAATTAATAAAATTATTATTAAAAAAAATACAACAGAAACATTAATACGGCCGATAAGAAGTAACAATAATAAAATCATGTCCAAATAGAAAGTATTATGACAGTAAATTAGTAATTAATATTGAATATATGAGATAATATCTAATGGGTAGGGTATTGAACGCATTACAATTGGCATATGGATAATGAACTAAATATAAAGTATAAAAAGTTCGAATTTTCGGATATCCAAAAATTCGAAGTACCGAATCTAATATTCAAAAATTTTAAAAATTAAATCCAAAATCCAATCCGTAATCCGAAAATCCAAACCAAAAATCAAAAAAATTCGGATTTCGATTTGAATTTCGGATTTGCCCAAACTTTGTTCACTCCTAATAGTGAGTTAGTTGTATATATATATATATAAAATAACACAAAACTGATAGCAACATATCCCAACCTAATGAATCAAAAGAATGATTGTTCAAACAACCACACCTTAATATCAATTAAATAAAGTCACACATATAAATTTTCAACGCAAAGAATAATCTTTTCAAGAAAAAATCTAAAATAAAAAAAACTGAAAAATAAAGAAAGTTAATAATTTTACTTACCAACAGTAAATTCTAATCTCATAGCCGTGGAATATGAGCATTCAGTTTTTCCTGATCCTCTCAATATGTTTAGGCTGCTAAGACGGAGGATACATTCACTAAACGCAACACTAATAGTCACCAATAATCTTCTAGGAAGAATGATTAAGTACTTATAGCATGAAGAGTGGTAATTAAGTTAGAAAATGAACGAAAGAAGGAATTAAGCAGCAAAAACAATGTAAAGGAACGATATCAAATTTGTGTAAGTATTTCTGTCAAATGGTAAAGGAAGACGAAAAGGTATAATAAAAAGAAATTAAAAGTAACCTATGAAAAGATTGAAAAAATAAAAAAAATCTAAAATGAAATGAATGAAATGGAAATGACCAAAAAAGAAAAAAGGAAGTTAAAAGAAAAATACCTTCAATGCAACAGAATGTATCTTCAAATCTGTGCAAGCATTTTTCTTAGAAACAGTTACGGTGGACAAAGTAAAAGGTGTAATTAACCGAATTTAAGAGGTGACCTTTGAACTTTTGTAACACAACACATAAATAAAAAAAATAAAAAAATACGTAGCTAAAATGAGAATGAAGGGGAAATTAAAGAACTTCGTTGACACTTTATTAGCAGTGAAAAGTACGAAAGTTTCTCTTGAAACTGTGAATTGAAGCATAACATAGGGTAGGATACTATTCAAGTTTTTGTTTGCTTTTGATCGACGCGCTGATAACACTCTTGTATTTTGAAATTTTAAGATGTGTTATAGATCACTTTATCCACTGATGTCACTCTTGGTTTAAAAGGGTAGAATTAAATAGAATTGTAATACGTAAAGATAGGAAAAGTTGTAACTTTTGGATTTTTTCTTAAATAATAAAGTAAATTTTGAGAAAAAGATAAATTACCTTCCTGGTCATAGAACGTGCCATGTCACCTCTTCAAGTCACTCAATTATTTATATATAGATAGATAAGTTTTTCATCTCAATTTAGGTGCCGCTCTTTTCTTTTTAATGAGTTCGTACAGAATAACATATTTTATATTTAATAATAATTTAATTTTAAAATACCCATTTACTTTTAATTAGATAATTTATAATCACAAAAATATTTATATCTCATTTTATACAATAAGTTTCAAAACTTTTATTTTCTTTTTTAATTATGTGTCCAACCAAATATTATCATATAAATTGAGACCTTAGAGTAACAAGAAAGTTGCTAAATTGAAATTACAATTGATTTAGCATCGGTCACTTTCAAGTGACTTCCACATGCAATATCGAACATTTGTTCTCATTTACTCCTTTAGTTTATTTTTACTTTGCATGTTTTGACTTTTCACGCCCTTAAAAAATAATAAATGAAGTGCATAATTTATCATGATATCCATATTAATTAATGCATATTTTATTAAATTTGAGAAAATGATTTGAAATGAGTAATAAATACTGTAGCTATAACAGAAAAAAAAATTATCTTCTCTTGATATTCGTAAAGTGACAAGTAAAAATAAAAATCTATTTTTAGTATACATATCAAGCAAAAGTGAACGAAAGGAGTAATAAGTGTTTATTAGTATTCGTCTTATGCATTGGTCATAAGTAGTTACACCACCGAAATCACATGTTAAAATAGTCAGAATTAATTAATTAGCAACCGTACCTTTTGATGCTACTCAAAACGGGGAGCCTTCGTCCTTTCTAGTTCAAGAATTTCATATGTGGCTCACCTCGCTTAAAAAAAAGAAGAAGAAGTCAAATATCACTTTTAAATAATTGACGCATCTTTAAAGCTTGTTGTATTTAAGATTTCCACGACACAACTAAGTATGTTGTCAAACTTATTATTTTTTTTCCACATTATTAAGGGGAATTAGAGATAGTAAAAATGGCGTAATAGTTTGTGACATTTTTTCTCTTTAGTTCGTCAATAAAGATGGAGATACATCTCGAACTCTCATCATATCTCATTTAATTGTTGGTAATCAGAGTCAATTTTGATAATTGTGGATAGTGAGCTTGTGTATTAGAAGTTCTTCAGCTATATCTTCAGTATTGTGTTAAGTTAACATCGTCAAATAAAATAAAATAAAATAAAATAGAGGAATACCAAATTTCAAATACGTCACATCATAATATGAATTTTAACTTATTTCGCCGATTGAACTATCCTCTTGTTACAAATAATCTTTACACTCTTTCACACTAACAAGAGAAATATATTCATTAGTTAGGAAATGTGAATAATTATTTTTTGGGAGAGATCAATACAATTAGACTTCTGTATAACAATCATCTTCTATGACAACACTTCACTATAACAACTAAATGTATTTTGGAGCTAATTTTTCAAGTTATGATATAATATATGTTTTCTATAACAATATTTCACTATATCGGCCAGAAATGTTTGGAACAAATACTTCGGTTTAGCACACGAAATGGTCTCTTTGTCCTTTGATTTATGTGATATCAAGATTTCCACGCATCACCCCAAACGGGCGAACTCCAAACTTCCATTTTTGTGCCTATGGATCTGCAGCTCAAGGTCCTTCTTTCTTCTTTAAAGAAAATACAAGAACTCGCTCCGTTCACTTTTACTTGACATGTATACTAAAAATAGATTTTTATTTTTACTTGTCACTTTACGCATATCAAGAGAAGACAATTTTTTTTTTTCTGTTATACCCACTATATTTATTACTCATTTCAAGTCCTTTTCTCAAATCTAATAAAAAATACATCAGTTAATATGGGTATCATGATAAATTATGTACTTCATTTATTATTTCTTAAGGGATGTGAAAAGTCAAACCGTGGCAAGTAAAAATGAATAGAAAAAGTATCATTTGATTTATTGTATTTTGGCCCACCCAAAATAAATGTATTGGGCCCTACTCAACAACATACGTATAGTCCCATTCTTAATGTGGGAAACATGATTTTGTCTATACCTACCGAGCCAAACCTAGAATTTGGTGCTGTACTTTTGTATTCAACCAAAATTTTACTTTATATATAAAATATCATTACTAATATATCACTAATTATATATATATATATATATATATATATATATATATGAAATTTTTGCGAAATTTAATTCCCCTCTCTTTACCACATAGGTCCGCCTCCGATACCTATTGTCTTGTCTACGTGCCCACTCTATTCATAATGATCAGAATTTTTTTCTAAAGTAATTAACATCATTCACTTCTCAAGTACTAATTAATAATGTCATTAGTTTAAAAATAGAGATTTAGCTAACATGTAACTGGAACTAAAGAAAGCAATACACTACTCTGGCCACAATTAGAACGTACGTTTTCGAATTTTAGAGATAAGATTGAGATATAAATCATAATTAGATAGTGGTTTAAGCGCAAATAATGGTTAGTTCCACATGCATAAATAGAATTCGTTGTCCATTGATAGATATTATTCAATCATCACAATAGTCATCAATTCAATTATCTTCATTCCAATTTTAATGCCTTAACATGACTCATTTAAGTTTTCTTGTAACTTTCCCTAGACGTCTCGTAGATAGTCTTAACTGGAGTATCATTTAGACTCTATCTGCTTTTTGCCATTTGATATTTGGCACTCGTATTGGCCTGATAAATCTGGATTCGTGTCGCATAAGGCTCAATAGGGAAAAAAAATATTTTTTACCAATTTTTTTCATTCTTAGACTTAAACCCGAGAATTCTAGTTAATGGTGGCAAGATCCTACACATCTGTCACGATCCGAAATTTCTCACCGACGGGACTGTGATGGCGCCTAACATTTCACTTGTTAGGCAAGCCAACGTTAGAAAATCGTTAAACCAATTCCTTATTTCCATTCGGTAAATAACAATAATTAACTAAGATGAAATATAAGAGGTGCGGAATTTTATAAAACTGTATTAATTACTACCACCCGGATCTGGAGTCACAATTCACGAGCATTCTAGAATTTACTACAAGTAATAGTCTGAAAGAAATACAATTGTCTGAATGAAAGAAACAGTAGAACAGAAAAGATAGACGGGAACTTCAAGGTCTGTGAACGCAGACAAATCTACCTTGAGTCTCCGGACAGCAGACCAATAGCAAAATCTCGATCAACCTGAGCCGGTATCAAAATCTGCACAGAAAGTGCAGAGTGCAGCATCAGTACAACCGACCCCATGTACTGGTAAGTGTCGAGCCTAACCTCGGCTAAGTAGTGACGAGGCTAGAACAAGATACCCACGTATAACCTGAAAAGTATAATCATGCTAGTGGCAACAACAGTAAATAAAGAAATAACGCAGAAATAATGGGAGGGGAACATGCAGTGGGGGAATACAACATAAAGAATAAGAATAATGTAAAGACAGAATTAAACTGGAAATCCTTAAAGGAATTGAGCAATTAAGACAGCAAGAAAAACTGCACGGCATCACCCTTCGTGCTTTTACTCTCAACCTCACCAAATAATAAATAAGACTGCACGGCATCACCCTTCATGCTTTTACTCTCTTCCTCACAATATAAATAATTCATGCACGACATCACCCTTCGTGCTTTACACTCTTCCTCACCATATAAATAAATCATGCACGGCATCACTCTTCGTGCTTTACATTCTTCCTCACAATATAAATAAACTATGCACGGCATCACCCTTCGTGCTTTACACTCTTCCTCACAATTCACAGAATATATAACAACGGATAGAGAGAAGTTTCACAAATAAATCAATATTTCATTAATGATTACTTTCACAATTTAACATCTCAACCTCGAATCAATATTTACAATTTTATCGACCTTGGTGGAACCGGATACAAGTCTCCCAACATTTCAACAACAACAATAAGCATGGATAACAAGATTTAAGACTACAATTTGCAAGAATGGAATTTCACTCACATGCTATGACTCGACCATAACGTATAGATGCTCGTCACCTCAACTATACATCGTATTCAACAACAAAACACGTAGCAAATACTCACACAATACTTATTCCCTCAAGCCAAAGTTAGACACAACACTTACCTTGCTCCGAAGACCACTAAATTCTCAATCACAACTTTTTCTTTGGAATTCACCTCCAAATCTCTCGTATCTAATCATAATTAGTTTAATATTGTCAATTATCGCTAAAGGAATCAACTTTAATGCATAATTACAGTTTTCCCAACAAAGGTCAAAAATCGACCCCGGACCCGCTTGGTCCAAACTCGAGGTTCGGACCAAAATCCGTTTACATATTCTTCCCCGAGCCCGGATATACAACTGGTTTTGGAATCCGACCTCAATTTGAGGTCTAAATCCCCAAATTTCGAAATTCCTAAGTTCTACCTAAAAATCCCTAATTCCACCGTGAAAATCCTAGATTCTAGGTTGAAATCTTGTAAAAAGGTATAAAAGATTGAAAGAAATAAGTTAAGAATCATTTACCTATGATTTGGGGAAGAAATAGCTTTTGGAAAATCGCCTCTTGAAGTTTAGGTTTTGAAAAATGGGAGAATGAATGAAAAATCCCGTCTAAGTCCAAAGTTATCAACTGCAGATATCGCATTTGCGACCTGAGATGCGAAGCTCGCAATTGCGAAGGGACTATCGCAATTGTGAAGCCTTTACAATCATGCTGCCTTCGCAAATGCGAGAAAAGTGTTGCAATTGCGATCACTGACCTTGCAAATGCGGACAAAAGATCGCATTTGCGATCCATACCCTTCCCAGACTCCCTTCGCAAATGCGAAGAAAAGTTCACAATTGCGAACACAGGCTGGCCCAGCTTCTCTTCGCATTTGCGATGAGAAGTTCGCAAATGCGACCTCAACAGTGATCGCAAATGCCAACCCTGACCTCGCATTTGTGAGGTCTGAGGCCTGCAACATAGCTGAAGCACACCAACTATTTTTCTAAGTCCAAATCACTCCGTAGCCTATCCAAAACTCACCCGAGCCCTCGGGGCTCTAACCCAAACATGCACACAAGTCTTAAAATATCATACAAACTTGCTCGTACGATCAAATCACCAAAATGACACCTAGAACTACGAATTTAGTACCAAATCAAATGAAATTCTCAAGAACACTTTAAAATCTCTATTTTCTCAACTGGACGTCCGAATCATGTCAAATCAACTTCGTTTTTTACCAAATTTCGCAGACATGTCTTAAATATCATAATGAACATGTACCGGGCTCCGGAACCAAAATACGGACCCGATACTAACAATGCCAAATATCAATAAATGTTTAAAAACAAATAATTTCCAAACTTTTTAATTTTTATCAAAAATTCATAACTCAAGCTAGGGACCTCCGAATTCGATTTCGGGCATACGCCCAGGTCCCATAATTTGATACGGACCTACCGGGACTGTCAAAGCACGGATCCGAGCCCGTCTACAAAAATTATTGACCGAAGTCAACTAAAATCAACTTTTAAGGCAAAAATTTTTATTTTTATTAGTTTTTAACACAAAAGCTTTCTGGGAACCTGCCCGGACTGTGCACTTAAATCGAAGAGGGTAAAAATAAGATTTTTAAGGCTTAAGAGCGCAGATTCAAGTTCTAAAATATAAGATGACCTTTTGGGTCGTCACAACATCCCACCGCAATTCTTGATGATCATTTACATCATATTTGTCACACCCCTTTGTTACCCCCCAAAAGATATGTGCTATGCATTGTTATGGGTTAAGATGTTTTTCAATTAAAGTGACAATTTTGAAATAGGGATTATTTTGTTATTCAGAGTCGCCACTTGGAATTAATTTTTGGTGTTCCGAGTCACCTTTTTATTTGAATCCCCAGTCAAAGGAAGGTTTGACTCTTTTATTATTGGTCTGCAAAAATAAAGTCCGGATAAGGAATTCTGTTGACCGGGGAGAAGGTGTAAGGCATTTCCCGAGTTTCGTGATTCTAGCACGGTCGCTTTATTGACTACAACTTATCTTGAATTAATTTTGGATAAACTGTGATTTATTGGTTTCCATATTTTATCTATCCGCTTTTAATTATTAAAATATGAAATTATCTTTGAAATGAATCAAGTGTATGAATCCGTTTTATTTATTGTGCCAAAATCATGTCACGCGTACGTGTACACAATTGATAGCATTTTATTATATTAAGATTGTTTTGGCCAAAGTTGCGCGAACACATACTTCGATTTTAATTTTGGAAATCACAATTATGCCACGCAAACGTATACATAATCGCGATAAACTAATTAAAAGTGCCTAAAACACTCTAACGGTGTTCATTACTCTTCCTGAACTTTGAGATTATTGTAAAGCCATGGATATGGAATTTATTGTGGAAGGGTATGAGATTTAACTACTTTGGAATTAACTTTTTACGGAACATTCTTCATTAATTAAAACAATGGACTAAATTATATCTAAACCCAAATACCATCCGTAAAATAGTAATTAGAACTTCATGAGCCCACTAAAAAATGCACTAAATTATTTAAGCAACTCTCGAAATGAAATGCATCAAATTAAACATACAATAACAAAAAGTTAAGAATAAATATGCAAGTCAATAGTTGAGTTCAACCCATTAAATAAACATTCTTACAAAATATAATATAAGTTGTGCCTATGGACCCACTTTTTCTTTTCTTCAAATTTTATTAAACAACAAATGATTATGTCACTATGGAAATTAAAAGTTTGAAAATCAGATTTCTATCTCAAAAGGGTGAAACCATAAATGAATAGATCATCATCTAAGCAACACTTGATTTAAGCAAAACATACAGCAGGTAATCTTCAAGCAAAAATCGACGCACAGATAGATCAATAACAGAGATTGAAGATAAGAGATTGGACCTCTATTTGATTTCTTTACAATTTGAGAAAAAGGACAAAAACAAACTCAGGAACTCGAAATCCAATTTCAACGCCTAGACCGATGGGGAAGCGACAACTAAGACACGAATGGAGCACCCCAAACAGAACCTCGACGTTGACGGAAAACTTTGAACCCCAAGAAATGGCCATTGTTTTAGACTACTTCTTGGTGAAACCGGCAACGGTTTGACCTGCTGTTTTTGGATTATTTTGGTGCTGTTTTAGCAGTATTGTTTGGCTATTTTACAGCTGATTTTTGCTGCTTTCTCGACTGTTTTTTTTTTTGTGATGGCTTATTGGAGAAGATGAAGGGGGTATTGACAGGTTGAAGCCTAGAACTTTGGGGTAGTTTGAGACGTTTTTCAGGTCTTTTGGGGGTTGTTTTTGCTGGATTTCAGGGGCTGTTTTTCAGCACATTTTCAGCTGAAATTTTTAGCTAAGTTTGGGGTAATTTTGGAGCTAGTTCGACGAAAAAGATGGTGGTAAAGAGATGGTTATTTTTGGCGGGTTATCGGAAGAGATTAGGTGAGGAAGATAAGTGTATGATTAGGAAGAAAAAGAGGAATACAATTGACCCCTCTGTGTTGTCTGTGAAGGAAATGTAGATATGGGGGTTGTGAGTGGGGGGACAAGCATGGAGAACAAGGAAAAGTGGAGTTGAGAGCAAAGGAAAGTGGAGTAGGGACACGCGTGGGAAGATGGGAGCGGGAAAGATGGAGTGAGAAGTGAGGTATTGGTGAGATGAGTGTGAAAATATTCAAGCATGGTCAAAAATTAAATGCTCACAACATGCCCCTCTTTGCTTGAAAACATGAAGAGTTTTCAGGCAAAGAAAAGATGAGCGATATGACTAATTTTTGGCCATACCATTATTCAAAATAGAAGAGATAAGAGAAAAGAGTGCGACCGAGTCTTGGTTTGGACAACCTACATATCTCAGGTATAAGGGAATCAAGTCGCGTGTAGTTCAAAAAGAGTGATGGAATGATGAGTTGGGGAGTCGAGTGAGGTTCCGTCGAGGCTCCGGTCTGTGGTCCTATTATTACATCAAAATCAAAAGAAACTAAACAAGTCAATCAGCTATGAGTTACAAGATTCCTATTTATAAATCTTCTACAACTTGATCTTGAATCTTCATGCAGACTCTGATTTGAACCTTGATGCTTGCTAGCTGCAGGTGCTAGTTCATTCTTCTACGGCTTTTTCTGATCAAAACGGAAAATGCAATGCTCGTGACCTCAGTCATGTCTTGAGAAGTCCATGTCCCTTCATCCGCTTCTGCATTTTGGATTCACTTATTTTTCTTTTTATTTTTTTATTTTGGATTGAGACTTCTTCTTCTGGTCACCTCGAAACATGTACCTCGAGGAAAAACCTGCTTAGACATCAAAAAAACCAACGAACAAAATTTTTATGCCTCAGTTTTCACTAGGAAAATTTTGTGAGTTATTTGTAACAAAACTATATACCACTTCATTATTGAAAGCGATAAAAGGGTTGGGAATGGTGTATCCTGAAAAGATCATGATGATTTTTTTATGGTGCTCTTTTATTGTCAAAAAGACGTCTCAACTAAAGATTGGTATATCTTATATTGGAAAAATGTGGCCATGGAATGATATACCCTATATTGGCAATGATATCAGGGAGTGGTATACCCTGCATTTAAGATCAAATCAACTAGGGAGTGGTGTACCCTATGTTGAAAAAATACAGCTAGGGATTGGTGTACCCTATACTGGTAAGGAGATCTGAGAGTGGTGTACCATGCATTTAAACTCATATCAACTAGGGAGTGGATACCGTATATTGGAAAACATAGATAGGGATTGGTGTACCTTATACTGGTAAGGAGACTAGGGAGTGGTGACCCTATGTCGGAAAACACAACTAGGGAATGGTGTACCCTGATACTGGTAAGTAAATGTAACCAGTGGTTGGTACCCTGTATTACAGAAAAAGAATGTAATCAGGGGTTGGTACCCTGTATTACTGAAAAGAAATGTAACTAAGGGTTGGCGCCCTGTATTACTGAAAAGAAATGTAATCAGGGGTTGGCACCCTGTATTACTGAAAAGAAATGTAATCAGGGGTTGGTATCCTGTATTACTGAAAAAAATCTAACTAGGGGTTGACGCCCTGTATTACTGAAAAGAAATGTAACCAGGGGTTGACGCCTTGTATTACTGAAAAGAAATGTAACCAGGGGTTGGCGCCCTGTATTACTGAAAAGAAAATATAACCAGGGGTTGGTGCCATATATTACTAAAAAGATATTGAATCCCCTGGGCGAAAAGGTTATACCTAGGTTAAACTACAAAAAACAAACCTAGGCGAAGAGTACTTCTACCCGGATATATGAGTTGGATCCCCCTAGGCGAAAAGGTTCTACCTAAGTTAAGCTACGGAAAGCAACCTGAGCGAAGAGTACTTCTACTCGGAACTGTAAGCTGGATCCCCCTAGGCGAAAAGGTTCTACCTGGGTTAAGCTACGAAAAATAAGCATAGGCGAAGAGTACTTCTACCCAGAACTATGAGCTAGATCTCCCTGGGCGAAAAGGGTCTACCTGGGTTAAGCTATGTAAAACATCCTGATAGAAGAGCACTTCTACCCGGAACTATGAGCTGGATCCCCTAGACGAAAAGGTTCTACCTGGGTTAAGCTACGTAAAACATCCTGAGCGAAGAGTATTTCAACCCGAAACTATGAGCTGGATCCCCCTAGGCGAAAAGGTTCTACCTGGGTTAAGCTACGTAGAACATCTTGAGCGAAGAATATTTCTACCCGGAACTATGAGCTGGATCCTCTTAGGCGAAAAGGTTCTACCTGGGTTAAGCTATGTAAAACATCCTGAGCGAAGAGTACTTCTACCCGAAACTATGAGCTGGATCCCCCTAGGCGAAAAGGTTATACCTGGGCTAAGCTACGTAAAACAAGCCTGGGCGAAGAGTACTTCTACCCGGATTTATGAGCTGGATCCCCCTAGGCGAAAAGGTTCTACCTGGGTTAAGCTGCGTAAAACACCCTAAGCGAAGAATACTTCTACTCAAAACTATGAGCTGGATCCCCCTAGGCGAAACGGTTCTACCTGAGTTAAGCTACGTGAAACTCCCTGATCGAAGAGTACTCCTACCCGGAACTATGAGCTAGATCCCTCTAGGCAAAACGGTTCTACCTGAGTTAAGCTACGTAAAATAACCTGAGCGAAGAGTACTTCTCAGAACTATGAGCCGGATCCCCTAGAAGAAAATGCTCTACCTAGGTTAAGCTACGTAAGATAAGCCTTGGCGAAGAGTACTTCTACCCAGAAATAGGAGCTGGATCCCCCTAGGCGAAAAGGTTCTACATGGGTTAAGTTATGTAAAACAAGCCTGGGCGAAGAGTACTTCTACCCGGAACTATGAGCTAGATCCCCCTATGCAAAAAGGTTCTGCCTGGGTTAAGCTACGTAAAATACCCTGAGAGAAGAATACTTCTACCCGGAACTATGAGCTGGATACCCCTAGGCAAAACGGTTCTACCTGAGTTAAGCTACGTAAAACATCCAGAGCGAAAAGTACTTCTACCCGGAACGATGAGCTGGATCCCCCTAGGCGAAAAGGTTCTACCTGGTTTAAGCTACACAAAACATCCTGAGCGAAGAGTACTTCTACCCGAAACTATGAGCTGGATACCCCTAGGCGAAAAGGTTCTACCTGGGTTAAGCTATGTAAAATATCCTGAGCGAAGAGTACTTCTACCCGGAACTATGAGCTGGATCCCCCTAGGCGAAAAGGTTCTACCTGGTTAAGCTACGAAAATAATATGTATTAACAATAGTGATGCATGCTAAAAATAAAAGAAAATGGAGATTTCGCGGAAACTTACATTTGGTGACATTCGTCCTTTAAGAATTGCCATTCGGCACTGCTTTGTTCCTGCTTCAAAACAAAGAAAAATTGTGAGTTTTAAAAGTGGTGGTCGGTGTGTGGCCTTGATGTCTTGGAAGCTTGGCTTTGTGCCCATCTTCTTTTGATGATGATTACAACCTACCACTAGATGTTTCCTGAATACAACTTACATTTCTGGCCCCGGAGAGCCTTTGACTTTTCAAACTTTTACATGACGGTTGGTCGCGTGAGACTTAACCTTTTCAACTTTATTTTGCCTTTGTGGCATTTCACTTTCAACATCTTTCCTCCAAAACTTTTAATTTCTGAGAATTGGGGAACCTTTGGCTTTTCAAACTTTACCAAAACGATTAGCCACTTGGGACTTAACATTTTCAACTTCATGTTTTCCCTGTAGGTACTTTCAATATGATTTCCTCCTTTCGAGAGTTTTTGATTTCAAAGCATTAGCCACCATGGCCAGTTGGGGTTGACTTGATGCCCCTGCCGAGGTTGGGTGCCTTTTTAATGTATCCATTCGCTTCAAACGAGAGCCCTATAATAGGTCTTACCATCCTTTCTTTGCCTTTATTTTTGACAAGAAGTTATACCGAAAGGAATTCAAAGAAAACAACAATGGAATGGAGAATGAGTTTAAACAAAAGGTGTCCCGTTCGGGGAACAGAAATTAAAGAAGGACTTATCTGGGAGTACATGCGGACTTCAATGAATATGACATGCCTTTTGGACTGGATGCCTGATCTATGTAAACTGTTCGACTCTCAGCAATTCAACACAACTTTTGCCTTGAAATCGAGAAACCTTGCCCGGGACCCTGTCAATGTCAATGGCTGTGAAGATCCTCTGTTCGATCAATAGTGCTCTTTGCGGATTTTCACTAGCTGATCTCTCTCATTTCTCTTCTCGCCATCGCCTTACAGTACCCTTTGCAGGTTTTCACTAACAAGACTCTCATTTTTATTTTCTCTGCTCGGCATCGCCCTACAATGGTCGTGGGGTTTTTCACCAATAAGACTCTCTTATTTCATTTCTCTCATTTGGTTATATCAGGTCTAAGTAACTGTATCCTTCAATTCTTGAACATTCTCGTTGATTGATCGGAAGGACTTGAAAATGATTTGGGTAAAAAGGATTCAGATTGAATTACAACTTTGGAACCTTTAAGGCGAAACTATCGCCTAACCACTGTAACATCTGCCCCAGTTTCAGCTTTCGTTTTTAATTTTATTTTGGAAATATTAATTTTTATTTTAGTGTGACTGAACCCCAGAGAGAGGATGCCTACGTATCCTTTCGGAATCAAGTCGAACGTAGTTCAAGTCAACTTTGTTTTTTTGTTTTTTTTATTATTTTTGTTTTGTTTTGTTTTCTCTTTTTTTGTCCTTTCCTTTTCCTTTTTTTTCATTTTTCATTTTATTCTCTTTTGTCTCTATTTTTTTTTGTTTTTTTTTTCTCTTTTTTTTTTTTTTTTTCAATAACACTTTCAGGTTCCAAAGAGGGTAATCAAAGAAAAGTAACCGGTTCAAACGGTTTGCAAAGGGTTAATAGTGTTTGAGTAGTAAAAATAAAAGCCTTCGTCATCCCAATCAGAGAGCATTGAAGCTGCGTAAAGGGTCAAACATAATACCTTTTGACTGCATCTATTTGGAGTCAATATTCCTTTAGCTTCTTCATGATGTGGGAGGATACGTCTCAGAACGAATTGCCCCACTTCAAATTTCCTAGGCCGCACTTTCTTGTTGTAGGCACTGGCCATTCTTTGTTGGTACAACAACCCGTGACAAACTGCGGCCAATTTCTTTTCATCAATCAAAGTTAATTGTTCCAACCGGGTCTTGACCAATTCTTCATCCTCAATCTCGGCTTCAACAATGATCTGAAGAGAGGGAATTTCAATTTCTTTCGATTTCATTCGGACTTGGCTTAGGCCTACTGTTCCAATTCTTTGTTTCTTTTCTCACAAGTCATATCTTCAACACATTCTGCTTCTTGAATCATTATTTCGAGGTCTGACAGCATTTTAGGATCTAGTCACGAAGTCTGCAAGTATGTCATGTTATTAAAATCTGCATTAAAATAACTGAAAAGAGAATAAGAAAGGTGACAAGATTAAGAAAAAAAATATTCCTAGATAATGAAATATTAATTTCATTTGTTTTTTATTTATTTTTTTTATTTTTAAAGAGAGAAGGGTAAATCAGAAAGCAAAGCACTAAAGTAAAACATCCGGATTATACCCTAAAATAATTCAGATGCAGAAAAGATGGCAAGACCGGCTACCGAGACTCCCATCTAACAAAGAACTTTTCAGGTTTGGCGCCCATTTTTAGGTTTTTCTTCTATCTCGGCAATGGTTGCAATGGCCTTCAATGATAGATCAAATTCTCCATCATCACAGATCATTCCAACTATTGGCCCATTGGTGTGAGTAGGTAGAGGATTGTTCGTCATATTAGGAGCCTCTTCATCCCTAAAAATTATTGCCTTGACCTCGATGAAGTCTTCCATTGCTCTTTTAAGAGTCCAACAGTCTTCAATATCATGTCCCACTACTCCAGAGTGGTATTCCCATCTAGCATCAGCTTGGTGCGAGGGGGACTCGGGGTTTGGCCGGTTCGGGGTCACTGGCTACAACAGACCTAGCCCGATTAGCTTTTAAAACAAACATGAATATGATTCACAAATAGGGGTGAACTGATTCCTTCTGAAGGGCTCTCTTGGGCGAGGACTGTATTGGGGAATATTTGGTTGGAGATTATATGGAGTTTGGTAGGGACAGACATTTTTGGGATGTGGAGCTCGGGCCGCGTGTAAGGTTGCACGTTCATCACCGCATAGGGAGGCGGTGCCACGGCATAAGCATCATCTTGATGGGGACAATAGTGTTGATGGGGATAATATTGTTATGAAGCATGGGCCGTGTGTAACCATTTCTGCTTCGTCTATTGGAGGCTTTACCTTGGCGGCTTGCTCGCGCCATTTGACACCATATTCACAGAAACTTTTTGCGGTTTTTTTTTCCGCTCGATTTTCTTTCTTTCTTTTGTTCTTCAAAATTATTCGATTGAACCTGATGTGGGTTGCCTACGTATCATGTGGGAACATGAATCAAATCTTGCGTAGTTCGAGAATAACAGTAACAAAGTACATAAGCTAGATCCATTTTTTTGATTTTTTCTTTGGGAATTGTTGGAAAGAAGACTTCTTAAAGTAAAAAAAAATATTTTTTTGGATTTTGATTGATTTGTTTTTTAAATTTTTGGGAGAAAGACTTCTAAAGAAAGAAAAAACATATTTTCGGATTTTGATTTGATTTTTTTTTCGAATGAAAGACTTCGAAAAAGAAGGAAAATATTTTTGGATTAATTATTTTTTTGGATTTTTGGGAGGGCGGAACCAATGAGGTTTGCCTACGTATCTCACATCTGGTGAAAATCAGATCCGCGTAGTTCGATCAAAATAAATAAATAAAAATATTTTAAAAATTGTGATTTTACACATTAGAACCCTTCAATGCTCATGATGCAAATAAAGCGTAGCTACTAGTGATATTCACTGCTTGTGGCTTGTTCTTCTAAGTTTTCAAATCCTAAAAGAGATAGTATCTAAACCTGGCTTACCAGGGAGGACAACCCGAGTCGAGGAGCGTCAAGCGTCACCAGTAGTAGAACAACATTGGCTAGCTAACGGCTCTCCCGCCTAAACATATGTGACTGAATCCTTCACCAGAAGCTGGTAGGCTAACTGGCTTTATCTCAAGACAGAAATTTTATGATGCTGGTAGGCAAACACAACATAACTAACTATCAGAAGACTCAGAGGGGTGCGAGAGATAATACAATTTATATGTACAGTTCAACAATATCAAAGCGGTAAAAAATGGACAAGTAGCACATTTAGGCCCAAATAAATCACAATATATACAAAAATTAATAAAGCCAAATAAAGTCAATGTACAAGCTCAAATTCTTGAGAGATTCTCCAGCAGAGTCGCCAGAGCTGTCACATCCCTTTTTACCCCCCAAAAGATATGTGCTATGCATTGTTGTGGGTTAAGAGTTTTTCTAATTAAAGTGACAATTTTGAAATAGGAATTATTTTGTTATTCAGAGACGCCACTTGGAATTGATTTTTGGTGTTCCAAGTCGCCTTTTTATTTGAATCCCTAGTCAAAGGAAAGTTTGACTCTTTTATTATTGGTGTGAGAAAATAAAATCTAGATAAGAAATTTTGTTGACCGGAGAGAAGGTGTAAGGCATTCCCCGAGTCCCGTGGTTCTAGCACGGTCGCTTTATTGACTACAACTTGGCTTGAATTAATTTTAGATAAACTGTGATTTATTGGTTTCCATATTTTATCTATCCGCTTTTAATTATTAAAATATGAAATTATCTTTGAAATGTACCAGTGTGTGAATCCGTTTTGTTTATTGTGTCAAAATCATGTCACACGTACGTATACACAATTGATAGTATTTTATTATATTAAGATTGTTTTGTCCAAATTTGCGCGAACACATATTTCGATTTTAATTTTGAAAATCACAATTATACCACGCAAACATATACATAATCGCGATAAACTAATTAAAAGTGCCTAAAATACTCTAACGGTGTTCATTACTCTTCCTGAACTTTGAGATTATTGTAAAGTCATGGATATAGAATTTATTGTGGAAGAGTATGAGATTTAACTACTTTGGAATTAACTTTTTACGGAACATTCTTCATTAATTAAAAAATGGACTAAATTATATCAAAACCCAAATACTATCCGTAAATAGTAATTAGAACTTCATGAGCCCACTAATAAATGCACCAAATTATTTAAACAACTCTCGAAATGAAATGCATCAAACTAAACATACAATAACAAAAAGCTAAGAATAAATATGCAGTCAATAGTTGAGTTCAACCCATTAAATAAATATTCTTGCAAAATATAATATAAGTTGTGCCTATGGACCCACTTTTTCTTTTCTTTAATTTTTATTAAACAACAAATGATTATGTAACTATGAAAATTAAAAATTTGAAAATCAAATTTCTATCTCAAAAGGGTGAAACCATAAACGAATAGATCATCATCTACGCAACACTTGATTTAAGCAAAACATACGGCAGGTAATCTTCAAGCAAAAATCGACGCACAGATAGATCAATAACAAAGATTGAAGATAAGAGATTGGACATCTATTTGATTTCTTTGCAATTTGAGAAAAAGGACAAAAACAAATTCTGGAACTCGAAATCCAATTTCAACGCCTAGACCGATGGGGAAGCGACATCTAAGACACGAATGGAGCACCCAAACAGAACCTCGACGTTGACGGAAAACTTTGAACCCCAAGAAATCGCCACTATTTTAGACTGCTTCTCGGCGAAACCGGTAGCGGTTTGACCTGCTGTTTTCGGATTATTTCGGTGCCGTTTTAGCAGTATTTTTTTGCTATTTTATAGCTGATTTTTGCTGCTTTCTCGGCTATTTTTTTTTGTGATGGCTTATTGGAGAAGATGAAGGGGGTATTTACAAGTTGAATGCTAGAACTTTGGGGTGGTTTGAGGCATTTTTCAAGTCTTTTTGGGGCTATTTTTGCTAGGTTTCAGGGGCTGTTTTTCAGCACATTTTCAGCTGAAATGTTCGGCTAAGTTTGGGATAATTTTGGAGCTAGTTCGACGGAAATGATGGTGGTAAAGAGCTGGTTGTTTTTGGTGGGTTATTGGAAGAGATGAGGTGAGGAAGATGAGTGTATGATTAGGAAGAAGAAGAAGAGGAATACAGCTGCCCCCCCCCCCCCCTTTTCGTGTGTGTATTTTTGTGAGTCTCTGTGTTGTCCGTGAAGAAAATAGGGATATGAGGGTTGTGAGTAGATGGGACAAGTATGGGGGACAAGGAGTGGGGGATAAGGTAAAGTGAAGTGGGGACAAAGAGTGGGAGACAAAGAGCGGGAAGCAAAGGAAAGTGGAGTGAGGACACGCGTGGGAAGATGGTAGCGGAAAAGATGGAGTGAGAAGTGAGGTATTTGTGAGATGAGTGAGAAAAATTCAAGTATAATAAAAAATTAGGTACTCACAATATTCGGTCAATAAGATTTCAACACGTGACTTTCATTACTAGGATGCTTTCAAGAAGCAAGTGCAAAACACATTGTTAAGTACATATGGTGTACAGATCTTTCTTCCACGTTAATCGTTTAATTGTTAATTAATTGACAATTCGGACTACCCCTCGATCTCGTTCATTCGAACGTTTGCCGATAAAACCCACCATACAAATAATTTCGGACCATCTATTTAGAAGATAGAAGTATGTATATGACATTATGATATAATTTCATTACTGAAGAAGAAAACATTATTAGTTAAATTACTGATCAGTGATCACCTAAAGCATCTCTACACTTACCGACTAGTTATTACTTTATCAACTCCGGTTTAGGTGTATTTATTTTCTTTTTAGTTTATTTTAAAAACAAAAAATTATTTTCTAAATTTGAAAACAATTTAATGTTAACTTCTTATCTTTAACGAAAAGTTTTTATAATCACACAAATGTTATTGTAGGATTTGAGATCACATATTTCAAAAGTATTACAATCACAAAAATATTATGACATATTTAAGACCACAAACAAAAAAAACATATTTATTTCTTAAACTTCATGTCACATAGAAACGGAAGAGTAGTTACATCACGCACCATCTAAAGCTTCTCTACACTTTCGCTCGTCCAAAAACTTATCAATCACCTTATCACCGAGTAAGAAATCAAAAACTGGCAATGTTGTCCTCCCTTCAAACCCTCTCTATCAAAAATGGAAAAGGAGAGAAATAGACCATTGAGTACTCATATGGGATACAATGATACATTCTACCCCACTACATAGACAATTTTCATGACTTTGAGGAAACATATTTTTTAGCTTTATGCATCCGGCTTTAATCCAATTCTAAGAATTTGTATGGACGTACGTATCTATTTTTTCCGTCTCAAATTATATGTTATTTTGTTTTCTTTCACATGTTCCTTAAGAAAATACTATTATTTAGAAGGATTTTAGACTATTCTACCCTTACTAATTATGTAAATATAATTCCTCTTTATTAAATATTTATTCTATTTATGCGTTATTTTCATTTTCAAGAACAATTATTATTATTAAGGATAAAATAAAAAATAATAATTAATTTCATCTTGAACTTCTAAATAACAAATAATTTGATATTACTATTTTTAAAAATTACCATAGATAATTTGAGGCGGAGGGAGTACATTTATATCCTTATGTAGTGCCTTAAATATCATTATTTAACACGTACGTAGTCACCATTGCTAAATAACCGAACAGAAAATCGTCCAAATTTACTGCTTTAAAGGCAAGACCTTCAGATACAAATGTTACTGTCGCTGTTGCGTACTTGCAATAGTAAGTAAAACAAAAGGGACGCTTCATAAAAAAATTAATAATAATAATAGACAACCTACACGAAATACCTAATCCATATTAAAATTCAATCAAATACATCCAAAAACTGATTAAATCAAATATACTAATTATCTCTGAAAATAAAATTTAAAATAATTTCATAAACTTGAAGCTTCTTCAACCAAAGTCAGTAGCAATTATCTCATCTTTGAACGGTAAGGAAGAGCGAATTTGATATACTGTAAGGATGGTGCTGGAGTGGTAAATATTTTTTCATATTTAATCAAAAGTATCGAGTTCAAGTCATAAGTATAGAGTTGCCTTTGTTATGTAATGCTTGAAATTTTTCGGTGTGAATGCACATTTAATTAGATCCCAATACGAATACCAAATGAGATCCATTACTTTTAGAAAGAGAACGTATATATGGTGAGTAACTCATTTATCTTGATAGAGTTGTATATATGATGAGTAATTCACTTATCTTAAAACAACAACAACAACCCAGTATAATCCCACTAGTGGGGTCTGGGGAGGGTAGTGTGTACGTAGACCTTACCCCTACCATGAGGTTGAGAGGTTGTTTCCAATAGAAACTCGGCATCCTTCCCTCCAAGAACTCCCCACCTTGCTCTTGGGGTGACTCGAACTCACAACCTCTTGGTTGGAAGTGGAGGTTGCTTACCATCAGAGCAACCCCTCTTGTCTTCACTTATCTTAACAGAATTCCGTTAATCACACCCACATAAAAGAATGCTTATCTCTAGGGGTGTCAAATGAACATGTTAGATTATATTGATTTTGGGTGGGTCAAATTGAATAAATGAGTCAAGATGGACAAAAAACAAAATTGAGTTATAGCCCAACCAACCATCTTCCCAACTCTTACCAAACTTTAATTAATATGTGTTATTCTTTCTTTTTTTGTTATGGTCATATATATAACATATCAATTCTTTAAGATATTTTAACAAAGTTGCTCATGGATCAATCTGAACTAAAAATCAGTCCAACTTTAAATTGGTTGAGATGAGCTGAGTCAAGACGAGTTGAGTTCAACAAATAGGTGGGTCAATGATCACCCCATCCTTGGACGGATTGGACGAGTACTTAAATGGGTTTGGGCTCAAAAATTGTCACCCGTACTTACCTCTCTCGAATGAATTCTAAGTTATTCATTAAAGAAAGGGATTTTTACCTAGCTATACTATAATAGAAACTTATTTACAACCTTTATTTAGGTTCCATACTAATTACTTTATATATCTATATTTACAAGTTATATACAAAATCATAAAAAAGAAAAAAATTCAAGATCCCTTAAATTTAGCCTATCAGTTACATGACACCCACCCCCATTTCCGATAATCCCTACATTTAAGATTATGTTCCCTTTTCAAAGGATTTAAAAAATATTTTCTCTCTTAATAATCACCCAAAATCACTCTTAACTTCTTATACCCGATGTTATCCCCCCAAAATTTACTACTAGAAATTCGGTAAAAACCGACCAAAGTTGGTCTGTAATGGCCAATAACCGACCAAAATATGGCCATTTACGTGTGGACGGTATTTTAGGGGTCGGAAAGGAATACCGACCAAAGTTGGTCGGAAATTACCGACCAACTTTGGTCGGTCAATTAAATTCAAAAACAAAAATATTGCAAAATAAACCGACCAAAGTTGGTCGGTATTTTAATTATGTAACCAAAAGATTTACCATCTGGGAATCGAACCGGGGTTTGTACTGTGGCAAGATACTAATCTACAACTAGACCATTGGTGCATTTTATTTTAAGACTGTCTTTTATTTGATGTATACTCTTTAATTGTATTTTCGCATAAAAATAACCGATCAAAGCTGGTCGGTTTATTTAAATGACCGGCCGAATTAAACCGACCAATTTTGGTCGGTTTTTTAAATATTAATTTTTATTTATTTTAATTGAAAAATCGACCAAAGTTGGTCGGTTTCTTGAAAAATAAATTTTGCGGGACTCAAAAATAGTTTCCCGCATTTTTGCGCCAAAGAAAACCGACCAAAGTTGGTCGGTTTCGCAAAAAAAAATTAAAAAATAAAATATTTTGAAAAACTGACCTGGTCGGTCGATCTTGGTCGGTTTTTGCCGAATTTCTAGTAGTGATTATCGATTCTTTTCTTTTTCCCTTTTCCAAAGCTTTTCAAACCCAATTTTTCTCTTTCTTACTAATCACCCAAAATTTCTCTTTCTTATTGATAGATACAATGCAAACGAAATTCGGAATACTATTTTAGAATCAAGTTGTGGGTAAGTTTTGAATCTTGTTTTATTTCTTTCTAAAATCTTTATTGTATGTGACTTGTATATGATACATCAATACACTAAACAATACTTGATATAATACTAATACAATTATAGTACGATTGTATTAGATTTTTAGTGTAGAGTTGTGATTGAAACTTGAAGAAGATAAAGATCATAATTGTATTACAATTTTTCAGAAATGTATCACGATTGTATTATAATTGTATATATATCATAATTGTTGAAGGAATTGTATTTTAAATGTGTGATAGTTGTATATTCATTGTATATTGTTACGAGCAGTTGTGAGTTCGTGACGAATTTTACAATTTGTATCACAAATATATAATAATTATATATTAATTTATTAGTATTGTATCGGGTATTATTTTGGGTATTAATATACCATATACAAGTTAGATACAATTATGATACAAATATGATACAATTATGTTTTAGGCATTGATGTATCTGATACAATTCAAATACAATTATGTTACAGTTATCATACAATTATCATACAATTCCTGAATATTTCTTCATTTTCAGTGTTGTCCAATCTCCCAGCAAAAGAACGATACAATTGATGATTTTTTAATAATATAAAGCTGTTGGCAATGGTGGGAAGAGAGAAGATGGAGATTCTGGGCGTAAATTAAGGTATTTGATGTAAAAGAAGAAGGAGAGAGAAGATGAGAGGGAAAAAAAGAAAAGGATGTAATTGAATCCCTTAATTGAAGCCACTAATAATGGGGTGAGAGCCTTTTAATGAGCAATCTACATAATTTATAAGAAAAACCTAGATACTTATTAAAAACTACAAAACATAGAGAAGATAGGTAATTAAGTTTCTAATATAGTATAATTAGGTAAAAAGTTTCTGAAGAAAGCTGAGCTACATAGCCATGCAAGCTGAGTTATAAACTTCAACAATGGAGGAATGATAACAGAGGAAAGAAACGAGAAAGAGAGAATTAGTTTTTTATTTTCACTAACTAATAAACTGTACACATCTATTTATACTTGAGCTAAAACACTAACTATCTAACTAATACTCGTTACTTAATCTAACAACCTCCTAACAATAATTAAAAACTCCACAACTAACTAACACACATGACTGTCACGTGCTCACTTCTTAACCACCTCAATACTCCCCCTCAAGCTGGTAGGTGCAAAGATGTTGAGCACTCCCAGCTTGGACATCAAGAATTCATGATGCTGTCTTGCAAGCCCTTTAGTGAGTATATCTGTTATTTGATCTCTCGATCCTACATGTACTGTTCTGATCTTCCCCTTTTGAATTTTTTCTCTAATGAAATGACAATCTATTTCAATATGTTTTGTTCTCTCATGATATACTGGATTTGCTATTATCTGCAATGCAGCTTTACTATCACAATGCAGCAAAACTGGCAATTCTACCTCTGCTCCCAGCTCCTTGAACATCCTTATTAGCCATACCAACTCTGAAACTACTGAAGCCATACTTCTGTACTCTGCTTCTGCTGAGCTCTTGGATATTGTACTCTGCTTTTTTGACTATGCAATTAATGAATCTCCATATTTCACAATAAAATATGTTACAGATTTTTTTGTGTTTGGACAAGATGCCCAATCAGCATCACAAAATGCAGTGAATGTGTTCTTCTTGTTGGTGCTCATCATGATGCCTAATCCTGGTTCTCTCTTCACATATTTGACTACCCTTACGGCTGCTTCCCAATGTGACTTCTTTGGATTTTGCATAAATTGACTAAGTGTCTGAACAACAAAAACAATGTCCAACCTTGTCAATGTTAGATACAACAACTTCCCAATCAGCCTTAAATACCGTCCATTGTCTTCTAGTGGCTCATCACTACCTGATCCCGTAATTTCATCCAGTTCAGTAGTTGTGAGCTTCTGATTGCAATCCAAAGGTGTCCAACTTGGCTTAGCTGCACTTAATCCCATTTCTGATATCATCTCCAAGTTATACTTTCTTTGGTTCATCATGATTCCTTTGTGAGACCTATAGAACTCAATGCCCAAGAAATATTTCAGATCCCCCA
Organism: Nicotiana tomentosiformis; assembly: GCF_000390325.3. Taxonomy (NCBI): domain Eukaryota; kingdom Viridiplantae; phylum Streptophyta; class Magnoliopsida; order Solanales; family Solanaceae; genus Nicotiana; species Nicotiana tomentosiformis. The sequence continues at coordinate 29,482,197 of NC_090813.1, read as the reverse complement.
AATCCTTAAGCTTGAAGGTCTGATATAATTGCTTCTTTGTTTCCTCCATAAGCACCAGATCATTATCAGTTATTAGCATGTCATCCACATATACAATGATGACAACTATTTTTCTGTCTTGCTTCTTTGTAAACAAGGAATAATCTAGAGAACTTTGCACAAATCCTTGATGAATAAGTGCTTCCGTTAATTTGACATTCCACTGCCTGCTTGTTTGTTTCATCCCATATAGGGATTTGACAAGCCTGCATACCTTGCCTTCATTCTCCCTCTGGCTGACAAATCCCTCATGCAGCTTCATGTATACTTCATCATAGAGGTCCCCTTGAAGGAAAGCATTATATACATTCATTTGATGTATATGCCACCCTTCAGTAGCTGCAATAGAAATCACTGCTCAGATAGTAACCATTTTTACAATTGGAGAAAATATTTCATGGTAGTCCAAGCCTTATTTCTGGCTATATCCCTTAGCTAACAAGCATGCTTTGAACCTCTCAATATCTCTATTGGCTTTGTAATTTACCTTGTAAACCCATATGCAACCTATATGAGTCTTTCTTGCCGGTAATGCCACTAATTCCCATGTCTTGTTGTCTTCTAAGGCCTGAACCTCTGCCTTCATTGCTTCAATCCACCTCTTATCTTTGGATGTTTCCTAGAATGTCTTAGGTTCAACAACAGCTGAAAAGGCTCCCAAATAGTTCTGATAAACTGGCTTCAATCCATCATAACAAACATAATTAGAAATGGGATAAGGTTTAGGTGACTGATTTAGTGCAACTGCAGTCACATAGTCAGTCATCCAAACATGCACTCGTTTGTCTCTAGTGGACTTTCTAGTACCCTCTATATCATGGCTTGGTACTTCATTAGTTATTTGTTCTGTCTCCCCATTAGTGACATGTTGGTGATGAACATGATCTGTCAAGGTCATGCTTTCTTCCTCATCAGTTGCTCCTGTAATATCATCAAGAACAACCTGCTTCTCAATATTGAGAACCGGTGCATGGATTGTTGCATCAAGTGGTGAGGCCATTGCTGCATCATGTGCTGCAAACTCCATGACTACAAACAGATGTTGCTTCCCTTGTCTCTTATACTTGAAAGAAAATAAGGACTCTTTGAAGATAACATCCCTATTTACAACAAAAAAAAAAAGACATTGCTTAGACAAATCATACAAGATATAACCCTTTGTGACTTCTGAATAGCCCATTAAAGCTGTTGTTGTTGCTCTAGCTTCAAACTTGTCATGAACATTCATTCTCTTTGCAAAACACAGACAACCAATAGTCCTTATATGTTCAATGTTTGGCTTCCTCTTGTGAAACACTTCAAAAGTACTTTTCCCTGCCAATACACTTGATGGTAATTTATTAATGACATACACTGCTTCCAGCACATAGTGTCCCCAAAATCTCAGAGGTATGTGTCCTTGAAACCTCATTGCTCTTGCTATCTCTAACACATGTGTGTGCTTTATTTCAGCAATTCCATTCTGCTGAGATGTAGAACACATATCCTCTGATGAATGATTCCATTCGATTGGAACAACTTGCTATATACCTCATTTAAAAATTCTGTCCCATTATCAATTCTAATCATCCTGTCTTGTCTATTGAACTGAGTCTGAACTAACTTTAAAAAGTTTCTCAGTAAAATCAATATATCACTTTTCAATTTCAACAAGTAAACCCAAGTCATTCTTGAATGATCATCAACAATTGTCAAAAATAGTTTATTGCCATCAAAGGTTTGCACAACATATGGTCCCCATACATCAATATGTAACAAGTGAAACATATCTTCAACTCTGTTACTACTTATGCTAAATGGCAGCCTATAATGTCTAGCTAAAGGTCTTTACAATCATCATAGACTAATAAAAAAAGTTGCTTTAGTGCTCCTGCTGGAGCATGCCCAAGCCTTCTACGCTAGAGTCCAATGTCCAGGTCTGCCTTCTTTGCAGTCAAACCTTGAATTATTCCTTTATTATTCCTAGTAGTTGTTTGTGGCAATAGATAAAGGCCTCTCCTCTTCTTACCAATCACCTTCACCTTCCCACTGCAAAGGTCCTGAAGTAGATAAAAATCAGGATAAAAAGCTGCACAATAATTTAACTCCTTTGTGATCTTAGATATTGACAACAAATTATACTTGAACTCAGGTAAGTATAACACATTATCAATTCTCCCTGTATTTGCTATATTACATGATACCATATGAGTTACATTTGATACTTCTCCATTAGGCAAGTGTACTTTCTTTGTATGCATTCCCGCTTCTTCCAATTTGTTTTCTAACATGTCCAAATTAGAACTCATGTGGTTTGTAGCCCCAGTATCTACAATCCATTCTTGATTATTATCATCAGCGAAGAAAGCACTAATACTACCTGCCATATTAGCTGAGGCTCCTGGCACATTCTCCTTATTGAGCAGCCTGAGAATTTGGTTATACTGTTCTGGTGTGAAATGTGAAATCTGAGGAACTCTGAAAGTGTCTTGACCTCTTCCTGCTGCAGCCTGTAGCTTAAGTTCCCCTGCCATTGCATTGTGAGCTGTATTGCCTACAAACATTTTTTTGAACTTGAAATCATTAGGGTACCCAATCTATTTGTAGCATCCTTCTCTAGTATGCCCCTTCACTTTGCAGTAATCACAAAACATATTATAATTCTTCCTAGGCTTCTCATTATTGAATCATTTTGTTGTTAACAAACATGTCATCTCAGCATTGTCACCAGGAACTACTGCATTTGCCATACTTATTTGGCTTTCTCTTTCCATCAGCATAGAATGGGCCTTATTCATAGTTGGAAGTGGATCCATCATCATGATCTGCTCACGTGCTTGTTCATACGTTTCATTAAGCCCCATAAGGAACTGCAATAGCTTATGCCTACGTATAAAAACCTCATACTCGCTTGACTTTGGACAATCACAACCAGGAGCTGGTGCCAAACAGTAAATTTCAGCCCAAAGTTCACGTAACTTTGAGAAATAAGTTGCAATTAAACTTGTTCCTTGACTTGCAGTAGCTATAGCCCTGTGTAACTAGAGAATTTTAGAACCATTGACTTTATCAAATCTCTCCTTCAAGTCCTTCGAAACAGCACATGCATTTGAGGAATACACAATTCCACTTAGCAAATCACTCGATACACAGTTCATTATCCATGAGAGAACAATCGCATTGCATCTCTCCCACAGATCTATCAAATTCGTACCGTAATCTTCCTTCTTACAGGTGCCTTCAATGAATCCTATTTTGTTGCGACCTAATATCGCAATACGCATTGCCCTACTCCACACAGAGTAATTGTCTAATCCTGTTCATTGCAGCAAAATTAGAACAACTCCTGAATTGTCCGTCGAGTGTAGAAATAAAGGATGATTGTGACTTAGATTTTCTGGTAATGTATTATCAACAGTCGCCATTTTATGATCTCTTCAATCCGTGCCCTAGATTCACAGAAAAGAAGATCAAACTACAGAATAAAATTGAATCGCGGAAACTAAGCTAAGATCGATGAGCTTAGGTCCATATTAGTAGCCTCTCTGCTCTGATACCATGAAAAAAGCTGAGCTACACAGCCATGCAAGCTGAGTTCTAAGCTTCAGCAATGGAGGAATGATAACAGAGGAAAGAGACGAGAAAGAAAGAATTAGTTTTTTTTTATTTCTACTAACTAATAAACTGTACGGTACACATCTATTTATACTTGAGCTAAAACACTAACTATCTAACTAATACTGGTAACTTAATCTAACAACCTCCTAACAATAAATAAAAACTCCACAACTAACTAACACACATGACTGTCACGTGCTCACTTCTTAACCATCTCAATAGTTTCTTTCCACCTTCTATTCTTTTTTTTCTTTTCTTCTTTTCCTTTCTCTAGTTTTTCTTTCTTCTTTGTCTTCATCTATTCTTTAATTTTCCAGCAACTATCTATGCGAGCTTGATATTGACGTACATATATTTTTGTTACTTTAAATGATCGATCCAAATCCAAGAGACAGAACATTAATTAAAATAGTGATAGATGATACAAGAGAGGGAATTGGGCCTAGCTACTTATACTTGGGATACAAAGTACAAACCCTATTACAAGTTTACCATACCATTTATTAAACCTAAGCTAATCAAGTAGATCCCATAGGTCAATATCAACAGAAAAGTTATCCCAATTACCACTTTGTCCTTCTTGCATGCAGTTGCTTTCACCATTTATAGGTGGTGATATTTCCTCATGCAATAAACTTAGTAACTTATTATTTTCCTCAAAGTTGATGCTCCCAACTACTGCTGCTGTTTCCTCAATTTCATTACAGTTATCTAATAAACTAGTCCACCATTGAATTCCGTCGTCTGTCGGTGCGTCGCCTGTTGGCTTCTCACAAATATTAATTTCTTTGTTGCCTTCTTCCTTGTGTATAGTTTTTCTGATACTTCTGTTGCTGCACAAAGAAACATTTTTTGCACTTGAGAAGGTCCGAGGTCGAGGTCTTACAGTGGTTTTCTCGGTTATCTTAAGGATTCTGCGCTTTCTATCTTGTCGCTGAGGAGGAATTAACTTCCTCTGAAGGTGAGTGTTCCAGTAGTTTTTCACATCGCTTGCTGTTCTTCCCGGAAGTCTACCCGCAATAAGCGACCATCTAAGACAAAAAAAGATAACATCAAATACGCACAACTTTGTATGCAGCATAAGTTCTTGGTTATGCTCAAGAAAAAAAGAAGATGTTACGTTCTTGGTTATGCAGGGAAATCTTTTAATTATTCCCTCTGTTTTATTTTATATACTGGTGTTTGACAGGAACTGAAACTTAAGAAAGAAATAAAGATTTTGACACATACCAAAAGTATCCTAAGAATGTGATATCATGATATTCCTATACTTATACGACCATGTTCATTCAGCGCGGCGGATGCAATATTTTCACTAAGCGAGTTCAACATCTATAATGTATGCAAAAAAGAAATGACCTTATATATATAATGTGATTTTCCAAGCTAGGGTAAACCCCCTCCACTGCTCTAACTCCACCCATGTGTTCATTAACGGTATGATATATAAAAAAAGGCAGTATGGTGTACTATAAACTCCTGCTATGCGCAGGGTTTGGGAAAGGGCTGGAGCACAAGGGTCTATTGTACGCAGTCTTATCCTACACTTCTGCAAGAGGCTGTTTCCATGCTTCGAATTCGTGACCTCCTAATACGAGAGATTATGGCCATTAAAGTGTTTGAATATGTACTTACCTGTAGCCTAGAAGCTTATGAAGCCTCAAAATGAGATCTATTTCATCCGAAGAGAAGTCACCTCTCTTAATATGTGGTCTTAGATAATTCAGCCACCTCAGTCTACAACTTTTCCTACATCTATTCAGACCTGCATGTATATAATCATATTATTTAAAGAAATATAACTCATAAAACCATGCAAATAATAGTTTATTATAGTGAGATTTATTTTACCAGCTCTAATGGGGACTTGATGCCACTTTCCTTCTCCGTACATTTCGACACATCTTCTCAAGAGAAGATCTTCTTCTTCGGTCCATGCACCTTTCCTCACTCCAGACGACTTAGTAATAGTAGTAGTATTCATGATATGTTTCACAGTACTGCAAATCAATCCAAAAAGAAAAAGAGAATTCCAATGATTGAGTTTAGACTTTAGACAAAGCACGTGAAAGAAAAAAAATAACCTTTCGCGGGGTTCGAGAAAAGACGGATCTCAAGGGTCTTGTACGTAGCCTTAACCTTTCGAACTCGTAACTTTATGAATAAAGCACACAACTAGGAAAGACCTTTTACGTTCGAGCTGTTGGCCTGTTCGCTAGATTGCTCTGTTTCTATAATTTTGTAAGTCATATTTCCACCTTTTTCAGTCTCTCTATATAGACACGATTGGAGATTACAAGGCCTTCTAAAACACAGAACGTGGAGTTACGCTAATCACTAGAGGCTTTTCATGCAACGTGCTGAGTAGTAAATTGCACTGTCGTTGTCAACTTAAAAAGTCCATATCGATAGGGACCCCTAGCTCTCTCCTTGGCAGTAGACACTGTTCTCTTTCACTTCTTTCACTGTCCGTTTCACTATTAAGTGGAGTATTACTTTTACTAACTCTTTATACATTGAACTATATGATATATAAAGAAATAACTAATGCAAAATTAAAGAAAATAAAACACTAGATCCTCTTGTTTGGCATTGAAAAAATCAATACTGTTTCTTGACATGCGGCAGATGTGTCACTGTACAGCTGCTTTCAAAATAATAGTCAAAAAATATATAATTTTTTATATATATTTTTGTATATATATATGTTAGGTATGTTATATATAAAAATTATATAAATTTTATACATTTTTTAAGCTACCTAATAAATAGTTTTTGAGGTGGGCTAAAAATTAAAAAAACCCTAGAAAGTATCCACGAAGAAAGTTCTTTAGCCCCATGTTTGCAAAAGGCAAAGGTACTATAGGATCATTAAAGGATAGTATATAACAACCGACAATTAGGAGCGTTACAAGTGTACGAGCAGAGATTTCTTTTAAAAAATAAATTCTATTGCATAAAGCAAAAGGAAACATCGGGTTCAAGTCCCGGGTATGTAGTCGCCTTTAATAGCGAGTATTTTACCTTCCATAGTAGGATTTTTCCCGAATCCAAATTAATCGGATTCCAAAACGAGTACTTAACCGCAAATGAGAAACCAAAACAAAAGAAAAAATAAAAATTATGGAAATATAACAATGTCGCACTGAAATTAGAAAATACAAACTTAATCTGTATTTTTAAATTTGAAATGAAAATAACTGCTAAAGAAAATAGTAGTCCCTCGTTTTACTTTCATTAAACTATAAGATAACTTATTTTAATGTTCTAATTAACGGCATGCTTTTATAAATTGATAAATAACAATAAACGTAAAAACACATTAAATAAAAAAAATAAGTAAATAATTTATTGAAATACTAACAAAAGAAGAACTAATAACCTTACTTGTCAAAAGGACATAATCACCTGTTTAAAAATTAAAACGACATATAATACACACGAATTTGTATTTGAAAAATAACTATGCTCAAACAATTTCTATCTAAATACACAATGGTATAAGTTACAAGCAATATACTTGTGAGTTGTGAGCATTTGAATACTCCCTTCCTTTCAATGAACCCATTTGATTGAGTGCGAAGTTTAAAAAATTTGTGATTGATTTGGACAGGACGAAAGATAGATGTCGAGACGCGAGATTCTTTTTCCCAAATTGGCTTTATTTACTTCTGTTAGGTCTATATCGAAAAGTTTATGTAGTAATAATCTGGCTAGCTTTGAGACATTTGTGATATACATAAATAAATAAATAACGCAGTCTGGTAAATAAAATATTATGCATTCACGTAGGGTCCGAAGAAAGGCCGCACCTCAAGTGGTGTGATATAAACAGTCTATCCTAGCTAATACAAAATGTAATGACTGCTTCTATGATTCGAACTCATAACTTGACTCGAACTCATAACTTATAGATAACATGAAGACAACTTTACTATTAACCTATACATGACACTTCTATATATGTTGTGCAATTTTTCATCAAGAATCTATAGTTAAACAGAAAGATGAAATCACAGGCGTTCAGTGGGAATGAGGGATTTAAATTTTTAAAAGAACAATATCGATCGGTAGGCATAAAGGGAAGTAAGATAACTAGAGAAAAAAATAGAATTGTGTCAAAAACAAATTGATATCTTTAAAATGTCACATAAAATGCAATAATAATAATAATTGTAGACATGTAATTTTTGACCCTCCCTGAAATTTTATATATTTTAGTGCTTAAATATTTCTTTTATTTATTTAAAGAGGATTAAGGTGGTGAAAAAAATATATAATAATAATAATAATAACAACAACAACAACAACAATAATAATAATAATAATAATAATAATAATAATAATAATAATAATAATAATAATAATAATAGACCGGGGTATCTCAAGTAAGAAGTGCACTGGCCACTTGTGCAGGGGTCCCCATCCAGAAGAAAGGAGTCACACAGAGCTTACAATGGTTTTAAAAAAGCCGGTCATATTTATTATTTACTTTTTCTAGTCATATACATAAATTATATATTGATTATACATAATTATGCACATATAATACATAAATTATGCATATATTATACTTTCACAAGCTATTTTTAATTTAAGTGGTTGGGTGGACGGCTATTTGGGTTAATTGCAGTTCAAGAAAGAAGTAATGACATCATTATAGGGTGTAAACTACCATACTTAGCAAGCTAGGAATTGAAGGTTGTTCCGGAATATAACTGTAAATACAGAGATTGTTATAAAGCAAATTCAAAAAGAGATTAGGAAAAGGATAGGTTTATTACATAGTTCTAGGAAAGCTCCTAGAAATCATTGTTTCATCCATACATCATGTAATAGTGTGGTGTTCCATCTGTTTTTTCTTCTTTGTTTTCTCTTAAGGTCTAGATGTTAGTAACACCCATCCTAGAAAGTGGTTATAACACCGAATACTCTTTTAAGCGTATAAAAAGTTTTGTTGTTAATTGTAATATTCAATTACAGTTTTGCCTTAAATAAACTTGGGGTATTGCATGTCCAACTTTAGGGGTTTTGCTTTGTTAGTAATTATTCTTTTCGTAATCCCTGGTAATATAATTTATAGTAGTTAACAAAAAAATAATACTCCTTCATTCACTTTTAGTTGTCTACTTTTGACTTTGCAGTACTCTCTTTAAGAAAAAATAAATGAGGTATATATTTTGCGATTTACCCATAATAATGATAGCATTTCCAAAAGTCTTGATAAACAATTTGGGAAAATGAGTAGTTAACGATAAGGGTAAAACAAAATAAAAAGATTGTCTTTCTCTTCATTTAGTATTGTCACAACCCAAAATTTACCTATTCGTGATGACACCTAACCCAACTCGTCAGGTAAGCCAATTAACAACTATCCAATTTAGATAAGATTTATTAAGAAAAGAAATGATAATAAAACTGCTCTTATACAAGAATTTTTCAAGGACTGGTAGTACAAATCATGAGCTTATAAGATTTAGAATTTACAAAGTTGGTATGAAATAAAGTACATCATTTGTTTGAAATATACATGAACAGATTAAAATTCTAAAGCTACCAAGATTGTAGCTATGACCGAAACGCAGGTACATCTTCAAATCCAGCTCCCGCCGTGCATATCAACATCAGCATCCAACATCTGTCCGCAAGGTGCAGAAGTGTAGTATGAGTACAACCAACCACATGTACTTAATAAGTAACAAACCTAACCTTAGGTTGAAAGTAGTGACGAGCTGGAACAAAGGTCGAAGTCCAACACCAATAGCCAACAACAGTTCACAAGAACATAATAAAAGTGATAAAAGAAGTAACTTAGAGATATAGTGCTCAGCTCGTTCACAATTCCGGAAAATAGGCATTGCTTTTCAAGTATGTCAGTGAAAACCCAAATCTTTTACCGAAATCATCAAAATATGAGTACGTTTGTAAAACTGTAATTTTCCCCAAAACTTTCAACAAGTAAATGTTTCATTTTCAAATGGAAAGAGGAAAGTACATCTCTATGCCTACATGTCAATGTGTATGTAAAGTCATGAATGATGCAATGTCGGACATCACTAGAAAAATGCATCTCTATGCTTGTATGTCAAGTGTGCATGTCGAATGCAATGCAACTTAGTTAAAAATTCATATGCATACTCTCAGAGTATCAATTCACTTAGTCCTCCCAGTCACTCAGTCCTCCCAATCACTCAGCACTCGCTCTCGACACTCGCACTCAGTAGGTACCTGCGCTCACTACGGGAGTGTACAGACTCCGGAAGAGCTCTATCACAACCCGAAATTTCCCACCGACGGGACCGTGATGGTACCTGACATTTCACTTGCTAGGCAAGCCAACGTTAGAGAATCATTTATCAATTTCTTATTTCCATTCAGTAATTAACATTAATTAACTACAATAAAATATAACAAGTGCGAAATATCATAAATCTATATTAACTACTACCACCCGGATCTGGAGTCGCAATTCACGAGCATTCTAGAATTTACAACAAGTAATAGTCTGAAAGAAATACAACTGTCTGAACGAAAGAAAACAGTAAGACATAAAGGATAGACGGGGACTTCAAGGTCTGTGAACGTCAAGAGATCTACCTTGAGTCTCCGGACAACAGACCAGTAGCAAATCTCGATCAACCTGAGCCACTATAAAAATTTGCACAGAAAGTGCAGAGTGCAGCATCAGTACAACCGACTCCATGTACTGGTAAGTGTCGAACCTAACCTCGGCGAAGTAGCGACGAGGCTAGGACAAGATACCCATATATAACCAGAACAGTATAATCATGCTAGATGCAACAATAATAAGTAAAACAATAATGCAAAAATAATGGGAGGGGAACATACAGTGGGGGAATACAACATAAAGAGTGATAATAATGAAAGGACATAATTAAATCGGAAATCCTTAAACGAATTGAGCAATCAAGACATCAAGGAAAACTGCACGACATCACCCTTCGTGCTTTTACTCTCAACCTCACCAAATAATAAATAAGACTGCACGACATCACCCTTCGTGCTTTATACTCTTCCTCACAATATAATTAAATTATGCACGGCATCACCCTTCGTGCTTTACACTCTTCCTCACAATATAATTAAATTATGCACGGCATCACCCTTCATGCTTTACACTCTTCCTTACAATTCACAAAATCAATAACAACGGATAGAGAGAAATTTCATAAGAAATCAATATTTCATAAATGATTACTTTCACAATTTAACATCTCAACCTCGAATTAATATTCATAATTTTATCGACCTTGGTGGAACCGGATACAAGTCTTCCAACATTTCAACAACAACAATAAGCATGGATAGCAAGATTTAAGACTACAAAATTGCAAGAAATGGAATTTCACTCGCATACTATGACTCGACCACAACGTATAGATGCTCGTCACCTCAACTATACATCGTATTGAACAACAAAATACGTAGCAAATACTCACACAATACCTATTCCCTCAAGCCAAAGTTAGACACAACACTTACCTAGCTCCGAAGGCCACTTAATTCTCAATCACAGTTTTTCCCTTGGAATTCACTTCCAAACCACTCGTAAATATTAAAAAATAATTCAATAATATCAAATATTACTAAAGAAATTAATTACATTTCATAAATTAAATTTCACAAATTTTCCTCTAAAAAAATCGACCCCGGGCTCGCTTGGTCAAAACCCGAGGTTTGGACCAAAATTCTTTTACCCATTCATCCCCGAGCCCGAATATATAATTGATTTTGGAATCCGACCTCAAATTGTGGTCTAAATCCCCAAATTCCCGAAATTCCTAGTTTCTACCCTAACCCCTAATTCTACCATGAAAACTCTAGATTTTAGGTTGAAAAGTCAAGAAATGTAATGGGTAATTGAAAGAAAATGATTTAGAATCACTTACCAATAATTTGGGGAAGAAAATGACTCTTGGAAATCGCCTCTACCCATTTGGTTCTTGAAAAATGTTGAAGAAATGGCTCAAACCCGTGTTTGGAGTCTGTTTTAAGTCACTTGACAGGCCTTCATCGCGTTCGCGAGAGGCTTGTCACGATCGCGATGCACAGCGGCCTAAGGCCTTCGCGTTCGCGTAAGGCAACTCCCCCTAGCCTTCGCATTCGCGATCCAGTGGACGCGTTCGAGTAGAAGAACATGACCAACCCTCCCCTGGCCCCGAAGTGCTTCGCGTTCGCAATGGTCAGGTCGCGTTCACGAAGGGTAAATCCCCCATCACTTCACGTTCGTGACCAGGCCTTCACGTTCGCGAAGAAGAATTATCAGCCTCACTAGATTACTCTTCGCGTTCGCGAGAGGACCTTCGCGAACGCGAAGAAGGATATGCCAGACACCAGAATCTGCAGAAAACCAGATTCTTTCCAAGTCCAAAACATCCTGTGGCCTATCCGAAACTCACCCGAGCCCTCGAGGCTCCAACCAAACATGCACACAAGTCTAAAAACATCAAACAAACTTGCTCGCGCGATCCAATTGCCAAAACAACACGTAGAACTACAGATTTAGCACCAAATCAAATGAAATTCTCAAGAACACTTTAAAATTCCTATCTTCTCAACTAGGCGTCCGAATCACGTCAAATCAACTCCGTTTCTCACCAAATTTTACAGACAAGTCTTAAATATCATAATGACACTATACCGAGCTACGGAACCAAAATACGGACCCGATACCAACATCTTCATGTATCAATCAATTCTTAAAAATAATTAATTTTTAGACTTTTAATTTTCCTCAAAAATTCATAACTTGCGCTAGGGACCTCCGAATTTAATTCCGGGCATATGCCCAGGTCCCATAATTCGATACGGACCTACCGGGACCGTCAAAACACTGATCCGGACCCGTTTACCAAAAATATTGACCAAAGTCAACTAAAATCAACTTTTAAGGTAAACATTCTTATTTTTATTAGTTTTCAACAGTTCCGGAAACCTGCCCGGGATGCACACGCAAATCGAGGAGGGTAAAAATGAGATTTTTAAGGCTTAAGAGCGCAGATTCAAGTTCTAAAGCAAAAGATGACCTTTTGGGTCATCACAATCTCCACCTCTAAAACAACCGTTCGTCTTCGAACGGACATAGAAAAGTACCGGTGCTGGTGAAAAGGTGGGGATATCTACTCCGTATATCGGACTCGGACTCCCAAGTAGCTGCCTCAATAGGCTGACCTCTCCACTGCACACGAACTGAAGGGTAACTCTTTGACCTCAACTGACAAACCTGCTGGTCTAGAATGGCCATCGGCTCCTCCTAGTAAGTCAAATCCTTGTCCAACTGGACAGAGCTAAAATCTAACACGTGGGATGGGTCACCATGATATTTCTGGAGCATAGATACATGGAAGACCGGATGAACTGAGGATAACCCTGGAGGCAGCGCAAGTCTATAAGCTACCTCCCCCACTCTCTCGAGGATCTCAAATGGCCCGATATACCTAGGGCTCAACTTGCCCTTCTTCCCGAACCTCATTACACCCTTCATGGGTGATACCCGAAGTAACACTCTCTCTCCGAACATGAATGCAACATCACGAACTCTACGGTTGGCATAACTCTTTTTCCTGGACTGAGCTGTGCGAAGTCGATCGTGAATAATCTTGACCTTATCCAAGGCCTCCTGAACTAAATCTGTACCCAATAACCGAGCCTCTCCCGGCTCGAACCACCCAACTGGTGATCGACACCGCCTACCATATAATGCCTCACAGGGAGCCATCTGAATGCTCGACTGGTGGTTGTTGTTGTAGGTGAACTCTGCAAGGGGCAAGAACTGATCCCACGATCCTCCGAAGTCTATAAGACAAGCCCGGAGCATATCCTCCAAGATCTGAATAGTACGCTCGGACTGCCCGTCCGTCCGAGGATAAAATGATGTGCTCAACTCAACCCGCGTACCCAACTCACGCTGAACTGCGCTCCAAAAGTGCGAGGTAAACTGCGTACCTCGATCAGAAATGATAGACACGGGCACACCGTGAAGACGAATGATCTCCCGAATATAAATCTCTGCCAACCACTCTAAGGAATAGGTAACTGCCATAGGAATGAAATGCGCTGACTTGGTCAGCCTGTCCACAATAACCCAAACTGCATCGAACTTCCTCTGAGTCCGTGGGAGTCCAACAATAAAATCCATAGTGATACGCTCCCACTTTCACTCAGGAATATCTAACCTCTGGAGTAAACCACCAGGTCTCTGATGCTCACACTTTACATTCTGGCAATTTAGGCACCAAGCTACATAGGCAACTATGTCCTTCTTCATTCGACTCTACCAATAATGCTGTCTCAAGTCCTGATACATCTTGGCGGTGCCCGAATGAATAGAATACCGGAAATTGTGGGATTCCTCAAGGATTAACTCACGAAGTTCATCCATATTAGGCACACAAATACGACCCTGCATCCTCAAAACTCCATCATCCCCAACAATAACCTACTTGGCACCACCATTCCGCACTGTGTCTCTAAGGATAAGTAAATGAGGATCGTCATCCTGCCGATCTCTGATGCACTCAAATAAAGAAGACCGAGAACCTGTATAAGCTAGAACACGGCTAGGCTCAGAAATATCTAACCTTACGAACTGGTTGGCCAAGGCCTGAATATCCAATGCAAGCGGTCTCTCACCAACTGAAATATATGCGAGACTACCCATACTGACTGACTTTCTACTCAAAGCATCGGCCACCACATTGGCCTTCCCCGGATGATATAATATAGTGATATCATAGTCTTTCAATAGCTCCAGCCCCCTCCTCTGCCTCAAATTGAGTTCCTTCTGCTTGAACAAATACTGCAAGCTCCAATGATCAGTGAATACCTCACATGGAAAACCGTAAAGATAGTGCCTCCAAATCTTCAGCGCGTGAACAATGGCTGTCAGCTCTAAATCATGAACAGGATAATTCTTCTCGTGAACCTTCAGCTACCGCGAATCATATGCAATAACCTTGCCACCCTGCATCAATATCGCACCCAGACCAATACGAGATGCACCACAATATACTGTATAAGATCCTGAACCTGTGGGTAACACCAATACAGGTGTCGTAGTCAAAGCAGTCTTGAGCTTCTGAAATCTCGCTTCACACTCGTCTGACCACCTGAACGGGGCACCTTTCTGGGTCAATCTGGTCAACGGGGCTGCTATGGATGAAAACCCCTCTACAAATCGACGGTAATATCTTGCCAAACCCAGAAAACTGCGGATCTCTGTAGCTGATGTGGGTCTAGGCCAGTCCTGAAGTGCCTCAATCTTCTTAGGATCCACCTGAATACCCTCTGCTGATACAACGTGACCTAAGAAAGCAACTGAAATCAACCAAAACTCGCATTTTGAGAACTTAGCATATAACTGGTTATCTTTCCGGGTCTGAAGAACGATCCAAAGGTGCTGCTCATGCTCCTCTCGACCGTGGGAGTAGATCAAGATATCATCAATAAACACAACCACAAAGAAATCCAGGTAGGATTTGAATACCCGGTTCATCAAATCCATGAATGTTGCTGGGGCATTTGTCAGCCCAAATGACATCACTAGAAACTCATAACGCCCATACCGAGTCCGAAAAGCTGTCTTAGGAACATCAAATGCCCTAATCCTCGACTGATGGTAGCCATATCTCAAATCAATCTTTGAAAATACCTTGGCACCCTGAAGCTGATCAAATAAATCATTAATCCTCGGCAATGGATATTTGTTCTTGATGGTGGCTTTGTTCAACTGCCGATAATCTATACACATCCTCATCGATCCATCTTTCTTCTTCACAAACAGCAGAGGTGCACCCCAGGGCGAGACACTAGGTCTAATGAAGCCCTTATCAAGCAAATCTTGCAACCGCTCCTTCAATTCTTTCAACTCTAGCAGGGCCATGCGATATGGCGGAATGGAAATAGGCTGAGTGTCCGGAGCCAAATCAATGCAAAAATCAATATCCCTGTCGGGTGGCATCCCCGATAAGTCTACAGGAAACACCTCTGGAAACTCACGAACAACCGGCACCAAATCTATGGAAGGAACCTCCGTACTAGAATCGCAGACATAAGCCAAATAAGCTAGACACCCCTTCTCGGCCATATGCCGAGCCTTCACATAAGAGATAACCTTGCTGGCAGAATGGCCAAGATTCCCTCTACACTCTAATCGAGGCAACCCCTGCAAGGCTAAGGTCATCGTCTTGGCGTGATAATCTAATATAGCATGATAAGGTGACAGCCAATCCATACCCAGTATGACACCAAAATTAACCATGTCGAGAAGTAGGAGATCTACATGAGTCTCAAGACTCCCAAGGGTGACCACACACGAACGATAAAGACGATCTACAACAATAGCATCTCCCACTAGTGTGGAAACATACAAAGGAGCACTCAAAGAATCACGGGGCACAACCAAATAGGAAGCAAAATAGGATGACACATATGAGTAAGTAGATCCCGGATCAAATAGAACTGAAGCATCTCTACTGCAAACTGAAACAGTACCTGTGATAACAACGTCAGATGACTCAACCTCAGGCCTGGCTGGAAAAGCATAACACCGGGGCTGGGCCCCACCACCCTGAACTACGTCCCTGGGACGACCTCTAGCTGGCTGGTCTCCACCTCTAACAGCCTGACCTCCACCTCTAATGGTTTGGACTCTACCTCTGGCTGCCTGACCCCTGCCTCTAGCTGGCTGAGCAGGTGGTGCAGCAACTAGTGCCAGAACCATGGAACGAGAACTCTGATGGTGTGAGCTGCCCATTGCCCGAGGGCAAAATCTAGCAATGTGCCTCGAATCACCACAAGTATAACATAACTTTGGCTGATGTGACTGTTGACCCTGAAACTGACCCTGTCGACCTGAATAACCACCCTGATGAGTCTGGAGTGGAGGTGCACTAATAGGAGCTGGTGGTGCACTATAGGCTAGCTGGACAGAATAATGCATCTGAGGGCCACGACCACCTGAGGCACCGTGAGATGCCTGAAGCACTGAATGAAACGGCCTGGGAGGATGGCCTCTACCAAAAGTACTCTTGCCTCTAGGTGAGGCACCGCTGAACTCACCGGAATGATGAGGTCTCTTTTCAGACCCGTGACCTCCCTGAGTAAGAACCAGTTCAGCTCGTCTGGCGACATTAGCAGTCGCTCAAAAAGAAATCTCACTTCCCATCTCCTTAGCCATCTGCAATCTGATAGGCTGAGCAAGTACATCAATAAACCTCCTCACCCTCTCTCTCTGTGGGAAGCAGAAGAATAGCATGACGGGACAAATCCACAAAATGGGTCTCATACTGAGTAACAATCATACTGTCCTACTGGAGACGCTCAAACTGACGGCGACGCTCCTCTCTCAATGTGATAGGCAGAAACTTCTCTATGAAGAGCTGAGAGAACTGGTCCTAAGTAAGAGCAGGCGACCCAGCTAGTTTGGTCAACAAGTAATCTCTCCACCATTTCTTAGCGGAACCAGTCATCTGAAATGCAGCAAAATCGACCCCATTGGTATCCACTATACCTACATTCTGTAAAACCTTGTGACAATTGTCAAGATACTCCTGGGGATCCTCTGAAGGAGCACCGCTGAAGTGAACAGGAAAGAGCTTGATAAACCTGTCTAATCTCCATAAGGCTTCAGAAGACATAGCAGGCCCATCTCCGACCTGTGGCGCAATAACCAGCTGAACTAATCTGATTGGCTAAGCTGCTGGAGCCTGATACTGGGGAGCTATCTGCTCCGGAGCGGGAGTGGTGGGAGTCTGGGCTCCTTATCCAGCCTGAGATACTGCTGGTGCCATGGGAAATGCGCTAGTCTAGGCCACACTCTCCATAATGCCCACCAAACAGACCAAAGCGTCCTGAAGTACTGGGGTGGCAATGAACCCCTCTGGAACCTGAGCTGGTCTGGCAGGAATAGTCTGGGCTGGAACCTCCCCGTCAAACTCTATCTGAGGTTCCGCTGCTGGGGCTGTTGCTCGGGGTCTAGGCTGAGCCCTGCCCCTGCCTCGGCCTCTGGCACGGCCTCGGCCTCGACCTCTGCCCCGCGTAGGAGCTGTCACTGGAGGCGCTAATTGCTGCTCAGCTGAGGAAGCGGTACGTGTTCTCGCCATCTGCGAGAGAATAAGAGTAGAAGAGTTCAGTCAGTACTGAGAAAGCAAAATCGCACGACAGAGAAGAAAAGAAGTGAAACTTGTTCCTAAACTTCATAGCCTCTGGAAGATAAGCACAGACGTCTCCGTACCGATCCTCCAGACTCTACTAAGCTTGCTCATGAATCGTGAGACCTAGACAACCTAGGGCTCTGATACCAACTGTGACGACCAGAAATTTTCCACCGACGAGACCGTGATGGCGCCTAACATTTCACTTACTAGGCAAGCCAACGTTAGAGAATCATTTATCAATTTCTTATTTCCATTCAGTAATTAACATTAATTAACTACAATGAAATGTAACAAGTGCGGAATATCATAAATCTGTATTAACTACTACCACACGGATCTGGAGTCGCAATTCACGAGCATTCTAGAATTTACAACAAGTAATAGTCTGAAAGAAATACAACTGTCTGAACGAAAGAAAACAATAAGACATAAAGGATAGACGGGGACTTCAAGGTCTGTGAATGCCGAGAGATCTACCTTGAGTCTCCGGACAACGGACCAGTAGCAAATCTCGATCAACCTGAGCCAGTATAAAAATTTGCACAGAAAGTGTAGAGTGCAGCATCAGTACAACCGACCCCATGTACTGGTAAGTGTCGAACCTAACCTCGGTGAAGTAGTGACAAGGCTAGGACAAGATACCCACATATAACCTGAATAGTATAATCATGCTAGAGGCAACAATAATAAGTAAAACAATAATGCAGAAATAATGGGAGGGGAACATACAGTGGGGGAATACAACATAAAGAGTGAGAATAATGAAAGGACATAATTAAACCGGAAATCCTTAAACGAATTGAGCAATCAAGACATCAAGAAAAACTGCACGGCATCATCTTTCGTGCTTTTACTCTCAACCTCACCAAATAATAAATAAGACTGCAAGGCATCACCCTTCGTGCTTTATACTCTTCCTCACAATATAATAAAATTATGCACGGCATCACCCTTCGTATTTACACTCTTCCTCACAATATAATTAAATTATGCACGGCATCACCCTTCGTACTTTACACTCTTCCTCACAATTCATAAAATCAATAACAACGGATAGAGAGAAGTTTCATAAGAAATCAATATTTCATAAATGATTACTTTCACAATTTAACATCTCAATCTCAAATCAATATTCACAATTTTATCGACCTTGGTGGAACCAGATACAAGTCTTCCAATATTTCAACAACAACAATAAGCATGGATAGCAAGATTTATGACTACAAAATTGCAAGAAATGAAATTTCACTCGCATACTATGATTCGACCACAACGTATAGATGCTCGTCACCTCAACTATACGTTGTATTGAACAACAAAACACGTAGCAAATACTCACACAATACCCATTCCCTCAAGCCAAAGTTAGACACAACACTTACCTCGCTCCGAAAGCCACTTAATTCTCAATCACAGTTTTTTCCTTGGAATTCACCTCCAAACCACTCGTATCTATTCAAAAATAACTCAATAATATCAAATATTACTAAAGGAATTAATTACATTTCATAAATTAAATTTCACAAATTTTCCTCTAAAAAGTCGAAAAATCGACCCCGAGCCCGCTTGGTCAAAACTCGAGGTTCGGATCAAAATTCTTTTACCCATTCATTCCCGAGCCCGAATATATTATTGGTTTTGGAATCCGACCTCAAATTGTGGTCTAAATTCCCGAAATTCCTAGTTTCTACCCTAACCCCTAATTCTACCATGAAAACTCTAGATTTTAGGTTGAAAATTAAAGAAATGTAATGGGTAATTGAAAGAAAATGGTTTAGAATCACTTACCAACAATTTGGGGAAGCAAATGACTCTTGGAAATCGACTCTACCCGTTTGGTTCTTGAAACATGTTGAAGGAATGGTTCAAACCCGTGTTTGGAGTCTGTTTAAGTCACTGGACAGGCCTTCATCGCGTTCGCGAGAGGCCTGTCATGATCGCGATGCACAGCGGCCTAAGGCCTTCGCATTTGCGTAAGGCAACTCCACCCTAGCCTTCGCGTTCGCGACCCAGCGGACGCGTTCGCGTAGAAGAACATGACCAACCCTCCCCCGGGTCCCCAAGTGCTTCGCGTTCACGACGGTTAGGTCGCGTTCGCGAAGGGTAAATCCCCCATCACTTCGCGTTCGCGAAGACGAATTCTCAGCCTCACTAGATTACTCTTCGCGTTTGCGAGAGGACCTTCGCGAACGCGAAGAAAGATATGCCAGACACCAGAATCTGCAGAAAACCAGATTTTTCCCAAGTCCAAAACATACCGTGGCCTATCCGAAACTCACCCGAGCCCTCGGGGATCTAAACCAAACGTGCACACAAGTCTAAAAATATCATACGAACTTGCTCGCGCGATCTAATCGCCAAAACAACACCTAGAACTACAAATTTAGCACCAAATCAAATGAAATTCTCAAGAACACTTTACAATTCTTATCTTCTCAACTGGACGTCCGAATCACGTCAAATCAACTCCATTTCTCACCAAAATATCATAATGAAACTGTATCGGGCTACGGAACCAAAATACGGACCCGATACCAAAAATGTCATGCATCAATCAATTTTTAAAAATAATTAATTCGATTTCGGGCATACGCCCAGGTCCCATAATTCGATACGGACCTACCGGGACCGTCAAAATACTGATCCGGGCTCGTTTACCAAAAATATTGATCAAAGTTAACTAAATTCAACTTTTAAGGCAAAAATTCTTATTTTTATTAGTTTTCAACATAAAAGTTTTTTGAAAACCTGCCTAGGCTGCGCACGCAAATCGAGGAGGGTAAAAATGAGATTTTTAAGGCTTAAGAGCGCAGATTCGAGTTCTAAAGCATAAGATGACTTTTTCGGTCATCACAGGCTCCTTCAGACCAAGCGCTATAACAAGCCAAGCATGGCATAAATCAATAAAACATGTTGCGTCGTGTAGCCCGATCCCATCATAAATGGATAATAGCTGCTACGGCGTGCAGCCCGATCCCATCAATTTCCTCACCATCAGGCCCTCGGTCTCACTCAGTCATCAATCTCTCCAGTCTCTCGAGCTCACAATGTCATGAAAAATCAGCCCAGAATGATGATGTGATGTATCAATAAATGGTAACATAGACTGGGATATGATATACAAATGAATGTGTATGACTGAGTATGTAATTGCAATGTAAGCAAATAACTCAACAGCAGAAATGGCCTCAGTGGGTCCCAACAGGCTAAACATATAACCTAGACATGGTTTCTAACATGGATCACAACTAAATTACTCTAGCACGTAGAGATTTCATGGATACAAATAAGATTAGGTAACTACACAGTACCACAAAAATAATCGAGTCACAATTCATACGGTGCACACCCACACACCAGTCACCTAACATGTGTGTCACCTCAACACCAAACACATATCACGTATATTCAGGGGTCCATACCCTCAATATGAAACACAAAAACTCACTCTATGAAACTTTAGGCTAAAACTCCCCAATTTCTCCTTATAATTCATAATCAATTACCAAAAATGAAGATAGAATCACGAAATAAAATAACGAGTGAGTCAAGAATGCTTACTCTAAGTCACATGGTGAATTTCCTCTCCAAAGTCGTCCAAACCGAGCTCCAAAATCCCGAAATGAGAATGAAACGACCAACCCTCGAAAATATAGCTTCTACCCAGCGATTTTTGCTTTTGCGAACCAAGGGCTGCTTCTGCGGTGTCGCTTTTGCGACAAAATTTACGCTTTTGTGCAAAAGCACTTATAATCAGACCATCGCATCTGCTGAAAGTCTCCGCTTTTGCGCAAATGTAGGTGCGAACAAGGCTTACGCTTCTGCGCTTGCCTTTGCTTCTGCGCAAAAATGCATCGCTTTTGTGACCCAACGACAGTCCATCCAAACCGCTTCTGCGATGCTCCCTTCGCGCCTACGGTCATGCACCTGCGACCAAACCCATCGCAGGTGCGATCTCACCAGAATCTGCCAAACCAGCCTTAGTATAATAAATCGAAACGATCTGAACCTCATCCGAAACATACCCGAGCCACTCAGGACCCCCTTTGAATATACCAACAAGTCCTATAACATGATACAGACTTACTCGAGGCCTCAAATCACGCATAACAACATCGAAACGACGATTCACACATCAATTCAAACTTAATGAACTTTAAATTTTCAACTTCCAAATCTCGTGCCAAAACACATCAAATCAACTCGTACAACAACAACAACAACAACAACAACAACAACAACAACAACAACAACCCAGTATAATCCCACTAGTGGGGTCTGGGGAGGGTAGTGTGTACACAAACCTTACCCCTACCGTGGGGTAGAGAGACTGTTTCCAATAGACCCTCGGCATCCTTCCCTCCAAGAACTCCCACCCTGCTCTTGGGGTGACTCGAACTCACAATCTCTTGGTTCGAAGTGAAGGGCGCTTACCATCAAAGCAACCCACCTTGTTAATCAAATCAACTCGTAATGAACTCAAATTTTTCACACAAGTCCCAAATGACATAACGAAGCTATTTTAATTCCCGGAACCACAATCCGAATCCGATATCATCAAAGTCAACTCCCAGTCAAACTTATAAACTTCCAAACCTTCAAATTTGTCACTTTCGCCAATTAGTGTTGAATCCTTCTAGAAATATCGAAATGCAAATCCGGGTATACGCCCAAACCCAAAATCACCATCCAAACCTAACGGAATCATTAAAACTCTGATCCGAGGTCAAATACTAAAAATCAAACTTGGTCAACTCTTCCAACTTAAAGCTTAAATCATGAAATTCATTCTTTCCAATCAATTCCGAATAATCTGAAACCAAAATGACGATTCACACAAGTCATAATACATCATACGGAGCTAGTCATGCCCTCAAACTATCGAGCGAAGTGCAAAAGCTCAAAACGACCGGTTGGGTCGTTACAAGTATAATGAAAATAAAATTGAAAATACATTTTTAATATAGTGGAAAATTAAAAGTGAACGGAGAGAGTAATTTATTATTATTTTATTCAGTGGACATAGAGGGAAAGATTAAAATAAATATTGTTGGGAGTGACGGACCAATTATAATGTGGACCAACATTGTTATATTTATTATAAGAAAAATCAAATTATGGTGGATGTCTACTCTTCCTCCATGATCTTCTCAAATGCTTAATGACATATTCAATGACATATTTTTATGCTTAATGACATATTCAATGACATATGTTTCTTCACTTTTCATGCCTATATAAAGGCCTTGTAATAGATAGGAAAATACACACAATTGAAGAAGAAATACTCTTCCTTTTCTCTATCTCTATTTCTTGTTCATGTTTTACTAAATTGCTTTTATTTCATAACTTGTTCTTGTTCATGTTTTACTAAATTGCTTTTATTTCATAACACGTTATCAGCACGACTGTGCTCCTATTTTCGTACACCTCCATATAGTCATAGACTGTGCTTTGTGTTTGCTATCCTTATACCAACAATTCTGTGGCTATCAAACAAAATAAAGATAGAAGCCAATGGGTTAGATACTAATACAAGATAAGTTTTCATCTTTCTAGTTTATTCATATTTTTATTTTTATCTTCCACTAATCTCAAAAATTTTCTATTTTGCCATGATAACTCACAATAAGCTTTCAGTATTTTATTCCATTTTGTTATAGCTTGAAAGTGTGCGAGCCCTGCATTGGCAAGTATAGTTTTTGCTTATTCTTTCTTGACGTCTGATATGAATTTTTAGTTATCGTTTGGCTATCCTTCAAGGGATCTATTCATGATCCAAATCAAAATGCATGAATATATATTTTGTAATTAAGTTTTGAAGCATGTACTCTCTACTCAATTCTTTAACTTATATTTAACGTGCTGAATAGTGCTTACATATATGTGCGCAGATATCAGACAACCAATGTGCCTTTTACCCTTTTCACGCTAAGATGAATGTTACTATGGCAATATTTAATGAATAGAACTAAACTGGTACTATTCC
Organism: Nicotiana tomentosiformis; assembly: GCF_000390325.3. Taxonomy (NCBI): domain Eukaryota; kingdom Viridiplantae; phylum Streptophyta; class Magnoliopsida; order Solanales; family Solanaceae; genus Nicotiana; species Nicotiana tomentosiformis. The sequence goes on along the minus strand of NC_090813.1, from coordinate 29,458,395 downwards.
TGCATAGTTGGTTAAATGCATGCATAAATAAATATAATATTGTGACAGGATAGTTGTAAGCATAATAGATATTCTGATTTACAGTCAATCTTAGCCTTTGACTATCATCTATAATCCATATATTATGATGTGAATTGGATCACATATGTAGATACTGGAAGTACTACATGAATTATATATATGCTTCCAAATCCTAGTCTTTATTCTTACTTTATTGATTTGGTTTGTCGTTTACAAAATTGGTAAGCGTTCTAACAGATTATCTAGTATTTATTTGAATGCACTTCTATTTGAATTCACGTAAATCTAAAAGTGATAACACTTAGAAGGAATGAAACGTTTTCGTCCTACAACCTTAAAAAGTGATTATATTTTTAAATCTTGTTATAACTAATTTTGTTTATGTTTCTGACCACAAGATTGATAATTTAATCTTGTACTTTGGCCTATTATGCAACTAGTTAAGACATATTTAAGTTCTGGTGCACTATAATGATAAGAGTTGGGTTTGAGTCCCAACACATTTTGCCTAACATACCTTTATATGGGTAAGGCATTGGATTTGAGTCACAATGCACAATATCGATGAAAGAATCATGAAGCCCGCCCTACTTGATATGCTCCATTCAGTGAAGCGAATATGGCAACAATATATGATAAGTTTGAAAGACGACAAAATAAATTTTCATGACTGTATGAATGTACGAAGACATGGCAAAGAACGAAATAATAATTTGTCTTCATTATGGTAACTATAAAAGGAGAACAATAAGGGTTCTTGATATAATCCTTCAAAAAGGTGAAGGAAATATTTACCATCAAAATGGTATGAAAAGTTTATAAAGCATGTCACAATAATTATACTACATTTTTTTAAGAGAATGTGACTTGTGATAAGCATTGAGAATGCAGACTCATTCCTGAAGGTGAATGTAGCAGTATGTAATAAAAGTAATGAATAAAGACGTGCAATGCATGATTGGATACATACCACAACTCCCCTCTAAGGGAGGTTTGAGACAAAGAAAAATAATGAATATTACTGTGTAGTTACATAAATATATCATTGGTCGCATACAGGTGATACGCCAAAAATATTTTATCATGCCTTATGAAAGTTGTTAAAAGCAAAATTAAAGCAAGAAATTATTTTGCTTATGATGATTTTGAACATGACAATTATTATGATATGATTCTCTTTGTGAAGGAGACATTCATTATATGGATGGTGTGACAAAAGATCTTGTAGTACAAAAGCAGTTAAGAGCTCTGAAAGAACTAATTTGTTACTACCAAGATGAATCAAATTGTTCATGACATTAATATTGTAGTAAGTCTCAAAAGAAATATTTTGATTTACAAATATATTAGCCAAAGTGGTTGGCATATTGAGACTATAAATGAAAAGAAGATTGAATATCTTTATATTACTATAATCATACCGGATAAATATGAAAGGTTACTTGACTTTTCTTCTATTTGTACTACACAAGTATAAGCATGATGATGCAATCACAAGCCACAAGTAAACTAAAGGTTTACTGAAATAAATATTAGTTGGCACGACCGGTTGACCATCTTGGTTCAATTATGATGCGAAAAATTAATTGAAAATTACATTGGCATATATTGAAGAAATATAAGATTCTTCAACAATTGTGCTGCTTATTCTCATGATATACCAGTTAAGGTTGGGATTGAATCCCTTAATTTCTGGAACGAATAAAAGGTGATAAATATATGGGCCCAGTCACCTTCCATGTGGACAATTTACTATTATATGATTTTAATAGATGTATCTATTCTATGGTAATATGTGCATTTGTTATCAACTTGCAGTTTGGCTTTTGCAAGATTGATTGCTCAAATTATTAGAGCATAGTTCCAGAATATAAATCATGATGATTTATCTTGATAATACTGGTTTAAATCCAAGTTGGTTTAGCAGAAATTGTATGCCTCCAATTATATCTAAACCATTGGTTATGAGAACAAAACTGCCAAAATAAAATTTGGTATGTGATGTATTATTTAATATACAACATCATTTGTACGCATCTAGCCAAGTTATGAGAAGTTCTCCCTATCACAATCGGTTCAGGGTCAGGAACCAAATAATTTCCATCTAGAAATATGAATGTGCTATATGATTTAATTATTCCACCACAATGCACAAAGATGGATCCCCAAATAAGGCAAGGGATATGTGTTGGTGATCCCAAGAATAGGGGAGAAAATGGGCAGCTGAAAAAGTAATGCATGTAATGAATTATTATGAGTACATCTAGGTCCTCGTACGAGAAAATATGAACTTGAAGTTCAAGTGATAATTCATTTGCAAAATATTGCCTGACGTATTTGCTGACCCAAAGCTAAATGTCATATTCAGCTGCTAATGCTCCAAATAAAATAAAGTTCATAATGAATAGAGTCTATGGCATGCATGAAGCATAATAGACTAATCGGTTCCAAAGATAAAACTCCTTGAAGAAGGAGAGGAGCAAATATTCAAGATGGTCATAATAAGGAGGCAAGCGCTCTAAAAGAGCACCACGAGATAACACTTCATAAGACCTCACGCGAGAGGCTCAGATACCTGAAAATAATAAGATAAAAAGATCTCAATAAGTTATGTCTTTATTGGGTAATAGTAGAACCGATATAAAATGATCGTCGACGATATTGTTAATATAATGTAGCGCTCAATATTATTAATATTGACGAGGATCTTGAGCTTAAATCTGTCATGAAATTTGGATAGTTTGGCCAAATAAAAAATACGCAATGAAAATTGATTTCACCTGAAAAATATGAAGTTGGACGGATAGTCCCAACACCTGAAAATATAAAGCCAGTGGAGGTATAAATGCGTTCTTGTGCGGAAAAAAAAAGGTTAAGTCGATAGACATAAAGACGACTTGTGTCACAAGAAGATTTATAAATATCCTGGCATTGATTATATAGAGACATGTTCTCCTGTGGTGGATGTTGCCATTTCAGGTTTTAATCTGGCAATACAAGAAAAACGTGATATGCGTGTAATGGAAATCATTAAAGGATTTAAATTGTTCTGAAGCATATTAAGGTTTCCAAGAAATTTATTAAATAAAGCTTCAAAAATCCTTATACGGATTGAAACAATCAGGGCGCATGTGGTATAATCCCCTAAGTAAGTACCTGTTGAAAGAAAGGTACAAGAATGATTCAATTTGTCCTTGTGTCTTTATAAAAAGATATGGATCTAAATTTATTATAATCACCGTGTATATTGATGATTTAAATATCATTGGAACTCCTAGGGAGCTTCCTAAAGCAGTAGACTATTTAAAGAAAGAATTTGAAATGAAAGATCTTGGAAAGATAAAATTTTGTCTTGGTCTACAAATTGAGTATATGAAAGATGGAATTTTCGTTCATCAATCAGCATACACTAAAACGATTTTAAAGCGATTCTATATGGATAAAGCACATCCATTCCGACCTCATGAAAATAATAAAGAGTTTCTTGGTCCCGAAGTACCATATCTTAGTGCAATTGGTGTACTAATATATCTTTCTAATATAACAAGGTTTGAAATAACTTTTTTAGTTAATGTCTTAACAAGATATAGCTCTGCTCCTACAAGGAGACATTGGAATGGAATCAAATACATATTGCGGTATCTAAAAGGGACTACCGATATGGGATTATTTTATGGCAATAATTGCAGTCCCGATCTTGTTGGTTATGCCGATGCTGGGTATTTATCTGACCCACACAAGGCTCGATCTCAAACAAGCTATGTGTTTACATATGGAGGCACTGCCATATCTTGGCGATCGACTAAGCAATCAATCGTGGCTACGTCATCTAATCATGTTGAGATAATTGCTATTCATGAAGCAAGTCGAGAATGTGTATGGTTGAGGTCTATAATACACCTTATTCGAGACAAATGTGGTTTGAAGTGTGACAAACTACCCACAATTTTGTATGAAGACAATATAGCATGGATAGCCCAATTGAATGGAGGATTCATAAAAGAGGATAGGACAAAACAAATTTCACCGGAGTTATTTTTCACGCATAATCTTCAAAAGAATAGTGATATCAATGTGCAACAGATCCGTTCAAGTGATAATATGACTGATTTGTTCACCAAATCTCTACCGACGTCAACCTTCAAGAAACTAGTGTACAAGATTGGGATGCGAAAGCTCAAGGATGTGAATTGATGCTCTCATCAGGGGGAGTTAATACGTGTTGTACTCTTTTTCCCTTACAAGGTTTTGTCCCACTGGGTTTTCCTTGCAAGTTTTTCTAACGAGGCAACTAAAAGGCGTATTTCTAAACATGTGTACTTTTTTTCCTTCACTAGGATTTATTTTTCCATAGGGTTTTTTCCTAATAAGGTTTTAACGAGGCACATTATCTATGGACATCCAAGGGGGAGTATTATAAGAAAAACTAAATTATGGTGGATGTCTACTCTTCCTCCATGATCTTCTCAAATGCTTAATGACATATTCAATGACATATTTTTATGTTTAATGACATATTCAATGACATATTTTTCTTTACTTTTAATGCCTATATAAAGGCCTTGTAATAGATAGGAAAATACACACAATTGAAGAAGAAATACTCTTCCTTCTCTCTATTTCTATTTCTTGTTCATGTTTTACTAAATTGCTTTTATTTCATAACTTGTTCTTGTTCATGTTTTACTAAATTGCTTTTATTTCATAACAATATTTGCTATTTTGCTCCAAAACATGCATGTTGTCCTGTTCCAAAAGCCCCCATCAGCGTCAAGTGTCTACAGAAAAGTCCAAGTAAAATTGAAAAAGTAACCAAATTTACGTAACCAACTTAAGTCCCGTGTAACAGTACACAAAATCTCCATAATTTACATTTATTTCTCCATCAAATATAACTCCAAAATCCATATCACAGCAGAAACGAATCAAAACAAGCTTTGATATGAAGATCCCACTACTGCGAATACCCATTAGATTCATGCCATATATGGAAGAGATCAATACTAAGCTCTCGTTTGGTTTGGCTATTTTTTTTTTTGAAATAAAAATATTATTTGTTAATGGAATATGATCAGTTTTTGAATTTTTCTTTTTTAAAAGATTCAAGTTCCCAAAAACTGAGTAAAGACAATTTTGGGTGAAATGTTTTCTCCCATTCTTCCCCCCCCCCCCCCCCCCCAAAATAAAATACATGTTAAAATATAACTTTAACTTTTAAAAACTATTTTTCAACACAACTTCAAAAATACTTTTTTCAACTTTCAATCAAATCTATGTTCAAACGCTAGCTAAATTTTGGAATCGATTAAGTAAAATTTAATCCACGAAATAATTTGATCTATGAACAGTATCGTTGTGGTAAAGGTTGTAATGCCAGAGGAATCGCATAGAGGGGAGGTCATACGTTTATTCCATAAAATCGATTTTCCGTTAGAGCACAGTTATACCAAGATTTGGAGAGAATGACAAGAGAGGAGGAAAATAATTACCATGCACCTAATATCATTTATCATAGTTAAATGATAGTACTTAGTTAAAACTTTATGTGCAAATACCATGATTAAAGTTTATGTGCAAACACAAAGTTTCACATAGTGACTTAGAAGAACGTGAAGGTTAGTATCCTTAAATAAGTGAGCTCACCGAGTGTATGTATAATACAAAAATTATAATATTACTTTTATACCTTTTCCGAATGGTCATTTCTTTTTTGGCTATAAATTGTGCTACCCTTAACATAGCTATTCATTCTGCAGTAAACGTTTGGTTTTGAGGAATCCTGAAGAAACTTGTCTATATTTTCTTAAGGAATAAACAAAAAACATTTTTTTAAGGATAATCAATTTATTCAAACTTCAAAGCTTTTGTTCTTGTATTATTTTCTAGCACATGTATCTAGTGATTTAATATAAAACACGAATAAGTTTTTTTCAGACATAAGAGGTTGCATGTGCTAATTAAGCTTACACGACATAGAATAATTTGGACCGACTTAAGTAACTCATTCTGCTCCAAAAATAGTGAAAACAAAACACCTTACGTTTTCTCAAAAAAGAAATACTAGTGATCGAAGAGGATTGTATTTTCTTTTTCTTTTCCTCCGAAGGATTGTATTTTCTTGCAATTTCTCACATCTATCCTTAAAGTTTCTCCCATTACATAGAACTCTAATCAATTGATCCCTTCATCGTTAATGAGGATTCAAGTTCGAACTATATGAATGGAAAAAAAAATCTTGGTAGACAGAGGCGGAGCCAAGATTTTAAGTGTATGAGTTCTGAATTTTAAGACAAGACAACGATCTCAAGTTAATATACAATAATAACAAGACAAGAAACGAGTACCAATATTTAATAATATATATTCAATAAGTAATGAACCATTTAAATACAATATATTAATATAAATGTTATCATACAATTGCATTCGACAACTTATCATCTTTTATAAAACGATAGATGATAGCAACATTAGGCACTTTCAAGTTTCAATTCCTTCATTCTTTATATAACAAAATAAACAATCATTTAAAATATTATAACCACTGCGAGTCATTTTTAATAAATTTCATAAAATAAAAAAAATTCATCGTTGAAATAGCGACAGATAATATCAAACTTAAACAAATAACTAAGTCTCCATATCTTGTGCATATTTGTTTTAATAATTCACTGCATATGATAGTAGATGCATAGAAAAGCTTTTTTGCTTTCCTTTACGTTTTTCTTATTGATATGAATAAGGTTCTTTTTTAGCTAATATATGAAGAAGGTTATCAAATGATGCAAAGTTCGTCCGTTTAATGCACACATCCTTTTCTAGTCCGAACAAATATTGCTATACGAAATAACTTCTTTTATAAGAAAAACTATTTGTAGTCTACTATTACAAATTGAATATCTCACTTTAGTTTGACATTGCACCATAAAACGAACAAAAAAAAAAATTCAAGATGTAAATTGCTTAATATTTGTTCATTAAACTTGTGAAGCCACGTATAAAAACTATTATAAAAATCAGAAATAAAAAGAACAAAGAATATTAGAGATGGACCTTGAACAAAGTGTCACGCAAGACTCGATTTCGCGTGGGTGACTTCAAAACCCAGAGCCCTTACCACTGAACCCAAAGCCTCCTTGCTTCTAGGTTCGGCGTTAATATTATATAGTTTAGTGCAATTCTCAATACAATTATAGGGTCAGAGAAAAAGCCACTGGGTTCGCCTGAACCCACACTCATTACTGTAGCTCCGCCCCTAATAATGGTATGAATGATATACTAAGCTTTCTTATACGCCCTAAATGAAGTATTATTCAAAGACAGTAGCAAAGCACTAAAATAGGCCTTACACGGAAATAACAAGATTAAGTTTAGATGGCTGGCTTATATTTATCTTACCATTCGCATAAGTCATTTGCTATGGTAAAAATTTACTCACATTTGCAAAATAATAGCAAAATATACTAAATTTTAAAATAATACAAGACATGTATCTTGTATAGAAACTTTTAAATTTTAACTAAGCTCGAGAATTACCCGTTCAAGCTAGGGGACAATTATGCTTGAATTGAGATCAAATCTCAAATTTCAGAATAAGGTACTCTAATAAAACTTTTTGTCTATGATCCTGATGTATAAAACAATAGTGATGATTTTGTGTGTATTTTGCATAGTCTTAGACAACTGTTATAGGTAGGAGTCCTTCCAACCAATATCTAGAATTCCCACCGTATACGGTATATCACATCCCACATCACCAAGCATTTGCATTCCAAATGTATAGATCTTCGTTATGTCTAATTCACTTCTAGTTTTTTTAGGAGGTTAGGTTTTATGTCCTCGTTCATTACGTATCTATTTTCTTTTATTTAATTTATAAGGGTGTACGGGCAAGGAAACTTTAATTAAAAAAAGAAAAAAAAATATCATTAATAATATATAATCTTACTTTAGTTTTTAATTATTATAGTTAAATTACTTAATTTGACGTAATTATGACGATAAATCATGATTTTCTCCTTTGGTACTTAACTTGTAATACGAAAGCACAATGGTGATCAAACGTAAAAATACTACTACTAGTAAACTATGTTGAAGTCTGTAACGACCCGATCGGTCGATTTGAGTATTACAGTCTCGTTCCCTTATTTACTACTTAATTTGTGCTTTACAACTGTTATGTGACTTGCCGGGGTAATTGGTTCGGGTCCGGTGAGGTTTCGGAATGAATTGATATACTTAGTCTCAAGTACGAAAGCTTAAGTTGAAAATGTTGACCGGATGTTGACTTATATGTAAACGACCCCAGAATAGAGTTTTGATGATTCCAATAGTGTCGTATGGTGATTTTGGATTTACGAGTGTATCTGGAAAATTATTTGGAAGCCCGTAGTTAAATTAGGCTTGAAATGGTTAAAATAGAAATTTAAGTTTGAAAATTTGACCGGGGAGTGATTTTTTGATATCGGGGTCGGAATCCAGTTCTGAAAATTTTTATAGGTTCATTATGTTATTTATGACTTGTGTACAAAATTTGAGGTCAATCGGACTTGATTTGATAGGTTTCGACATCAAATGTAGAAGTTGGAATTTCTTAGTTTCATTAAGCTTGAATTGGGGTATGATTCATGGTTTTAGCATTGTTTGATGTGATTTTAGGTTTCGAATAAGTTCGTATAGTATTTTAAGACTTGTTGGTATAATTGAATGGAGTCCCGAAGGGTCGGGTGTATTTTGGATCACTGATTTAGAAACTAGTTAAGTTAAGGATTTGGAGTTTGACCATGATCAATATCGGGTCAAGATGACCTCTTTTCGGTGTTTTGAGTGCACAATCATGTTCGTAGCGTATTTTATGATTGAAACGCATATATGATTTGTGTACGGGAGGTTCCGAATGAGTTTTGGGTGCTAAAACGAAAATTCTTTCGTTGCTGATTTTCTGGTGTAAAATAATTACGAAAATGTCATTTTTTACCCCTTAAATTTCCAGACTTCATTTAAATTTTCAAAACATCATATCTCCCTCATTTTAAGGCCAAATTGGGTGATTCAAAAGCCTAACTTGACTGAAATTTCATGAGTGATCCATTGGAAGCATAAAAAGAGAGTTTCGGGATTGTTTGTCATACGAAAAGAGGCAGAACAGCTGGGCAAAAAATATTTAATATCGAAGGTTTGTTCATTTTCCATTTTTGACGAATATGAGCTCGGAAAGTGGCAATTTTCGGGAGATTTTCAAGAAAAATAATGGGGTAAGTGTTTATAACTCAATATTGATCAAATTACATGAATCCATGGTTGTTTTTAACATTTAATTGGTGAATTAAGTTGGAAAATTTAGAAAACCCTCTTGGTTTAATTTGAGAATTTGAGTGTCGAGTTGAGGTGAGAATTTGGTAAAACTGATATGGTTGGACTCGTGGTTGAATGGACGTTCATATTTGAAACTTTTATCGGGTTCAGAGACATGGCCCACACTGTCGGTTTTTTAGTGTAATTTTGGAATATTTAGGGAAAATTTATATTTTGATATGGAATTAATTCCTATAATTTGTGTTGATTGAATCGAATTAATTGTGACTAGATTCGAGCCGTTCGGAAGTTGATATGCGCAGAATAGAATTTTTGGAGCATTGTTTAGCTTGCTCAACATTGGATTTGGCTTGTTCGAGGTAAGTAACTCTTCTAAACTTAGAGCAGAGGGTATGAACCCTAATTATACGTGTTATGTGAATTGTTTGAAGGTGATGCACATGCTAGGTGACGGGTGTGTGGGCGTGCACCATAGAAATTGAGACTCAGTTGATTCAGTAGAGCTGTATAGTCAATTAACATGTATTTTTCATGTATTTTTATGTGTTAGAGAAACTGGGCTGTGACTCATATTAGAAATCATGCTTAGGCAAATGTTGGTATTATTGGGACCCACTGAGGCCAGTTCTGCTGTCGAAGTATATGTTTAAATTATAATTTCGTACTCAGTCATATACATTCATTACATATCATATCTCAGTCTCTGTTGTTATTTATTGATACATCATATCATCATTTTTGGCTAGTTTCATGACACTGTAAGCCCGAGAGACTGGAGAGATTGATGACTAAGTGAGGCTGAGGGCCTGATTTTTGAGATATTAATACTATAGCACGTGAGTTGTCCGTGCGAATCCAGATATTGATACTATAGCACGTGAGTTGTCTGTGCAACACGTGAGTTGTCCATACAAATCCAGATATTGATACTATAGCACGTGAGTTATCCGTGCGGATCCAGATATTTATACTATAGTACGTGAGTTGTTCGTGCAACACGTGAGTTGTCCGTGCGGTTTATAGCGCTTGGGCTGAAGGAGCCCCTTTGGAGTCTGTACACCCCCCAATGAATGCAGGTACCTACTGAGTGCGAGTGCCGAGCGATTGGGAGGATTGAGTGACTATGAGGACTGAGTGACTGAGAGGATTGAGTGAATTGATACTCTAAGAGTATGCATATGGTTTTATTAGTGAGTTGTATCGTATTGACCTGCACACTTAACATACAGGCATAGAGATGCATTTTTCCTCATGTTGTACAATATTGCGTCATTCATGACTTCACATACTCATTGACATGTAGGCATAGAGATGTATTTTCCTCATGCCATTTGAAAATAAAACATCCTATCTGTTGTTGAAATATTTTTGGGAAAAATCACAGTTTTACAAAACATACTCACAGTTTTACAAAACATACTTATATTTTGGTGATTTTGGTAAAAGATTCGGGTTTTCGCTGATATACTTGAAAAACAGACCTATTTTTCTGGAGCTGTGAACGAGCTGAGCATTTTATCTCTGAGCTACTTCTTTTATTGGTAATATATTGGCTATTGGTGTTGGACCCTGACCTTCGTTCAAGCTCGCCACTACTTTCAGCCTAACATTAGGTTTGTTACTTATTGAGTATATGAGGTCAGTTGTACTCATACTACACTTCTGCACCTTGCATGCAGATATTGGATGCTGATGTTCTTGTGATTGACGGGAGCTGGATTTGAAGATGTACCTGCGTTCCGATCATAACTGCCTCTTGTTTATGGTAACCTTAGATTTATAAAAAATTATTTATGTATATTTCGAACAGATGATGTATTTATTTCATACTAGCTTTGTAAATTCTAATCTTAGAAGCTTATGATTTGTACTACCAGTCCTTGGGGAGTGTATTAGAGTCAGTTAAATATTAATTGAATTAGATAGTTGTTAATTGGCTTACTTAACGGGTTGGGTTGGGTGCCATCACGACTAGGTTGATTTTGGGTCGTGACAAAGACATAATTAAGTAAATAGAAGTATGCTTTCTTGAACAACTTAAGCGTGTAGACACTAGTAGAAACAAAGTATTTTCCCACGGAAATTTTTCACGAAAAAATTGTTAGTGCAATTTCCACCGAAATTCAATGGGAAAAGTGAAATTTCTTTTCCAAGAATAAACAATAATGTTTCCCATTGACTATCCGTGGGAACGTTTTTGTGGGAAATTTAGTTCCCTCTGTTTCGGTGGGAAAAGTCATTAAAAAAATAATTATATAAAACAAAAAAACATTCCCAGGGAAAATAGTGGGAAAATTAAGAAAAAATATTTTTAAATATTCCCACAGATTTCGTATGAACAAAAAATTTGAATTTTGAATTTTTGTGCTTTATGAAAATGTTTTCCCACGGAAGTAGTGGGAAAGTTTTATTATTATTCACATAACCCTTTAGTTTTCTATCATCCTATTTCATGTTTTCTCCACTACAATAAATATGAGCTACGACGACATTTAATTAGTGACCTTTATAATAAATGTCGGAAAAAAGATAATTTATTGACATTTATTAAAAAATGTCACAAAAATACTGACATTTAATTAAAAATGACAAAAATATTTTGACATTTGATTTAAATGTCACATAATTAATAATAAAATGATATTTAGTTAGTGACATTTATAATAAATGTAAATAAATTACTAGCTTGTAGATTGATAATTACACGAAGTATAAGTGTATTAATAATATATATGTAAGTGATCTTGGTGATTGATTAGTCTATATACATTGATAATAGCACTAAATATTAGTGAAGTGGTGGCATCCTTATATAAGTAACATTAGTGATTGATTAGCCTATACATTGATAATTATACACTAAATGGAAGTGTATTAATGCTATTTGTGAGAAATGTTAGTGATTGTTTATCTTTAAATTGATAATTAAAGTAAGTAGAGGTTTATTAGTGGTATTGTTTATCATATGCGAGTGGTGCCTATTAGTTGGCTTATGAGTATTAATTTTTACAAAAGGGATGGTGTAGTAATTTTTTTACATTAGAAGTACTGATATATTGTCTATATGCAAGTAAGTTTCATATATTAGATATTTTATCTTTCCGTGTGTTTCACTTTAAAGTTTGAGAAATAAAGATACTTGCATAAATTTTCTTTAATAAAATTTTCTTTTATAATAGTTATAATTATTTTAGAGGATACTTTTAAACGAAGCTCGGAGGAGTTCATTCAAAGTCAGTCGATTGATGATAACTATGGAATACTTATCATTAGTGATGTTAAAAGTCTCAAGTCTGAGATAAACTCCCTCGTAGCATCTGGTGCATTTCATGTGCCTCGTTCTCCATCATTTGATGATAACTAAGGACTAGTTTCTTTTATTAGTTTGTCTTGTATGGTATATGGATGTTAAATATTGAATGCTGGATTTTTTGAGTTTTTGTTCTACTTTCTGTTTAGTTGGATATTGTTTATGAAATGGATTGAATTAGGTGTTGTTTATGAAATGAATTGGATTGCATGTTGAATTTGGCATTTGAATGCTTAGTTGTATTTAGTCTTGTATTGTTGGTTGTACTTTTTATTTGACAGGTGCTGTAGTTCTAAAAATAAATTTGGCCATGAAAATATTTTTCAGATTTTCCACGGATTTTCCACTATCTCCGTGGGAATTTTGGACATATTTTTTCCAAAATTTTAATATTTCCCACTGATTTTCGTGGGAATGTTCATATATTTATTTTCAGGTTACGCATATTTTTCACTGCTTCCATGTGTAAAATAAAATAAAAATTAAATTATTTTTAATACATCCCACATGTTCGGTGGGAAACTTAAGAAAATTAAATTATTATATTATCTTACTTTTCCCATGACGTTCGCGGGAAAATACACTATGTGACCCACTAAGTACTCGTGAAACCCTCAGTGGGAAACTCCATGGGAATTACCCACGAATGTCCTGGGAAATTATTTTTCCACCAGCCATATTCCCACTGAACGTCTCCCTTGGGAATGTCGTGGGAATATTGAAATTTCACACAGATTTCTCACTGATTCTTCCATGGAAAAAGTCCGTATTTCTAGTAGTGAGATGAGATAGACACACACTTTAACATTGTATTAGAACTGGCAAAGGTTATGTGTTCGAGTCTCACTGTCATTCAATATCAAAAATAATTTTCACGTACTTGGCTCATAAAAAAATCAAGTCTGCACATGAGAGACCGTGTTGAAGATATATTTTTTAGTAAATAAAAGTGTTCTCTCTCTAACAGCGTAAACTTTTAGATAGATGGTCACAGACTTCAACAAATAAATTATATGGAAAAGAACAATTGTCTTTCCTTACAAGACCTTCCATTTCTTAGAAAAGTGTGTATTTCCTGAAGTTGTATGAGTATCTTTTACTTATAAGTAGGGGTGTACATGGACCAGTTTGGTTCGATTTTTATCAAAACCAAATCAAACTAACATATCGGTTTGGATTGATTCGATTGTGTCGGTTTTTTCGGGTTTTTCAGGTTTTTTATTACATTAATATTATTTCAATCTTAATTTGTTTAAGTTATAGATAATATTTTGATAAGTGAAAATATGTTTAGTAAAGATTGAAAAATCTGACAAACATATGATCTATTAAAATATTTTTATGGAGAATGTTTTTAGTAACACGTGATATATAGTTATTTTTTTAATCGTCTAATAATAATTTTTCGTTGATGAACGCTTTCAAGGTTAACCGAACAAATTAAATAATTAAACATAAAAATCAATATGAACCCTAAATAATGATATGTTCTATTTAATTTTAAAATTATTTAAATACCATTTCAAATTCGAAAAAGATATAAGAATATAACATATCTTGGCATATGAATATGAAAAAATAAAGAGATTGACGCATTTCAATAACACTTGATAAGAAAGTGATGATACAACTGTAATGACCCGACTTGTCGTTTTAAGAATTAACGCCCCGTTCAGTGACTTAAGGTCTCGAGTAGCTTCGCAATATGTACTATGACCCGCGGGTGTGGTCGAGTTTGATTTACTGAAGATTCGGAATTAAATTAAAAGAACAATCCTTATTTAGAAGCTTAAATGGAAAGAGTTGACTGGAGTGTTGACTTTTGAGCAAACGACTCCGGAATGGAATTTTGATGATGTAGGAGTTTTGAGGCTGCTGGGATTTGGCCTTCGTGAACGCGATGGAGGGCTCGGGAACGCGAAGGTATGTCTGAAGAACCTATGCAAACACGAGGGGCCAGTCGCGGACGCATAGAAGGAAGGAGGGGACTGGGCCTGGAGTCATTAGCCTTCGCGAACGCGAAGCTTCAATCGCGAACGCGAGAGGTTGAACGTGAATGCGATGCTATGCATGGCAGGCCTTCGCGAACGCGACGCTGGTAACGCGAACGCGAAGAAGAATTTGAGGCAGTTGAGTTGTTGGCCTTCACGAACGCGAGACAGAGGTCGTGAACGCAAATAAGGCCTATCTGGGCAGAATTAAAAGTCTCAAAAATGGGGGTTTGAGTTCATAACACTAAAATCAAATTGGGAGCTCGGTAGAAGGCATTTTTTGGAGAGATTATTGCGTAGGTGTTTGGGGTAAGTGATTGTTATCCAGTTTTGATCAATTTCCATGATTATGCCTTTGAATCCATCATTTAATTCGGATTTTAATGGAGGAAAATAAAGATTTTTGTAAAATCTTCAAAAAACAAAAATTTAAGATTTGGAGGTCGAGTTGTTATTGGAATTCGATAAAATTGGTATGGTTGGACTCATATCGGAATGGGTATTCGGATTTCATGAAAATTATGTCGGGTTCCAAGGGACGAGCCCCGCGTTGACTTTTGTTGACATTTTGGAATAAATTTTTAAGTCGACGTATTATTATCCGAAATTATTTCCGATGAATTTTAATGAAGTTATGAAATTAATTTGGATAGATTTGAGATGTCCGGGGGTCAATTCAAGAAAGAAGGCGATTTTGGAATATCGACATAACTTCAAAAAGGTAAGTGTCTTGCTTAACCTCGAGTGGAAGAATTACCCCTTAGGTATCGAGTCTTATGTGCCATTTGTGAAATGGAAAAAGCCGTGTACGCGAGGTGACGAGTACGTACTCGGGCATATATGTACAAATTTTACGTACTCGGGCATATATGTGCAAATTTTATTGGATTAAAGTCTTAGACGTTATTGTGTAGTAAATTGGAAATTTTTTGACAATTATTAAATCATCTATTTGCCATGCCTAAATCCTTGTTGTTGAATTCTTTTTATATGACAATTTGATGTGATTGTTACTTGAAATATTTATGAAATTTCGTGAGTATTGTTGGTTTAATATTTATTGGAAATTAATTCCAATATGAATTTTCCATATGCAAATAAGTAATTAAGAAAGTTTAAAAAGAAGTGTTAATATAATTATCTAAATTTGGATTAATGAAGATTTTCTTTATGTTGAGTAATTTCTATTTCCGTTGATTGGTTTTGGGGTGTTATATACATTGTGTGGAGCCTTCGGCTATTTGTTGTAAAATTAATTGATTTGGTTGTGTCTTTGGAATCTTGGTTGTGGCCAATGGGCAAATTGTGATATAATTTGATTTTGTTATGTTGCCGTGATAATTCTCCATTTAAATTGTTATATTGTGAGTTATTATTTTGAGGAGATGATGGGGCATTTCACCGTTGATATTATGTGGGTATAAGGGTGGTATTTCACTGTTGTTGTGTTTGTTGGAATATTATCTGGGCGGAGTGATAAGTGCGGTTATAGGAGCGATAAGGGTGGCGATAGGAGCGATAAGGGTGGCTATTGATATTGTGTGGGCGGAGTGATAAGGGTGGCTATAGGAGCGATAAGGGTGGCAATAGGAGCGATAAGGGCGGCTATTGTCAGGGACGATATGTGATGATATGGAGTTGCGGTGTTGGTGATTTTCATGTGATGTTGTAATTTTTTTGTATTTATTTTTATGCCTTGTGCAATTTGTCTTGTTGTTGGTAAATTGATAATAATATAATTTATGTTGAAATTGGGAGCCTGTGGCTATTGCCAGGCGGATTACCGTGAGTAAATAATGAGGATATTGGCACGTGAATTGTCCATGCAGTTGTGATATGAAATGTGGGTATGAGGTGCTATGATTAAATGACTATAATATTTGGCACGTGAATTGTCCGTACAGTTGTGATATGATATGAGGGCATGAGGTGACGGTGAAATAATATGATTTGATTATGGGCACGAAGTGCTGTGAAAATATAAAAAATGGGCTGAGACCCGTGTTTACGAAAAATATGAAAATGGGCTGAGACCCGTATATTTATGACTATGAAATGAGGTGTCACATGGTGACCCTTTTGATTGAAAGAATTATATTCAAAATATTTATTTGGAAGGATTTTTATTCAAAAATAATTATATGAAAGAATTGTATTTGAAAGATATTTATTTGAGGAAATTATATTTGAAAAGATTTATTTAAAAAATTATATTTGAAAAATAATTATTTGAGAAAATTATATTTGAAAGAGAGTTATTTGGAATAATTATATGTAAAAGACATTTATTTGAAGGACTTGATTTGATTGAGTGTAATTGTATTTATTAATTTTTGAGTGATATTAATGGTATTCTTGTTGTCTGCTGTGCATATCACTGGTTGTTTCATGTTGCCCTTATTGTTATTTGTTTTCTATTATTTTGTATATTATATTGCACAGGTTATTAGACTAGTGAGTGTCTTGACTGTACCTCGTCTCTACTCCATTGAGGTTAGTCTTGATACTTACTGGGTACCGACTGTGGTGTACTCATACTACACTTTTACATATTTTTGTGCAAAGCCAGGTATTGGAGATATCGGACTTGGGTAGAGGTTAAGCGGGATCGTAAGGATTCAAGGTAGAGCTACTTGGTTGTCGCAATCCCTTGGAGTCTTTTCATTTCATTGTACTGTTAATTTGTAATCAAACAATATTGTATATTCGGTACTCGTAATCATTCCATATATCCAGTTAGATTTCGTGACTCAGTACTCTTAGAGATTAGGTGTCATCACGACGCGTGTGGTGGGATTTTGGGTCGTGACAACAACCCATTATTTAAAGTAAATGAAAATGATGCACTTCATAGATATATTAAATATCACATTCCATGAGAGGATCCCAAATATTTTTTAGATATTTTTAAAATAAAATTCAATATAAAGTTTTAAAAGTATATATAAAAATTATATATTTATATGTCGGTTTGGTTCGGATTTTTTTTAATACCAAACCAAATCAAACCAAACTTAGTCGGATTTTTTAATCGATTTGATTTGACTTTTTGATTTGACGGGATTTTCGATTAGATTTGAACGCCTGCTTTATAAGTATATCCTTTCTGACCTGATCTGTCCGTTTTCCCAAACAGGCCAGCTCTGAACTTGTTACTGCTTCGTTTCAGAACCACTAACTTAACTTTTTCCATTGGAGTTAATGGACAAACTAGTACCACGTATTAGCAAATGTACAAGCCACTTCATTTTTAATTTATCACACAAAAATCACGAATGCCATTGGTGCCAAACACATATCTAGCTCCAAAAGTATTGTCATTGGATTCCTACCGAGTAAATCTACGATCTTAGAAATCAACAAAGATATTATTAAGGAAATCAACGTCCTTTTTGAGATAAAGTATAATGCAAAAACACAATCAAAAGGAAAAGACCAAAACTGGACAGAAGAACAGGGAAGATTCGTACAATATACATAGATTAAAGCAAGATTAGCATAAGTTTATGCATTGCAATTTACATGATTGAGGAAGTTATATGTGCAAGTGATTTATACCAATCCGACAAAGCATAAGCCCATTAAAGCCCATCAAGTGTTTTACTAAAATAAATACGCAAATAGCTAGTCAAATTTATTGTTTACCTTTTTATCCATATACATAGGTTATAAATTATTTATATATAATTATACACATATAGTATATAAATTATGCATATGTTATATCTTTACGGGCTATTTTTAATTTAAGTGATTGAGTGCACGGCTATTTGAGTTAATTCTTCATAAAATATCCTAATTACACAGGGGTAAAAGAGATTCTAGGAAGATTTTGACGTTTTCACTGGTATAACTAGGCTTGCGTTTTGTATACATAATATATCATCACCTTTTTTATATGTACCATATATATATTCTACATTTTTTTTAGTTTTTAATGTACATGCCTCTTGAGCCTAATTGCAAATAATTAAAATTTTAAGTATAAATCGGGTAAAACTAACTACATGCTTCTAAAACTAGACCTTGAAAAGACATTTGACCGCGTAGAATGGTCTTTTGTTCGCCAAGCCCTCCAATACTTTCAGTTTCCTCCTTCACTCATCAAACTTATCATGTCCCGTATCACCACTACCTCTCTATCAATCCTTATAAATAGTTCTCACTCCTTTTTTCACTCCATCACATGAAATTCGCCAGGGAGATCCTTTATCACCATACTTATTTATACTATGTATGGAATTACTTACAAGAAAAATTGATATGGCAGTAGACTATCAACTATGGCGCCCTATACGTTTATCTCGACATGGACCCCCACTCTCACATCTATTTTTCGAGGACGATATTATTCTTA
The DNA here is from genome assembly GCF_000390325.3 of Nicotiana tomentosiformis. NCBI lineage: Eukaryota > Viridiplantae > Streptophyta > Magnoliopsida > Solanales > Solanaceae > Nicotiana > Nicotiana tomentosiformis. Next base: position 29,439,401 of record NC_090813.1, on the reverse strand, counting down.
CATCCACTACTTCAACCACTAGTTGGCATGCCATCATTGATACTCTTAATGAATTCAACCTAGCATCAGGCCAAAAGATCAATTTTCAAAAATCAAAAATTTATTTCTCTAAAAATTGCACCGCTCAAGATATAAGTTTCATTCTTACCTCTATCCCCATTCCCGAAGGAAATTGCTTTGGAAAATATCTCGAATTTTCGATCTTCACCTTTCTTCTTGACAACTTTAAAACAAAGCTTGCTGGTTGGAAAACAAACTTCTTTAGCATGGTCGGTCGGACCACTCTTACTAACTCCACCCTTAACAGTTTACCAAACCACGTAATGCAATATATAAAACTCCCTCAATCTATCATTCATCAACTTGAAAGGTATCAGCATAACATTTTGTGGGGTTAAAAAATTCATCTTCTTAAATGGAGCACAATCACTACCCCAAAGAAAGATGGTGGCTTTGGGCATCCAACAACTCCAACTAAAAAACCAGACCCTACTCGTCAGTCAAGCTTGGCGATTACTCGGCCAACCAACTTCATTATGGGCTGCCACACTCCTACACAAATATTTCTATCACAGATGTAATGCAGCCTCTGGTGGCTTTTTCATTTGGACTAATCTTATTACTGGTTGGCACCTATGTCAACACGGAACACAATGGATCTTGGGTAATGACACTCTTATTAACGTTTGGACAGACTCTTGGATACCATCCAATACGCCCATTCACAATTTCTTAATTGAGCCCATTCACCGTAATGCCCATACCAATATAGTCTCTACCTATTTATCCCATGGTCAATGGGATTTTACCTCCCTCCCCTTTGAACTACCGCCTACACTACTACATAATATTCTAAGTATACATATACCTTCCTATACACTTCCCCCTGACTCATATGCTTGGGCCCTCACGAAGTATGGGACCTTCACCACTAAATCACTCTACCACCATTTATTCCCGTCCCCCTCTTGACACTCTTTCACATGGATCTAGAAACTTCAACTACCTTCCAAAATTAATCATTTCCTATGGCTCTGCGTCCATCATTGACTACCCACTGCTGCATATTATCATCATATCGACATACTAAATACAGGTGTTTGTGCCCGTTGCCACGCTAGTCCAGAAACTATTAGACATCTCCTCCTAGAATGTCCAACAAACACATCAATTTGGACTAACCTACACATGCTCCCAAACCTTGCTGGACTCCAGGGGCTTGACGACTCCCTTCTTCAATGACTAAAACAACTTATCTTACACAATGATGTTCCAAATACCCTGAACATTCCAAATTTCATACTCATACCATTCTGTCTCTAGCATATTTGGTTAGCTCGAAATGCCATCGTTTTTCGCTCACCGTTAAAACCGTTTTCTTCTTCTCATATCCTCAACTTGGCAGCCGAATTTTTCCATATTGTTGTTTTACCACTATCATCACATAGCCGTATACCTATGCAACTTAAATGGCACCCACCTCGCAATACTCTTTTCACACTTAACACTAATGGTTCCGCCCACTTAGATATAGGCCAGGGCGGGATTGGTGGTGTAACGACTCAACCGGTAATTTTGAGCATTTGTACTTCGCTCGATAGTTTATGGGCGTGAGTAGCTCCGTATAATGTATTTTGACTTGTGTGAATCATCGGTTTTGGTTTTCAGGTTATTCTAGACTGATTTGGAAGAACGATTCTCAACTAGGGAGCTTTAAATTTGAAAGAGTTGACCAAGTTTGACTTTTTAGCATTTGATCTAGGATTGAAATTTTGATGGTTCCATTAGTTCCATTTGGTGATTTTGGACTTAGGAGCACGTCCGAATTATGATTTGGAGGTCCGTGGTTGAATTTGGCTCAAAATGGCAAAAGTTAAAATTTTTGAAAAGTTTGATCAGGAGTGAACTTTTTGATATCAGGTCCGAATTCTGATTCTGGAAGTTGGAGCAGGTCCGTAATGTCGAATGTTACTTTTATGCAAAATTTGAGGTCAATCGGACGTGATTTGATAGGTTTCGGCATCGGTTGTGGAAGTTTGAAGTTTCAAAGTTCATTGATTTCGAGTTGAGGTGTGATGCATCATTTTGATGTTGTTATGTGTGTTTTGAGGCCTCGAGTAGGTTCGTATTGTGTTATAAAACTTGTTGGCATGTTTGTACGCGGTCCCGAGGGACTCGGGGTGAGTTTCAGACGAGGTTCGGATCATTTAATTGCATTTTTGGATTTTTGCTAAGCTGCTGGTTCTGGTGTGATCGCACCTGCGGCTGGTTTGTGCAGGTGCGATGGTCGTATAAGTGACAAAGGAGTCGGAGAAACGTGAAGGGGAGCTGGGCGTGAGGATCGCAGGTGCGTGTGCTTGGATACACCTGCGCAACCGCAGATGCGGTTCAAGTGCGCAGAAGCGCGATCACAAAAGCGGCTTAAAGACCGCAGGTGCGAGGGATTGTTAGGTCAGGCAGTTTTCGCAGAAGCAAAGTTTTACCGCAAAAGCGGTGGTCGCAGATGCGACGAATTGTCCGTAAATGCGGAATCGCTGGGCATAAGCTATATTATCGAGGGTTTTGGTTCTTTCTTCATTTTGGGAGCTATGGAGCTCGGATTGAGGCGATTCTTGAAGCAATTTTTACCATATGATTTGGGGTAAGTGTGCTCTACTCGGTTTTGGTTATATTTCATTAATCTATCTTCATTTTTGGTAATTGGATTGTGAATTTTAAAGAGGAAATTGGGGGTTTTGGCCTAAAGTTTCACAATGTGAATTTTTGAGTTTTGAACATCGAATTGGAGTTATATTTGAGTGAAACTAGTATGGTTAGACTTGTAATTGAATGGGTTATTGATTCCTTTAGCATTGTTTGATGTACTCGAGTAATTTTTGGTTAGTTTCGAGCCGTTCAGAGATGGGAACGCATGTGATGGCATCTTTGGAGCATCGCTTGGCTTGCTAGGCATTGGTATTGTCTTGTTCGAGGTAAAGTAAATCTTCTAAATTTAGTGCTGAGGGTATGAAACCCCGTAATACGTGTTATGTGATCGGTATTGAGGTGACGCACATGCTAGGTGACGGGCGTGTGGGCGTGCACCATGTGAATTAGGACCCAGTTGCTTCTATGGCACTGTATAGTGGTCCTACTTTGTTGACATTCGTGTTTCCACCATGTAATCAAGTAGTTAAGCTGTCAATCATGGTAGATATCATATTTAGGCATTATGCCGATACTGTTTGGACCCATAGTGGTCCTTTCTTACTGTCATCTCACCGATTTTATTGATATTTCGTACTCGGTCATATCCATGCATTCATATCATATCTCAGTCTCATTTATTATTTATTGATACATCATATCATTGTTGTCGGGCTAGTTTCATGGCATTATGAGCCCGTGAGTGAGACTGGAGAGATTGATGACTGAGTGAGGCCGAGGGCCTGAGTGAGAGTGATATTTTGGGCTCGGGCTGCACACCGCAACATGTTATATTGATTACATATTTTGGGATCGGGCTGCACGCTGCAACATGTTATATTGATTACATATTTTGGGATTGGGCTGCATGCCGCAACATGTAATATTGATTATATTTTATGAGATCGGGCTGCACGCCGCAACGATATAGCGCTTAGGCAGAAGGAGCCCCTACAGAGTCTGCACACCCCTAGTGAGCGAAGTCGACTATATATATGTGGAACGGGTTGCACATCGCAATGGGCCTTATGGTCATATGTGTATTGGGCTGCACGCCGCAGCAGGTATTGTACAGTGCTGAGTGATTGAGTGTGCTGAGCATTGAGCATAGTGAGAGGGAATCCGAGACAGTGAGATTGAGTACTCTGCGAGTGTGAGTACATGATCTCATCATTGAGATACATTACATTTGACATGCGTACTTGAGATACATGTATAGAGATGCATTTCCTTCTACTACCCCGTTTTGGTGACATTTGTGATTTTACCTGTATCTTGACATGTAGGCATAAAGACGTACTTTCCTCCTGCTATCTGAAAATGAAACATCTTACTTATTATTGAAAGGAGTTTTGGAAAAATTCACAGTTTTTAAACTTACTCGTATTTTGGCATTTTCGGTAAAAGATTTGGGTTTTTACTGAGATACTTGAAAAGAAATGCCTATTTTTCTGGAACTGTGAACGAACTGAGCATTTTATTTCTGAGATACCTCTTTTATTACTTGTACTATGCTGTTATGAACTATTGTGGAATATTGGTGTTGGACCCGACCTTTGTGTTAGCTCGTCACTACTTTCAACCTAAGGTTAGGTTCGTTACTTACTAAGTATATAGGGTTGGTTGTACTCATACTACACTTCTGCACCTTGCATGTAGATATTGACTGCTGACGTTGCTGTTATCGACGGGAGCTAGAATTGAAGATGTACCTGCGTTCCGGTTGTAGCTGCCTCTTGTTCATGGTAGCCTTAGATCTATGAAACTCTGTTTATGTACTTTTTAAACAGATGATGTATTTACTTCATTTTAGCTCTGTAAACTCTATTCTTAGAAGCTCATGATTTGTACTACCAATCATTGGGAAATGTATAAGATTCAGATAATTTCTTTACTTAACTGTCTTATTAAATATCATTGGAATTGGATAGTTGTTAATTGGCTTACCTAGCGGGTTGGGTTAGGTGCCATCATAACTAGTTGGATTTTGGGTCGTGACAGGTGGTGTCATACGTGATTCCACGGGTAACTGGCTCATCTGCTTTTCAGGACGTCACATCTCTCAAGGGAGAGTTGAAACTGAACTACGTGCACTTTATCACGGATTGCAATTGGCTTACAACCATGAATACAAGCCTCTCGAAGTGAACCTAGACGCTCAAATAGTAATTAATATATTACAGACCTCGCACCCTCTTTATGCTAACTTTATACATGATTGCAGGTTTTTGCTCGCGCAGCTGGATGATCCTATCATACGTTACACATACAGGGAGCAAAACCAAGTAGCTGATTTGCTAGCGAAGTATGGCTGCCATATGGATAACACTACCGGCATCACTGTTTTTGCACAACCCCCGCTTTTTGTACAACCGGCTTTGGAGGATGATCGCTCAAGCACACTTTTGGTTAGAAGGGTTACACCACCAGTTCTTCAACGCACAACCTATTCATAAAATCCTCTTAACCAACCTTTTTGTATCTCAAGAAGTATGGATATTAATAGTAGTAGTAGTAGTAATTCCCTTAGGCCCCCCATTTGTAATGACACATCACTGGGTCGCCCCCTTAGGTTAGTTTCTATGCTTTCAAATGCTCCCTGTACTGCTCTAGGTTGACTTAATATAATAGTTATCCCTTGAACCAAAAACAATATTTAGACTTGACATTCCTAGAGAATACTGATGTACTACTGACACTGCTAGAAATCTGCCAAATTCCGTCCAAACCATACCGACCAAAAACGGTCGAAAGGGAAAACCGACCGAAATCGGTCTGTCACGACCCGAAATCTCACCCATCGTGATGGTGCCTATATCAATACTAGGCAAGCCGACATCATCAATAACCTACAATATCTTTTAAATACGGAACACATCATAATTAAGTTTAATGGAAAATCCCACAAATACTAGGTAAAACATATTTTCAAAACCCGGTGTCACTGAGTACATGAGCATCTATACATTACAAGCCTGAAAAATATAGTCTATAATAGTCTAAGACCAAATATAGTAAACAAGAGATATGGAAGGAGAGACAAGGTATGCGAAATACAGCAGCTACCTGAATCTCCGAAAAATCAACCGTGCAAAAGAATCAACACACACTATGTCCAGGATCACCTGGATCTGCACACGAAGTGCAAGGTGTAGTATGAGTACAACCAACTCAGTACGTAACAATAATAAATAAATAACTGAAATTAGTGACAAGATTCACAGCTAAGTCCAAATACAGTACTTTCCAACATAAAAAAGTAGGCATGCTTTCAAGTTTAACATTTAAAACTCCACAGAAATTTCATATCAAATTTTGATTGAAATCGAAATAATATCTTTCAGAGTTTTCCAAAACAGTGATATATGACAGCGGAAGTGCAGCAATAATGAAATCAATGCATCATCTCAGAGTATTAGTCACCAGTCCTCCCATTCACTCCAACCTCACAATCACTCTTTCATCCCAGTCACGCATTCCTCACAGTCACTCATTCCCCTCAATCACTCGGCACTCGGTACTCGGCACTCGCACTCAGTAGGTACATGCGCTCACTGGGGGTGTGTACAAACTCCGGAGGGGCTCCTTCAGCCCAAGCACTATAACAAGCCAATCATGGCATAAATCAATGAAACATCCTGCGACGTACAGCCCGATCCCATAAATATCGTCACAATTAGGTCCTCGGCCTCACTCAATCATCAACCTCTCCAGTCTCTCGGGATCTCAAAAATCATGATGAGCAGCCCAATAACAATGATATGATGCATCAATAATGAACAAGAGATACTGAGATGTAATATGCAAGTAAAACCGTGACTGAGTACAAAATAGTAATTTAACAGATGATTCAACATGTACACGACCTCTATGGGTCCCAAAAGTGTCAACACATGGTTTGAACGTGATTTATAGTTCAATTTCCCTAATACATGGAAAAATGTACGGGTAGCAACAATTTATTCAATAACACAGATCCATGGAATTGACCAAGTCACAATTTCTACGGTGCACGCCCATCACCTAACATGTGCGTCACCTCAAAACCAATCACATATCACAGAATCCAGGGTTTAATACCGTCAGGACCAAATTTAGAACTGTTACTTACCTCAATCCGAGTAATTCTTTATTCCAATAAGCCTTTTCCTCGCGATTCGGCCTCCAAACGCCTCGAATCTTAGTCAAAATAATTCGATACAATCAACACGAGGTATAGGTATCAATTCCATATGAAAATGCTAAATTTCACAAATAAATCTGAAATTAACTCAAAAATCAACAGTGGGGCCCAAATCTCGGAACCCGACAAAAGTTATAAAATATGAACGCACATTCAACCACGAGTCCAGTTATACAAAAATTACTAAATTCCGGCTCCGATTCGACTTTCAAACCCTCAAATCAATTTTTGAAAAGTTTATATTCTAATCCCCCAAATCATGAAATAAGTGCTGGAAATAATGTTAGATTCATGAATAACGAACCAAATCAAGTTAAAATCACTTACCCTAGTCCAATTTGTGAAGTTTGCCTCTGAAAATCGCCCAAACCGAGCTCCCCAACTATTTTTATGTCAAAAATGGCCAAAACCCCGTTTATAGAGCCTTTGATGTTTTCGAGCGCACTTTCCAGAATTCCAAAAATTCCCAGCGCCAAGGCTAGTGCCCCACGCTACCCTGGGCGCTAGCGGTGACGGGAAATCTTTCCCGACACGGAAATGGGCATAATGTGATACCTTCAATCAAATCTGAATTTGGAGCTCACTTGCTTTATGTGATACCACTTATTCTCGAAGAAACGACGTCGGAACATTCTACATTCGATGCTGAAACCTAGCAAATCAAGTCCGATTGACCTCAAGTTTTGCACACAAGTCATAAATGACATAATGGAGGTATTTCAATTATCATAATCGGATTCTGGCCCCGATATCAAAAAGTCAATTCCCTGGTCAAACTTCCAAACTTAAATTTCTATTTTAGCCATTTCAAGCCTAATTTAACTATGAACTTCCAAATAATTTTTCGGACACTCTCCTAAGTCCAAAATCATCATACGGAGCTATTGGAATTATCAAAATTCTATTCCGGGGCCGTTTATACATAAGTCAACATCCGGTCAACCTTTTTAACTTAAGTTTTTATCGTTGAGACTAAGTGCCTTAATTCATTTCTAAATCTCACCGGATCTGAACCAATTACCCCGGCAAGTCACATAATAACTGTAAAGCACAAATTTAGAAGTAAATGTGGGAACGAGGCTGTAATATTCAAAACGACCGGCCAGGTCGTTACATTCTCCCCCTCTTAAACAAACGTTCGTCCTCGAACGAGTTTAGAATTATACATGGAGTCTCAAATAAGTGTGGATATTTGCTCCGCATCTCTCGCTCAGTCTCCCAAGTTGCTTTTCCGACTGGCTGACCTCTCCACTGCACTTTCACTGAAGCTATGTTTTTTGATCTCAACTTTCGAACATGCCGGTCCAAGATGGCCACCGGCTCCACATCATAAGCCAAATTACCATCCAACTGAACCGTGCTGAAATCCAAAACATGAGACGGATCTCCGATATACTTCCGGAGCATAGATATATGAAACACTGGATGAACACCTGATAGACTAGGTGGAAAAGCAAGTTCATAAGCCACCTCTCTAATCTTCTTAAGTATTTCAAAAGGTCTAATATACCTAGGACTCAACTTGCCATTCTTCCCGAATCTCATAACACCCTTCATAGGCGAAACTCGGAGTAGTACCTTCTCTCCTACCATGTAAGGAACATCGCGAACCTTTCGGTTGGCATAACTCTTCTGTCTAGATTGCGCCGTGCGAAGACGTTCCTGAATCAATTTAACCTTTTTTAAGGCATCCTGAACTAAATCAGTACCTAATAGCCTAGCCTCACCCGACTCAAACCAACCCACCGGAGACCGACACCGTCTCCCATATAAAGCCTCATACGGAGCAATCTGAATACTCGATTGGTAGTTGTTATTATAAGCAAACTCTGCTAGTGGTATAAATTGATCCCAAGAACCCCCCAAATCAATGACACAAGTGCGTAACATGTCTTCCAATATCTGAATAGTGCGCTCGGACTGTCCATCGGTCTGAGGGTGAAATGTTGTACTCAACGGAACCTGTGTGCCCAATTCTCGATGCACTGCTCTCCAAAATTATGATGAAAACTGCGTACCCCGGTCATAGATGATAGATACCGGTACGCCATGAAGCCTGACAATCTCGTGAATGTAAATCTGAGCAAGTTGCTCCGAAGAGTAAGTAGTAACCACAGGAATGAAATGAGCTGACTTGGTCAACCGATCTACAATCACCCAAATAGCATCAAACTTTCTCAAAGTCTATGGGAGCCCAACTACGAAGTCCATGGTAATACGCTCCCACTTCCACTCCGGAATTTGAAGTGTGTGAAGCAATCCTCTTGGTCTCTGATGCTTGTACTTCACCTGTTGATAATTTAAACACCGAGCTACAAACCCAACTATATCTTTCTTCATTCGCCTCCACCAATAGTGCTGCCTCAAATCCTGATACATATTTGCGGCACCTGGATGAATGGAGTACCGCGAACTGTGAGCTTCTTGGAGAATAAACTCACGGTACGCGAGAAAGAGATCGAGAGAATGATGTTTTGGGCTAAATGATGAGCGAGGACCGCACCAGAAATATGCAGCCGTGAAAGTCCCTGTGCGGCCACGATTGAAATTACGCGGACCGCTATGACTGAGATTCAAAGAGCTGACAACTTGAGCAAAAGAGAGAAGTGCGGACCACACCAGAATTGTGCTGCCGCCGAATTCCTTGTGCGACCGCGATCAAAATCATGCGGTCCGCGAAATAAAGAACCAGAGACAGATCCAAAAGAGAAGAACGTAAACCACATCAGAATTATGCGGTCGCAAAAGCAAGAGTGCTGCCGCACTCAGAATTACGCGGCCGCAAAACATCCGCAGCTCAGTATAAATAGAACTTTTTGTCATTTTTAGGAGATATCAGGTTATGTTATGTTTTGTACACGACTGACTTTTCTATTTTTGGATATTTTGTACTAGATTCACTTCTTAACATTAGATTTTCATTCCACAAATTAATATCATGGATTTTATCTTCATTTCATCTTTAATTTCTGTTATTTCCATGTGTAGCTAAACCCATAGCTAGGGTTGTGACCCAACCCTAGTATGAGTATTTAATAGGTATTTGATTTTAGGGCTTGAATGTGAATGGGTTAGTGATATTTAGCCTAGTTCTTGCTAGAACTCAAGAATTAATAGTTGCAAATATTGATTCATACCTTTATGACTTAGTCTCTACTTGAGAAAGAGGGACTAAGTCTAGGAAAACTAGGCTAACAAAGAATTGGGGTGAACTCAAGAAATTGATAGCCCCAATTAAAGGGTTAAACCCAGAGATAGTAATACACAACTTGAGCCAATATCACTTGATTTGCATGAATACCCATTTAGACTTGAGAAAGCCAAATTGGGTAAAATCACTCAAACTACCGAGAGGTATAAAGTGAGTACCCGAGTGTGATAGCTATATTATAATCCCAACTAATCATGCTTGCCCTAGATTTTGCTTTCCGTTAGATATCCACCTAGGTAGAAGTCACTACCCTAGTCTCTTTAAACATTTGAAAAACAACAACAAAAATATATTGTCCTTAGTTTCAATTATTGCAATCTTTAGAGTAAAGTTAGAAGTAGAAAAACCAATCAAGTTTGTGGAAGTGCAATTAAAGCCAAAATTTGCAATTAACTTAGATATACATCTAATCCCATATTCTAACTCCCTGTGGATTCGATCCCGACCTTTGTTGGGTTTATTATTGCATCGACCGCCTCGCTACTCAATTATGGTGTAGGTTTGGCACAGATCATTTTTTGGCGCCGTTGTTGGGGAGTTACACGGATTTAGCTATATATCTAGGTATTTGTATGCTTTGTTTTTCTTTCCTTCCGAGTCACTAATTTTGTTTGTGAATTGCTTTTAGGTACAAAATGGCCCTTAACAATGACCCTCCCCCCCAGATATTTACCATTGGGGGAGGAGGTAGATGACGATCAAGTGGATGAGGTTCATCCCAAGCCTTAAGTAAACATGCGAGGCCGACCGCCTCCACAAAGGGCAACGCACCAGGTGTTGCCGAATGAGGGCTATGCAAGTACAATAGTCCTGCACTGGATTAGGGCGGGGTACTTCCAAATTACCAACGTGATGCTTACAATGCTTGAGCAGCGGGGTTTCTTCACCGGAGCTCCACACCAAAATTCCTACAAGCACCTCAAAGGGTTCGTTGATACTTGTTGGGGGAGCAAGCAAACAAATGTCACCGAGGATGCACTGCGGTTAAGGCTATTTCCCTTTTCTCTATGGGGAAAGGCTTTGGACTGGTTAGAGAGATTTCCCAATCATTCCTTCCACACTTGGGATGAGTTGACCGAGAAGTTCATTACTAAATTCTTCTCTCTGGGGCACATGGCTACACTAAGGGATGAAATTTTAGCTTTCAAATAAGAACCCAATGAGCCATTGCACGAGATTTAGGAAAGATATCGCACCATGGCCAAAGAATGCCCGAACAATGATATGACCTAGGCCATGATCCAACAGACCTTCTACAGGGGGATCAACACAACAAATCAGTGTGTGGTAAATCAACTCACTGGGGTTAACTTCATGAACACGCCTTATTCTGAAGCTTGTGAAATCTTGGATGAGATGGCGGACACCTCTTCGGCGTGGCAAAGTAGAGCCAAAATTCCTCAGGGTGACCCAAATGTTATTCACCTACACAAGGAGCTAAATTATCATGGGCAAACTATTGCGGAGTTGACAACCACCATGAACCAATTGGCCAAGGCTCAGCTTCAATAGGTTCAAGGGTCGAAACAGGTGAATGCTATGGAAGGGATGAACATGATGGTAAATAAGAGACGGCAACAAGATCAACAAGTACAAAATAATCCGGAACAATTTGTGCAAAGTAATAGTGGGTATAATCAAGATGATTCATATGATGAGCAAGATGAAGAGGTTCAATATGTCAACAATTATCAAGGTCAACAAAGCAATTCTCCAAATCAATAACAATGGAGATCACAAGGAAACCAAGGAAACTGGAACAACCAAGGCCACTAAGGAAATTGGAGTGGTGACAACAACAATAATCAAAGAAATTGGGGTAATCAAGGCAATTGGGGAGGAAATAATCAAGGTAATTGGGGTGGCAACAATCAAAGCAATTGGGGGGGAACAACAATAATCAAGAGGGTTGGAACAATAGCAATCAAGGAAATCAGGGGTCAGGCTTTCAGAGGCCCCCGATGTATCAACAACCAAAAAACCCGCCTACATATCCATTGCAAGGTCCTAGGTCTTCCAATAATGAAATGGGACGGATTGAAAATATGTTTAAGAAAATGATGGAGAAAAACGCCGACTCCGATGACCAATTAGCCTCCCACAACACTTCTATCCACAACTTGGAGGTTCAACATGGCCAAATTTCTCAAGCTTTAAATACTCGCCAAAAGGGGGCACTACCTAGTGATACGGTGGTGAACCCAAAAGGTGGAAATATGGGGCATGCAATGGCCGTGACAACAAGAAGCGAGAGATGTGGAGTTGCTAGTACCTCAAACCAAAGAAAACATGTGGGTGATGATGTGTTGGTGCAAGATGATGATGAGCCAAGTAATGATGTTCAATCTAATGAATAAGCGAGCATTGATATTGATGAAAATGTGGAGGAGACGCAAGAAGAAGTGAACCCATCTAGGGAGCACGTGACTGACATGTCGGAACCGGTAGTGCCAAAGGCTAAGGTACCAATACCAAGGACTCCTCCTCCATACCCTCAAAGACTTGAAAATCAAAACAATGAGAATCAATTCAAGAAATTCATTGATATGATGAAAAGTTTATCCATAAATGTGCCGTTGGTTGAAGCCTTAGAACAAATGCCGGGATATGCCAAGTTCATGAAGGATTTGGTAACAAAGAAGAGATCAATGAACTGTGAAACGATCAAAATGACACATGAAGTGAGTGCTATGGTGCACTCCATGGCTCCAAAGTTGGAAGACCCCGATGCTTTCACAATTCCGTGCACTATTGGGAGTGCCAATTTCGCCAAAGCTCTATATGATTTGGGGGCACGCATTAACTTGATGCCCTATTCTGTGTTCAAGATGTTGGGGATTGGGCAACCAAGACCTACATCCATGAGGTTGCAAATGGCGGATCAGACAACGAAAAGACCATTAGGGATAATTGATGACGTGTTAGTTAGGGTCGACAAGTTCATCCTTCCCGTAGATTTTGTGATACTTGACTGTGAGGTTGACTACGAGGTGCCAATCATTATAAGGAGAACTTTCCTTGCTACAGGGAAGGCCTTAGTTGATGTGAAAGCTGAAGAGCTCACCTTCCGTGTGGGTGATGAAAAAGTGGTATTCCATGTTTGTAAATCAATGAGGTAGCCAAATAGCAATGAAGTATGTTCATTTGTGGATCTTGTGACCGAAGTAATTGTTGATGACACAAGTGCTGTGATAAATGTGGAAGATACCTTGGAAATTGTGTTGTTGAATAATGATGAGGATGAGAAGGAAGGCTTTTGTAGAATGTGTCAATGCTTTGCAAGGAATGGGATCATATACTCATAAGCCCAGAAAACTTTCCTTGGATCTCGAAAACTGGAAGACTCCACCAACAAAGCCCTCAATTGAGGAACCTCCCACCTTGGAGTTAAAGCCTTTGCCTTCACACCTTAGGTATGGGTTTCTAGGCCCTTGTTCCACTTTACCTGTTATTGTTTCCTCGTGCTTAACTAACGTGCAGGTAGATACCACCCTTGCGGTGCTTCAAAGGAGGAAGAAAGCAATAGGTTGGACATTGACGGATATTCGGGGTATAAGCCCTGTCTTTTGCATGCACAAAATCATTTTGGAGGAAGATTGCAAACCCTCCATAGAACATCAAAGACGGTTGAATGAGGCCATGCAAGAGGTAGTAAAGAAAGAGATCATCAAGTGGTTGGATGCTGGGGTGGTTTACCCCATTTTCGATAGTTGGTGGACCTCACCAGTGCAATACGTCCCAAAGAAATGGGGCATGACTGTGATCACAAATGACAAAAATGAATTGATCCCCACAAGAACTATCACCAAGTGGAGAGTATGCATGGATTATAGAAAGCTCAACAAAGTTACGCGGAAAGACCATTTTCCGCTTCTATTTCTTGATCAAATGTTGGATAGGTTAGCCGGATGTGCGTATTATTGCTTCTTGGATGGATATTTCTGATATAACCAGATTCTTATTACACCTTAAGACCAAGAGAAGACCACCTTCACTTGTCCGTATGGCACTTTCGCATTCTCGCAGATGCCATTCGGGTTATGCAATTCACCAATAACATTTTAGCGGTGTATGATGTCCATCTTCACCGATATGGTGGAGGACTTCTCAAGGTTTTCATGGAAGATTTCTCTGTCGTGGGGGATTCTTTTGAAGAGTGATTAGATAACTTGTATAAGGTATTGGCACGTTGTGAAGAAACTAACTTGGTGCTGAATTGAGAGAAGTGTCACTTTATGGTCAACGAGGGCATTGTCCTCGGTCACATGATTTCCAAGAATGGTATTGAGGTTGATAAAGCAAAAATTAAAGTGATATCCAAACTCCCTCCCCTACTTCCGTGAAGGGAGTGAGAAGTTTTCAAGGTCATGCGGAGTTTTACCGCCGATTCATCAAGGACTTTTCTAAGGTGGTAAACCCCTTGTACAAACTCTTGGATAAAGATGCCAAGTTCCTTTTCAATGAAGATTGTATAAAGGCATTTGAACTACTAAAGTATAAGTTGACTACCATTCATATTATCACCGCGCCAAATTGGAGCTTACCATTTGAGCTCATGTGCGATGCAAGTGATGTGGCGGTTGGTGCAGTATTGGGGAAATGAATTAATACGATCTTTAATCTGGTCTACTATGATATCAAGACCATGAATGAGGCCCAAGTCAACTATACGGTGACCGAGAAAGAACTCCTAGCCATTGTCTTCGCTATGGAGAAGTTCCGCCCGTACCTAATGGGTACAAAGGTGATTGTTCACACCGACCATGCAGCACTTCATTATTTGATGAGCAAGAAAGACTCTAAGTCAAGGTTGATGCGGTGGGTGCTTCTATTGCAAGAGTTTGATCTAGAGATTGAAAACCGAAAGGGTAGTGAAAATTAAGTGGCGGACCACTTATCCCGATTAGAGGAGGGGAGGCCACATGATGGCCTTGAGATCAATGATTCATTTCCTGACGAACAACTCCTTTCCATTTCTATGACTGGGATGCCATAGTTTGCCGATGTGGCCAACTATCTTGTGAGTGGCATTGTTTCGAATGAGTTCTCCTCAAACCAAAGGAAGAAGCTCAAACGGGACTGCCTGGACTAATATTGGGATGAGCCATATCTCTTCAAAATTTGCACTGATGGTGTTATCCGGAGATGTGTTCCAGAAGAAGAGCAATTGTGTATTCTTGAAGCTTGTCATTCTTCGCCCTATGGTGGTCACTATGGTGGAGCGAGAACTGCTACAAAGGTCCTAAGCTATGGATTCTATTGGTCTACCTTGTACAAAGATGCTAGCGAGCTCGTTAAGCGTTATGATGAATGTCAAAGGGCCGGTGGGATCTCCAAGAAAAATGAGATGCCTCTCACCACCATCCTGGAGATTGGTATTTTTGATGTTTAGGGCATTGATTTTATGGGTCCGTTTGTGAGCTTATATGGGAATACCTATATATTGGTAGCTGTGGATTACATTTCCAAATGGGTTGAAGTCATGGCTTGGCCCAACAATAAAGCTCGGAGTGTGTTAGCTTTCTTAAAGAAGAACATATTCACAAGGTTTGGTACTCCAAGGGCCATCATTAGTGATGAGGGTTCATATTTTTGCAACAAAGCCTTTGACACTTTACTCTCCAAATATGGTGTGACTCACAAGGTGTCAACCCCCTATCACCCCCAGGCAAGTGGACAGGTTGAAGTCTCCAACAGGGAGATCAAGAGTATTCTCTCCAAGACTGTCAATGCAAATCAGACTGATTGGTCAAGAAAACTTAACGATGCTCTTTGGGCCTATAGAACATTTACAAGACTCCAATTGGTATGTCTCCATATCGGTTGGTGTTTGGGAAACCATGTCATCTTCCGGTGGAATTAGAGCACAAGGCCATGTGGGCGTTGAAGAAATTAAACCTTGAGTGGGATGTAGCTGCCAATCTTCGGGTGGAGCAATTGAATGAACTTGATGAGTTCCGGTTCTATGCTTATTCCAGTTCATCCTTGTATAAGGACAAGATGAAGTACCTATATGATAAGTATATCCGGAACAAAGAATTCAAAGAAGTTGACCTTGTTCTTTTATTCAACTCTCGGTTACGGATGTTTCTGGGAAAGCTTAAATCAAAGTGGAGTGGTCCTTTTGAAGTGGTACATGTGACTCATTTTGGTGCTCTTGATTTGAAAAATAAGAATGGTAAGATCTTTAGAGTCAATGGGCACCGGGTGAAGCACTACCTTGGTAAGGTTGATGATGGCCAAGTTGTGGCATTGCTCCATTTCAAATGAATGATGGTAACATGCGTCGTGCCGCGAAGTTAAATCAAGCACTTATTGGGAGGTAACCCATGTGTTTTTCTTTCTTTTGATTTTCTTGTTAGATTAGGCATTGTTTTGGACTGTCTGGTTGTGAAGTGTATGCAGGAATTGGGTGTGCAGTGCAAAAAATTGACAAGACAAAAATTGACTAAGTGATGAAATTGTGCGGATCACACCAGAATTATGCGGCCGCACAATTTTGTGTGCGGTCGCACAACTGAAAGATGGAAAAAACTAACTCTCTGAAGTTTGGCCTGACAAAATTCCTTAAAGTTTCGCGGACCGCACAGTTTGTGCGGCCGCTGCCATTTTTATGCAGACCGCATCATTAAATCAGCTACTGAGTTGGAAAAGGTAAAGAGTGCGGACCGCGCCAAAATTGTGCGGTCGCACTCGGGTAAGTCGGTGGGCCAAAGTATAAATAGGACTTTTTGGGACTACTCAGACTTTACACTTTCTGACCTCTCAAGCACAGTGCACTCTTTCTTGTTTTCAATCTCATCCCATACTCATCAATTGTTAATTTCCTACTACAATTCATTACTGGTATGTTAATTTCAATGAATTAATTTCATCTTTTTCTTTTCTGTCCTCCTTGTTGTAGTTTTCTTTTTATCTAGGGTTAAATTCATACCAAAAATGTCAAATTGATGCCTAATTCTTGTTAAGAAGTATGTGGGTAGTGTTTGAATGCATAATGGGATCTGGGGTTAGTAGCCTTTATTGTTCAATTGCCACAAATCATGCTTAGTCAGTGAAAACCCTAGTATTAATCGTACCTCTGTGCCGCTCTGATTTGAATTTCGCGGCCGCACACATTTTTGTGCGGACCGCGATACCCTAGGTTAAAGGCACTTGTCATTGCTAAATTTGTGCATCTGCACTCAATTTTGTGCGGTCCACGTTAAGTTTTCGCGGCCGCACTCAATTTTGTGCGGTCTGCACAATTAAACTTCAGAGACCCAACAAATCGATTATACGGCCGCACTCAATTTTGTGCGGTACGCGATGGGTTTTCACGGCCGCACTCAAAAGTATGTGGTCCATACTGAGGTAACTTCAGAGAACCATTAGTCTGAACCTGTGATTTTTGCGGCCGCACTCATTTTTGTGCGGTCCGATATTGGCAGTTCGAGGCCGCACTCATTTTTGTGCGGTCCGCGATTAGCAGTCTGCGGCCGCACTACATTTTGTGCGGTCTGCGTTGCCCTGTTCTAAGAAGCAGTGTCTTTCATTCCAACTATAATTCAATAACACATGTTGAACCCCAATTCTATTTGACTTTCGCTACTTGTTTGTTGTAGACAATGGTGCGTTCATGCGATCAAGGTGATACATCCAAAGGGAGGGAAGAATCCTCTGGAGGCCGGGGTAAAGGAAAACCTAACATGCCACTATCAATCCAGAAAGTCTTGGGAAAAAAGACTACTCTCAGTAGACCACCTCCAGAATCCGCGGACACCAGTAAATACCTCCCATCCCGGGAAACTTCTGAGGGGGATTCTGTACAACCACAAACGGGGGCACAATCACAACAATTCCCCGATAGACTCCGTTTAGTCGATGAACCTACCTCCTCTAGATCTTCTGATGGCTCAGAGGGAGGTAGTCAGGCATCTGGACCACCTACCACAACAGCTACATCACCCGCCACAACAGCTACCCCAATCAATCTAGATGATGATGATGAGGTCCCGAATGACGGGTGAGGGGGTGACACAATCATGGGAGGCCTGGCTAGATCAAAGAAGCCGGAGGTGTGGGCCGATAGATTTGTAAGTGACAAGGCGTATGGAAAATTTCGGGAATGGTGGCCCCAAAGGTCGCTCACTCTTGAGCGACAATTCATAACCAAAGACCTAAGCCACCATAATACAAATGTCCTACGACAATTTACGGAGAGAAAAAGATGGAAATGTTTCAACTGCCAGATGCATGATGAAAATGAATACCTTGTCAAGGAAATTTATGCCAATGTTTCCCACATCAAAAAGGGTACAAAGGTGATGAAAGTCCAGAACTTGAAAATCCAGTTTGATGGCCATGCACTAAACATATATGTAGGGTTTGAGAATATCGAGGTAGTGTAATACCTGGAGAAGCTAGCCTTGGGTGATGCAGTTCGCCCATGGCTAGCTGAGATACTTGATATTCCGGAGACAACACCTGCATAGCTCACAACAGGAGTTCAATTTGTTAGAGCCACCCTTAACTTTGAAGCAAAAGGGTGGGCAACATTCGTGTGATGCCGTCCTGGCCCGTGCCAGCATGAGAATGTCCTTCCACTGCCCTGAGCAGTATTGGTAGCTTCCATCATGGCCGGCTATCCTATTAATATGGGAAACTGGATGTCTTACAACATCTCCAATGCAGTCCAAAAAGAAGAGAGATTGTATCCCTACCCCAACTTCCTCACAGAGTATTTCCAAGACCAAGGGGTAGAGCCGAGATATTTTGATGTGGAGGTGAAGGCTAAAAAGCCTTTCTCATGGTACCACATCCAGGGAGTGGACAACCCTAAATTCAGGGGTAAAGCCACTACCTCCACTGGCCAGTCTAAAGAGCCAGGGGTAGTGGTGATCGGGTCAGTTACCGAGCCTTCCATAGCAGCCGGTACGTCTTCCAGAGCAGCTGTCATGCCTCCTCCTTCCTCCGAACCTTCCCTCTCAGTGCCACTATCAGTGCCCAAAACTTCTACCTACCCTCAGACTGCATTGCGTATTTCACAAACACTATCCAGTCTCAACAACTAGATGCAGGCAGCTACCACAAAGCTGACTGCCATATCCACTACAATGGCAGCACAGTCTTCAGCCCCATCAGAGCTTCAGGTACCTCCATCAGTAGAGGACTCTTTGAAGAAGATTCTGGAAAACTAGAAGAAGATTCTGGACGACCAAAAGAAAATCCGGGAGACTCTTGATACACATGGGAGGATTATCAAGGATTTGGGGAAGCAGGTGAAGAAGATGCGTAAGACTCAGGCATCTAAGGAGTCGGTGGAGAAGTTGAGCAAAGAGGTTGAGAAGATTGCTTCTGCTGGTGATATTCCACTAGATCTGCTCATGGAGGAGACAGTTCCAGTAGCACATGCAGCAGTGTCTGAGGCATTAGTTGCAGCAGCCAGCCAGTCTGAGGAGCCGGCTACCGCTGCACATACTGTTGCAGAGCTGATTCAGATGTTCAGCAACCCGTATTCCCCCAGTCATAGGATGTGGAGATCCAGTTAGAGGATATAGATGGTGCTGATGATCCGTTGCAAACAGAGACCACATAGGGAGTTTTCTCTACTCTCTATCCCTTTTTCATGTTCTTATTTGTTATAATCATTGAGGACAAAACTATTTTTTCATTTGGGGGGTGATCCATTTTGATTTGATGACATTTGGTATGTAATAACCATTATACTATTTTTCTTTATCTTTATTTTTATCGTTATTGATCTTTATTTTCACTTTTGGTATGTATATATTCTCACCATTCGCCGTATATATTCATTCCCATTATGTATATATTCGCTTTATTTCATTTTGTACATATACAGTCTACTTTCCGTAGTTTACTTCATAACTACTTTTGTTGTTTTTCCTTAGAAGCATAGCTTCTTATTTACTTTAGTAGCTTCTTTTTAAGTTATTAGCTTCTTTTTACTTTTTGTGTGAACAATAAGCCTTTGGTTTTCTTAATGCCATGGTTCTTTCCAAAGGTGGATGTTGTGTGAACCGGGTGGCTCTTCCCATGACAACCTTCTTAAGGGATTGAGTCTGTTTTCTTTATGTTTTTGTGTATATAGTAGTAATGAATAAAAGTATCTCAAGCAGGCTTCACTTAGTACTAACACATTTACCTTCGATCTTATGGTTAGAAACAAGTTGATTAGCAAAGAATAGCTCTAGCTGCGACCTTTAGACTCTTGTGTTGACTAAACCAATCATCGAGTGATTTCTTTGAGCCATTGGTGATTTTCAATCTTAGCTAGGGTGGTTGTGGGCCCTCGACTCTGTTCTCTTTAACAATCCAACAGATTGAGAGGTGAGGTATTGAATTGCAAGTCCAAGTTCCATGCCAATAAGTCTAGAACTTGCCCTGAATGTTTGTCTAGGCAAAATTCTAAGTGTAGCTCGACTTGAGAAATGATTATAGGCTCTCCTTGATCTAATTTGAAACTTGAAAGCTTCCGTAGCCTACCAATGTGATATCCCTAGTCAACCCCTTTGAGCCGAAGTCCTTTTTCATTCAATAGCCATGTTACAAGCCTTTATCCATTTTATAATGACCTCTCTTGACACCCGATCTTTCCTTAGCATTCTTGATACAATTGCCAAAAGCATAAGTTTGGGGGAGAGACGAGGAATGTGAAAGTGATAAAAGGTACAAAGAACAAAAAAAAAGAGTGACATGGAAAAGGAAGAAAATCTAAAAAGAAATATGCCAAAAAGAAAGTGAATAAAGTAGAAAGTTGAAGGGATTCAAAGAAAGCAAGGATGAAAAGCATGGAGTGCTTAGAAAGGGAGAAAAATGATTGTCATGCGCAAGAAAGAGTGACATTAAATCTCTCTAGTTCCCCTAAGGAAGAATAAAATGACTCCAAGAGTCAAGAAAGTATGAGCCAAAAAGAGAAAATGGAGTGTTTAAGGAAAGATGAAACCATCATATGCCGATAAGTCCTATCTTGATCCAAAAGCCTTCATTACGTTCCCGCAAAAGCCCTATATGATTTCAAGTTGAGTTAGCTTACATTAGTGGTGATTTTCATAAGGGGCTAGCTTATGGTACTTAGAGCAGGACTTGTGACATTGTTTTGAGAGAGATGAGCGCACTTCTTCACAATCCTTGTTTTGAGTGTTACATTCTAAAGTGAGATTTGCTCATGGAGAGTAGAGGATGAGGAGTTTGGGTTCCACAATGACCTATGTGATAGAGAGAGCTTCCTTGGTGAATTAAGTCAACTCTTGATGCCTAGTGTCACAGTAGAACTATGGTACTCAAAAGGTCAAAAACATGGTGTTGTTGATAATTCATTTGTATTGAGGGTAATTGTTAGTCCCAATTGATGCATGATTGATTCACCTTAGGCCAGCTGAAATATCATTTTTTCTAGTGGAGGTGGGAATTACCTTATTTGCTTGAGGACAAGGAAAAGCTTAAGTTTGGGGGAGTTTATAAGTGGGGATTTTAACCTATTATTTGCTCTCTTTTACTTGTGTTTTAGGCGAAAAATGCTTGAAGGTATTCCCGGAAATTAATGAAATATGCTTGCTTGCAGGAATTGTTCAAAATGAGCCAAAGGAATCAAATTCAACTCACAAAGGAGTCAAAAGTTGAACAAAAATCAAGGTTGGGCAAAGAGGTCTGAAGCGCGGACCGCACAAATATTGTGCGGCCGCGAAAGCCATGATGCAGTCGCGATCAAAATTACGTGGTCCGCGAGAAGGAGATCCAGAGAGTGATTTTTTGGGCTAAATGATGAGCGCGGACCGCACCAGAAATATGCCGCCGCAAAAGTCCATGTGCGATCACGATTGAGATTACACGGACCTCGATGACTGAGATTTAGAGAGCTGACAACTTGAGCAAAAGAGAGAAGTGCGGACCGCACCAGAATTGTGCGGCCGCGATCGAAATTATGCGGTCTGTGAAATGAAGAACTAGAGAAAGATCCAAAAGAGAAGAACGCAGACCGCACCAGAATTATGCGGCCGCGAAAGCAAGAGTGAGGCCGCACTTAGAATTACGTGGCCGCACAACCTACGCATGTGCATTTTTGTCTGATATTTTCAGCTCATTATAAATAGAACTTTTTGTCATTTTTAGGAGATATCAGGTTATGTTATGTTTTGTATATGGCTGACTTTTCTGTTTTTAGATATTTTGTACTAGATTCACTTCTTAACATTAGATTTTCATTCCACAAATTAATATCATGGATTTTATCTTTATTTCATCTTTAATTTCTGTTATTTCCATGAGTAGCTAAACCCATAGCTAGGGTTGTGACCCAACTCTAGTGTGGGTATTTAATGAGTATTTGATTTTAGGGCTTGAATGTGAATGTGTTAGTGATATTTAGCCTAGTTCTTGCTAGAACTCTAGAATTAATGGTTGCAAATATTGATTCATGCCTTAATGACTTAGTTTCTACTTGAGAAAGAGGGACTAAGTCTAGGAAAACTAGGCTAATAAGGAATTGGGGTGAACTCAAGAAATTGATAGCCCCAATTAAAGGGTTAAACCTAGAGATAGTAATACCCAACTTGAGCCAATATTACTTGATTTGCATGAATACCCATTTAGACTTGAGAAAGTCAAATTGGGTAAAATCACTCAAACTACCGAGAGGTATAGAGTGAGTACCCGGGTGTGATAGCTATATTACAATCCCAACTAATCATGCTTGCCCTAGATTTCGCTACCCGTTGGAAATCCATCTAGGTAGAATTCACTACCCTAGTCTCTTTAAATATTTGAAAAACAACAACAAACAAATATTGTCCTTAGTTTCAATTATTGCAATCTTTAGAGTAAAGTTAGAAGTAGAAAAACCAATCAAGTTTGTGGAAGTACAATTAAAGCCAAAATTTGCAATTAACTTAGATATACACCTAATGCCAAATTCTAACTCCATGTGGATTCGATCCCGACCTTTGTTGGATTTATTATTGCATCGACCACCTCGCTACTCAATTGTGGTGTAGGTTTGGCACAGATCAGTAATCAATGCACATCCGCATAGTACTATCTTTCTTTTTCACAAACAAAACCGGTGCACACCAAGGTGACACACTAGGCCTAGTATCAAGGAGTTCCTGAAGTTTCTCTTTCAATTCTTTCAATTTAGCTGGTGCCATACGATACAAAGGAATAGAAATGGATTGTGTGCCCGACACCAAGTCAATACCGAAATAAATATCCTTGTCGGGTGGCATACCCGATAGGTCTGCGGGAAATATATCCGAAAAGTCTCGCACTACCGGTACTAAATCAATATTAGGGGTATCTGCATCAACATTTCTCACAAAGGAAAAATATGACAAACACCCCTTCCCCACCATACGTTGGGCCTTCAAATAAGAAATTACCCTACTGGGAACATAATCTAGAGAACCTCTCCATTCGACCTTTTGGCAACCCCAGCATCGCCAATGTCACGGTTTTTGCATGACATTCCGGAATAGTATGACATGGAGACAACCAATCCATACCTGGGATTACATTGAAATTAACCATACTAAGAAATAAGAGATCAACTCTAGTCTCTAGTCCCCCAATAGTTATCACACACGACCTATACACATAGTCCACAATAATAGTATCGTCCACCTGCGTAGATACACGAACAACTGAAACTAAGGACTCATAGGGCATATCTAGATTATGAGTAAAGTACGATGATACATACGAATAAATAGAATCATGGTCAAATAATATAGATGCCTCCCTGTGGCACACTAAGACAATACATGTGATCACTGCATCTGAAGCAACAACATCTGGTCTGGAAAGAAAAGCATAGAATCGGGCCTGACTGCCACCTGATCTGCCTCCCCCTCTTGGGAGACCTCTAGCTGCCTTACCCCCCACCCCGAGCTGGCTGGGCGGGTGGCGAAGTAACTGGTGCTGAAGTCGTAGTCTGACTCCTCTGCTGCACTGGACCTCCCAGGCGACGAGGACATTGTTTCCGCATATGCCCAAATTCACCGCACTTAAAGCAGTTCCCCGGTACTGGTTGTGGTGCTGACTGAATCGGACCCCGAGAACCAGAATAACTGCTAGAAGCACCCGGTGCAAATAAGGGTGACATGTGGGCCGGTCCCGGGCCTAAGTGGGCCGGTCCAAACGGTCCCGGTCCAGGGCCGGTCCCAATTTAAACGGTCCAAACGGTCCCGGTCCTGGTGGTCTTTTTGTAGAAATCGGCCCGGAACTGAGCCCTCGAACTAATATTACCGGGCTAAACGGTCCTGGCGTGTGGGCTAAGTGGGCCTAATGGATATTTCTTTTGTTTTTTGAAATTTTATAGAAATTAGAGAAAAAAGATGTTAATAAAAATATCTAAGGCAATTCCTTGTAAATTTTAATATATTATAGAATTGTTACCTAAATTTTTTAATTTTAAAGACTAAAATATTGTAAAGACATATTCAAAGCAATGCGTTATAATTTTATTATAGCATTAAAATAATATGACAATTTCTTTCTTAGTCTTCCTCCCTCCCCTATGGAATGAGCACAACAAGGTGCTAATACCACCATTGAGAAGAAAAAGAAACTAATCAAGATGTGCCAAAATACAAGTTATATAATACATACTAATTTTTGTTCATATAAGTTACATAGTATCTCTTACAAACTTCATAAATCTATTTAGGTCTGGAGGAATTTCCGTTGGTGGTGGCGAAAAAGAAGCTTGGTCATCACCGCTTCCGGGCGAAGCAGAATCCTCCGCAAGTTCATCTAGCATTTCTTGGTAAGCTTCATCTACCTCTAGTTGTGATTGAGCAACTACAAAATTTCTTCTTTCCGAACGGATTCAATCTCTGAAAAGTACTGATTTTTCCAAGATCTCCCTCATAGATGCTCTATAATCACTGAGTTGAAGTCTTTCTGACTGAAAGCGCTCTCCGATGCCACTGTTGAAGCTTGAATAGTTAAAATATCTCGGTCCATCCTTGAAAGAACCGTAAAGTATTTTTCTTTGTCCTTCCACCATTCCAAAAGATTAAAGGAGCCGTCGGGATTCACTTCCTCAATTTCCTATGACAAATAAACTTCAAACTCATTTAGTTGTGAAAAATCACTACTAGTAGAACCTTGAGAACCCCTAAACCCTGTCCAAGCACTAAGTGCTCTTACTCCCGCAGTTCTTTCAGATGGTTGAGAATCAGAAGAAGAAGGAGTTGGAACATTTGGTCTAGCATGATTTAATGCAACTTGATAAGCATTATAAATAGTTTGAGCATTTATTCTAATTAAGGCTATTGCTTCCGGAAGTTTAAATAACTCCTCATCTTCAAGTGCTAAACCTTTATAAATAATTTCATACCAAAATTGAGGACCTCCTAATTTCATACAAGGATATAACAAAGCAGCAACACCATAGATAGGGAGAATAGGGAAAAAATATTTTTTAAACTTTTTTCTCATAGAATTAATAGCAAGTTTATAAATTTCCCCACCCTCTGAAAAATGAGCAAACAAATTTGCAAGTTCTGCAGTATAAACTAAACAGTTAGAAATAGTAAGATAATATTGCCCAGAAAATTCATTTGTAGCAATATGAAATTTTTCTAAACAATCTACAAGTATTTTAACATTAGTCCAATCCGCATTTGTAAGGTGCTCATCATCATCACTTACATGAGCATTAAACATTGAGTTTATGGGGTTTCTATATTCATATGCAACAACTAAACTTTCATACATGTAATTCCATCTAGTTAGACAAGGTTTATGAATCTTTCTTTCTCTTAGGCCAAATTCATCGCATCTTTTAAAATATTCTCTAAGTCTACTTCTACGGTTTGAATAAAAAAGCCAGTTAAGAGCCATTTTAACCTTTTCAATTTCAATATTTAAAATTCTCATACTATCACCCACAATTAAATTATAAATATGACAAATACATCTAACATAAAAAATATTACTAAATGCAGGACTTAGTGTAGTGGTAAGCAAGGCTACAACATTTGTGTTACTAGTAGCATTATCCATTGAAACTGACATTATTTTATCACCAATGCAAAAAAATCTGGAAATATTCGTAACTGTGCTAGCAATAAACTGCCCTGTGTGACGTGAATTAATTATTCTATAAGCGATAATGTGCTTTTGCATTATCCAATCCTCATCAATCCAATGACTGGTAACAGTAAGTTAATCACAGTCGTTACCACTTCTACCAATATCAATTGTAATAGCAACACGATAATTTATATAAGTAAATAAATAGCGCAAATATTATTTATATTCATATTTATATTTATAAATATCACACTTTACGGTTGTGCGAGGAAAACCTTTATACGTAGGATTAAAATAAATTCTAATATAATGCACAAAGTTAGGGTCATAGGGAAAACTATAGGGTAAGCACATAAGAGTAATCATTTTTGCCAATTATTTCCAATCTTTTTTTGGATCATAATATAAAATACCAACGGTAATAGTGTTAATTTCCGATTGAAATTAATTTGACCCGGTACTAGGGTCAGCCTGACTAGGAGTAGGTACACTTGTCCCCTCGTCCAAATCTTTGGCACGAAGATATTTGACTTTATCTTGAGGGTGTATCAATATGTGTCTAGCCAAAGTTCCCGTCCCCCCTCTTCCCGTCTCCCCCGACCTCCAAAATATTTAAAAGCTAACTCCTTGCCACAAGTTTTATACTTAGCCTTATTTTATGGAATTAGTTGAGTAAAAAATGGCCAAACAATAAATGTTTATGTCCGTTAGGTACGTTGTCCAAAAAAAGTAGGGGCAGTAACATGAGTATCATACGGAGCATCATTTGGATTATCACTAGTTGGGTTAACTTCAGGAGCAGGACTAGTGGGTGTATCGTCATCCGGTTGAATTTTATCAAAATCTATCTCCTCCTCATCATTTTCATCAATAGTTGGATTAGAATAAAGAGCATTCATTAATTCATGATCTAATTGTTCATCAGCTCCAACATTATGGTAAAATTGACTCTTAGTAAATTGTAATAAACTATTATCACTATCAAGAATACCAGGTGTAGGACGGATATGGGATTTGGGTTGGGGAGCCGGGGGCAGTGGAGGAGGAACAGATTGGTCACTAGATTCGCAACTCTTGAATTTTTCCTTATTTTTACCAAAATATTTTTTTAAGGAAGCCATCTTAATTAATCAAATAATAAAAAATAAATAAAACAAACAAAACTATAATATTTAAAATTAAGAGTTGGAACGAGTTTACCGAATTGACGAACAACTTGTTGAAAATTGATTATCGTTGAAGACTTCAATTCACCAACTTCACAATTGTTTCGCAAATTGTAACAATAAAGTAAGCAATAGTAGCAATTATAGAAGAAAATTAGAGAGAGATTGATGATTTTATGAGAAAAATAAAAGAATGAGGGGGTATTTATAGTTGAAAATAGCAAAAAAGTATAATTATAAACAGTTTGGGGTTAAAACAAAGTTGGGGGGGGGGGGGAGAGGAGGGGGTTTAAATGACTATTTTGGTCGGAAATAGTCATTTTTCCGACCGCTTTTAATTAGTCGGAAAAATAATGGCCGCTAAGGTATTGCGACCGAAGGCGGTCGCAATTTTCAGACCGAAGTCGGTCGGTTAATCTAACGCTTTGACTAACAACAAAAATAAATATACCGACCGAAGTCGGACAGTATTATTTATATTATTTATTTATTTTTTAAAATAGCGACCGACATCGGTCGAAAATATAAATATATAATAATTTTGTATTTCTGTGTAAATTGTAAAAAACCGACCGAAATCGGTCGGTATACTAATAAATAAATAAATAAATAAGTAATTTCCGACTGACTTCGATCGGAAATTTCAAAAATCTGCAGATTTCAAATTGAAATTACCGACTAACTTCGGTCGGAAATTTTGAATTTCTGAGATATAATATGAGTTTTCTGACAGAAATCAGTCGGTTTTTTGGGTAAAAACCTGGCAGAATATGCCTGCTTTTAAGCTACACCACCTGCCAATTACAACCAATATCCATCCTATAATGTCATCATTACATTGCTGACATTCAACCACAATTAACCAGCAACAACAACAATTAACCAACAACAACCACAACAATAATTAACCAACAACAACGCTAATAACAACCACAACAACAATGCTAATAACAACCGCAGCAACAACAACAACAACAACAACGCCAACTACAACAACAACTATACAAATGTTCAATAACAAAATAATATCAACAATACAATCGTCATTCAAAACTATTCCCAACTAAATATTCTCACAATTAGGCCCTCGTCCTCACTCAGTCATCAACCTCTCCAGTCTCTCGGGCTCTCAGAAATCATGATAAGCAGCCCAACAACAATGATATGATGCATCAATAATGAACAAGAGAGACTGAGATGTAATATGCAAGTAAAACCGTAACTGAGTACAAAATAGTAATTTAACAGATAATTCAACATGTACACGACCTCTGTGTGTCCCAACAGTGTCAGTTTATTCAACAACACAGATACATGGAATTGACCAAATCATAATTCCTACGGTGCATGACCACACGCCCGTCACCTAGTATGTGCGTGTCACGCCCCAAAACCGAGGAGCGCGACCGGCGCTCAACCGAGTGAACCCTACTGAGCAAGCCTGATAAATTTCATTCTACCCAAATTCATTCGTGAATAAAGAGGAGATGTACTCCATTAATCAAATACTGAAGAGATTTCATTAACCGCTTCCATTTCATTCCTATTAACAACATCATTCAATATTTCCAAAATAGTACGAGTTTATAAATTTAATGAAAAATATGTTGCCAAATGCCAACAGTTCTAATCCAATTCCCAACATCAAATACCACCCACAACCTGTCTACGGAGCATCTAAGTATAACTGAAGAGTAATATGAAAATACCGGCAACAAGGCCCCGGCTATACCTCAACCACAATGTACATGAGAAACAAAAAATACACTACCCTGAAATGAAGTGGGGCTCACCAAATCGGCTGAAAGGAGTGTACTGCTATCACTGATCAATGCCACCTGTTGTAGAACCACATGCATCCATTAAAGATGCAGCACCCCCGGCAAAAGGGATGTTAGTACTGTCGAATAACACTAGTATGTATAGCTAGAAATCCTCTTTCAAAATAGAATGCTCATATGATCTATACGTGGAACACATAATATAATGTAATTGAAACAACCTGTACAAACAAGGACAACAAAAGGGGCACCTAATGTCTGCATTAATAATGTGTCTCATTAGACCGTCCTTAGTGTTCACATATCATATTATACACTTATGCATTTCATAGACCGTCCATAGTATTTATTCATACCGTACATATATACCTCTTATACACAATGCACCTATGCATTTCATAGACCGTCCACAGGATTTCATATCACAATGGATTTCATAACACAATGTACCTATGCGTTCATAGGCCGTCCACAGGATTTCATATCGCAATGGATTTCATAACACAATGTACCTATGCATTCATAGACCGTCCACAAGATTTCATATCATAATGTACCTATGCGTTCATAGACCGTCCACAGGATTTCATATCATAATGTACCTATGCGTTCATAGACCGTCCATAGGATTTCATATCATAAGGTACCAATGCGTTCATAGACTGTCCACAGGGTTTTATAACACAATATACCTATGCGTTTCATAGACCGTCCATAGAGTTTCATAACACAATATACCTATGCGTTTCAAAGACCGTCCATAGGGTTTCATAATATAATATACCTATACGTTTCAAAGACCGTCCATAGGGTTTCATAACACAATATACCTATGCGTTTCAAAGACCGTCCATAGGGTTTCATAACACATTGGAAACAAAAGTACAAATACGTACTCATAACCTTTCACATCACATATCACCTAATTCGTACTCTCAACCACTTACAATATTATTATTTCATTGGCTCTCTTGGCCATACATATGATTATTTATTCATGGCGCAATGGCCGTATTTTATATTCCACACTTTCATTTCTTCCCTTTCATAGATCATCATCATAATTATCAACAAGTAGAATATTCTGGAAATCACAACTTTAAGTTCATTAGTAATGAAGGCTTTAAACATAATCGATTTCTTTCCAATAAATGGAGTAAAATGATTGAAAATCGATGCACAAATTAAAATCATACACAATTTCAACTCACAAATATGTAAGAATGCAAAGCACATTGAAAATTACTTACAAAGCATAGTATTAGCTAAAACAGCCACATATGGGCATCACTTGAGTTCATAAACTTTTAGCCGATTATATTGTCGAAGTAAATTTTGGAATAGTTGAGTCAAAGCTCATTTCATAATCTTTCTCACATTATTTCATTACATCAGCACCATTGGCCATAAGTATACCTTTCACTATTCGCACGTTGGCCACACTTTATATCCCCAATTCACTGATTTTATTTTCAACCATCTTTATAGGTTATCAATAATAAGACATTCCCAATTAAGACTTTAGGTACATATATGAGCAATTAAGAGTCTTAATAATATTAAAATTTTCTCACACAATTTGGCATACTAGATTTCATTTGAAATACGATTCAAGCCACCACATTTTAATATGCAACCCATACTTTGAAACTCACGGAAATATAATGGAATTCAATTCCAAGAGAGAAAGTTTAGCCAACATACCTCAATTGAGCTTTCCTTAAATTACTACAACGTTCCGGAAATTTTAGCAATCTCAATCTATTTGAGACATAACAAAATTGAACCATAAATAGGAAGATATTCATGGTCTCAGCTCATTTGAGCATTTTATCAAAAACTAAGTGTGGATTAAGGTTTCAAGGTCTTTTTATGGAGGATTCCATCATCCCACAACCCAATCTTTACCATGCTTAGTTCAACAATCTTCCTACACCCTTTGATATCACATGCATGTAAAATAATCAACTCTCATGCCCAAATATTATCTTGCTAATTATCCATTTTCAGATGATTTCGAAATTAGGGTTTAGGGTGTAGAATCTTACCTCTAGGATGAAGATCTAGTGAGCTTGTCTTCTTAATCTTCCAAAACTTGAGTAAGAATTGAAGAACAATATTGGAGAACACCTTCTCACTCTAGGGCACCCTCTCTCACTCTAAAATGTCAGATAATAGCTCAAAAATGACCCAAAGGGTGTATTTAACGAAATAGGGTCGGGTTTTAAAAACCCAAAAATGAAGCTCCGGAATAGGTTCTGCGGTGACCGCATATCAGTCGCATAATTGGTGTCCAAAATGACCAAAAATCTGCTTGAGTCTGCCGTCACTATGCGGTCCACATAACAGTTATGTGGTCGCATAGTACACCGTATAACAGTTATGCGATCGCATAGTCGACCACATAATTGCTTCCAACTGAGCCAATTAACTGCCTCACTCTGCTGCCATTATGCGGTCCGCAGAGTGATTCTGCAGTCGCATAATTGACCGCAGAAATGCACATTTCCGCAAAAAAAAATTCCTTTACTTTCCCATGCATTGTTCAACCCAAAAGATCCGAGCCGCGGCTCGCAAGCCTAGTCCGACACCATAAAATATTATTTTTCTTGCAAATTTTTACTGAGCTTTACACTTAAGTTCTTCAAATTTTTCCAGGGTGTTACAGTGCGTCACCTCAAAACCAATCATATATCACAGAATTCGGGGTTTCATACCCTCAAGACCAAATTTAGAACTGTTACTTACCTCAATCCGAGCAATTCTTTATTCCAATAAGCCTTTTCTTCGCGATTCGGCCTCCAAACACCTCGAATCTTAGTCAAGATAATTCGATACAATCAACACGAGGTATAGGAATCAATTCCATATGAAAATACTAAATTTCACAAATAAATCCGAAATTAACTCAAAAATCAACAGTGGGACCCATGTCTCGGAACCCGAAAAAAGTTATAAAATATGAACGTCCATTCAACCATGAGTCCAACCATATAAAAATTACTAAATTTCGACTCTGATTCGGCCTTCAAACCCTCAAATTAATTTTTGGAAATTTTTTATTCTAATCCCCCAAATTATGAAATAAGTCGTGGAAATATTGTTAGATTCATGAATAACGGACCAAATCAAGTTAAGATCACTTACCGCAGTCTAATTTGTAAAATATTCCTCTGCAAATCGCCCAAACCGAGCTCCCCAATTATTTTTATGTCAAAAATGGCCAAAAACCCCGTTTATAGAGCCTCTGGCGTTTTTGAGAATCAGATTCCGGCCCCGATATCAAAAAGTCAATTCCCCGGTCAAACTTTCAAACTTAAATTTCTATTTTAGCCATTTCAAGCCTAATTTAACTACGGACTTCCAAATAATTTTTTGGACACGCTCCTAAGTCCAAAATCAACATACAGAGCTATTGGAATTATCAAAACTCTATTCCGGGGTCCTTTATATATAAGTCGATATCCGGTCAACCTTTTCAACTTAAGTTTTCATCTTTGAGACTAAGTGTCTCAATTCATTCCTAAACCTCACCGGACCCGAACCAATTACCCCGGCAAGTCACATAACAACTGTAAAGCACAAAATGAGAAGTAAATGCGGGAACAGGGCTGTAATACTCAAAATAACCGATCGGATCGTTACACGGTCGGAAGGAAAAACCGACCAAAATCGGTCGTAAAAGTCAAATAAAAATTTTGACTAAAAAATACTGACCACTTTCGGTCGAAAAAAGTGGTCCCACAATAAAGAAAAAGTGCTTTGTCTGACACATATAACAATTTTGACCTATGTCGGTCGGAAATTGGTCAATATTTGACCAAAATCTGGTCAAACTTTGCATATATATATCTATATATATTATAGCATGTTGGATACAACGACTAGATCAATTAAACTCGATCAATTATATATATATATATATATATATATATATATATATATATATATATATATATATATAATGTTTATCATCCATGTATTTTTGTATAAATTACACTTCATATCCGTATACGTATAATAGATTCTAATAGAGTGTATGATTTTATTTCATTTATGATAATTTACACATACATACATATAACTAACGTTGATGATTTATTCTCAATTTTTCGTACTCGAATGCTTGATGATTTGTTCTCAATAGATCCAATATTAAGTTGTATCCAATTATATTAAGTTGTATTAATACAATTTAATTCAATTATAGTAAGTTTTAATCGAATATAATTGAATTTTCAATTGATCCACCGATGAAGTATCCGAGCAAAGTACTAATAAGGTGATTGAGAATAAAATATTTAAAATTGTATCGATTGTACGTATCTTGGAGCATCTAGTCACTCATTATACCGGAGCATCTAGTCACTTAAACTCCAAGATTTGTTTTTTTATTTATTCACCGATCAAGCATTCGAGTATGAACAGTTGAGAATAAATCATCAATGCTAGTCATATATATGTAAGTGTAAATTATCGAGTTTAATTGATATAGTCATTGTATCCAACATGCTATGAGAGAGAGAGAGAGAGAGTGAGTGTATTATATATATAATTTATATTTTTAAATATATATATAGATTGTAAATAATAATAATTATTTTTGACCACTAAAACCGACTGAAATCGGTGGGTATATTTATAATAAGTTAAAATCGGGAAAAATTTAATTAAAGTTTCTGACCGAATTCGGTTGGAAATTTTGAGGTCAAACGGTCAAAAAATATTTTATTATTACCGACCGACATTTCCGACCGATGTCGGTCGGTAATATCCTAATTACATCTAACAAACGATTTCTCTATCCCATTTTCATCTTTTCCCACTCTCTCTTCTTTCTCTCTTAAATCTCTCTTTCTCACACATTTTTACCCAAATCCCACCCAAAATCGAAACCCCGCCCCCAAAATTAAAACCCCACCTCCTTCGCCTGCCACTACCGCACGCCGCCTGCTGCCGCCTGTCGCTCCACGTCGCCTGGCGCCTCCACCACTATCACTCCCCTTCCGCCGCCACCACTACCATTCTCTTTCAAGGTTAGTGTTCTACCTTATTAGCCTTTTAAATATTAATTTATTGCATGCCTAATATAATTTTATGCAATTGTTTTACGGTTTTGTTTCTGTCTATTTTGGATTTATGTGACGAAATTTGGCAGTTTTTGAACTACATTGTAACTAAAATTGGTTATGCACTAATAGAGGTGTATAAATTATTTAAACTAGTTAATTTGTGGTGTATAAATTATATAAACTAAGGTTTAGTGCTATTAATTTATGAAGTTTGATGCTGTTAATTTTATTTATTGCTTTTAGAAATAATTTATTATTTTTGGGTTTAATTTATTATTATATTAGTGTTTATTGCTTTTATAAATTTAGGGTTTATTAATTTAGGGGATAATATTGTTCGTTTAGTGTTTATTGTTTTTAGAAAATTAGGCTTGACTAATTATGCTAGATTAATTGATAGTGCTAACTAATTATAATTAAATGAGTTAGTCTAATTGAATGGCTTAACTAATTCAAATGAATCAGAACATTCCTGTAATCAGTAATAAGCTGGAAAGGATTTTTTCATGTGGTTTCTTTGATGTGATGGAGCACATTCCAATTCACCTTGTACACGAGGCGCGACTTGGAGGGCCCGTTCAATGCAGGTGGATGTATCCATTCGAGAGGTATTGATCAAACTTTGATTTATTGTTATAATTTTCTTTAACGTTATCGTCTAATATGACAATGTGCAGTACTATCTAGAAGTGTAAACGATTTGTTAAACAGAGGAATAGGATTGAAGGATCCATATGCAAAGCCTATCTTGCAAAGGAAACTGCCCATTTTTGTTCTTACTACTTCAACAGTCATGTGCCATGTGCTAGAATGAGGCCTAAAATGATATTGATCCATTATATCCACCAATGACCATATTCAATCAATCAGGCCGAGGTTCTAAAGATCGAACAAAAAGGGGCCTAAGTAGTATGGAATACAAATCAACTTCAAATTATGCGTTGCTAAATTGTCCGGAAGTTCAACCCTTTCTTAAGTAAATGTTGACATAAGATTAATTTACATAGACTACTATTTAATTTGGTTGATGCAACTAACAAATAATTTTGATTGTGTCGCTCAGTGACTTCGTGAGTCAATTTGGCCATGATGTTGTATATTCTACATTTGAGGCATGGTTTAAAGAGTGTGTACGTGCATCTTACATACTTTCTCACATGTGAATATACATACTTGGTCACTTGTGAATATACTTGCTCACTTGTGATTTATTTAATTCTACATGTAGGTCAATAATCCAATAAACGGTGTTAATCAATTTTTGAAAGATATATCTTGGGGACATGCACCTACAGTTACAACTATGTCTAAGTATTTTGTGAATGGTTACAAATATCACACCAAGGAATGCTCCAAGTATAAAAAAAGAAATAACAGTGGAGTGTGTGTCAAAGGTGGTGAAGGCAACCGGGATGGGAAAACTGATTATTATGGTGTGATCAAAGAGATTCTAAAATTGTCATATTTAGGTTGGCCAAATAAGAAGATCATACTTTTTCGATGCAAGTGGTTTGACCCAACACCTAGAAGAGATACAAAAGTACACTCGCAATATAACATAATTACGGTTAATAAAAAGAGAGAGTACGATCGCTATGATCCTTTTATAATTGCAGAAAAAGCTAGGCAAGTATATTATGCTCCATATCCATAACGGAGGGATAAGGCTGATTGGTTGGTTGTAATAAAAACTAAACATGTTGGTAGGATGAAAGTTGAGAATGTGCTAGATGTTTCTTACCAAAACGATACCTCAAGTGTTAACCAAATGATGGATGATCAGCTAGAAAATGACTTGGAGCATCCTCAACGCATATTAGAAGAAGTTGATATGGAGGAAATAACAATCATAGAAAATGTGGATGAAGAATCACCTAATAAAAATGAAATAAGTGAAGAGGAAGAATTTTCGGACGAGGAAGGATACTTTGAAGACGACTAGCATGTTAGGTTTTTCAAGCGCTCTCAACTTATATAGATTTATATTCTCAATTCTAACATTTTCTTTAATTTATGCAGATGACCGGTAGGGGTCGAGATAGGTCTAGGAAGGATAAGAGGCCTATTTATCATGATGATGATGCTAGACCCTTGTTTCCTTCCACTCCACACTTGAGTCCCTCCACTGCTAATGGCCGTCAACAATCTTCTAGGCATACATCTATTCCACCACATCCATCTAGTCATCAGACTACCTACCATTCGCCCTCCCAGCAGTATTCTTACCATTTTCCACCACAGGGATATACCTTGCTTCCTCCACATGATCCTGCATATAGTTACAAGGGTCCATCAAGTCAGCAGTCACAGGGCCATGTGCTGATACACCGTTATCTGCTCTATTTGCTTCATCACCAGCTGGATCACATCCTTCTAGATTTCAGTCATCCAGATCACATCAGTGGTCTGGATCGCAGCAGGGGACTAGATCGCTGCAGGGGTGTGGATTGCAACTATCTTCATCAGCAACCCCGTATACCTCTCCATGGAGTCCGTCTCCTAGCATTTCTAGACTTCGCTTTCGGGATAGTAGCGTTGAGCCAGATGCCTCCCCTTCTGCGCACGCTTCAGATTTATCGGAGGAAGATAATCCAGAGGAAGTGCGGTATGATCGTTATCATAGGATGATCATCAGGCCTGAGGGCAATGGGTAAGATTTATTTATTACTTCTTTATTTATGCTGAATTATAATAGTTATTCTTGTTTATTTAATGTAATTGCTATGTTACAGGTTCATACCTAATCATCGGACTACAAAGATAATCACTGAAGCTCTTGGCCGGTTGTATAGTGCACCCTATGTGACTTGGAGTGACTTTCTACCGGAGCTCGTGCAGTAAATTTTCAACTAATTTAAGGTTTTAATATAATTCTTATATATTTAAGCATTATATTAACAGTGAAATTCTTGCAAATTTTGTGTTAAAATGCCGTAAGAGACTATCTGATTCCTTCTGCTCTGCTTGAAAGAAGAAGAAGAAGTCTTCATGGGTTCTACCACATTTATGGGAGGATCTGTTGAGGCAGTGAACCACTGAGAAGTTCGAGAAGAAGAGTGAACAAGGAAAGAAGGCTCGAGCATCTGAGAAGGGTGGCTCTTTGCACTGTGTGGGTTCAATGAGCATGGGGACTGCGAGGAAACTACTAGTAATTCCTTAAAATATTTAATTCTATATATATCAAACTATATTTATATTTTTTAATTTGGTTAACATGTTTTATTATATTTGTAGGAAAACAAATATGGGAGGAAGATGAGTCATGATGAGTTCTTCATGGAGACTCACATCCGGAAGAAGAAGGCACTGACAAATCCAACTAGATGGGTCAAGTACCGGGCGAAGACTGCATATGTAAGTTTCATAACTACTATAACTTGAAATTAATATTTATAATATTATATAGTTAATAATTTTCTATCTTCTAAATAAAGGGTCGCTACAAGATTAATGTGGAAGAGTACACTCAGAGCTTGCGACCGAATGAGCAAGGCGAGTGACCACCCCTTTCAGACGAAGAAGCGTAGAGGATATGGTTAGATGTTGTCGGTGGTCCTAAAAAGGGGATAGCATATGGCCTTCTAGAGAGATCATTTTGGCGCTACAGGGCTAGATTGCAAGGTATAGGGACTTCCGCCCAAGGTGAGGCAACTGATAGGTCGACTCTGTCGTCTATGGAGAAGAAGATCACAAAGCTGACAGCAGAGCTTAAAGAGACAAAGTCTAGAGAACAAAAGAGAGATGAACAATTTGGTACCCTTCAAGTTCAGCTAGAAAAGAGGGTCCAACAATTTAATCTCCTTCAAGGTCAACTGGCCGATCTTCTTGCTAGTGGGGCTTTCCCCATTCCCCGATCTTGTGAGCCTTCCCCAGATGCTAATCCTTCTCGTCGTGATCCTTCGAACCATGCCGACGATGAAGCTTCTAGTAGTGAAGATTGAGATGATGCAATACAAAACACTCATTGAATGGTGTGTATTGCTAAACAAAGTCTTGAACTTGTAAATATTTAGTTAGGAATAGTTTTGAATGATAATTGTATTATTGATATTATTTTGTTATTGAACATTTGTATAGTTGTTGTTGTAGTTGGCGTTGTTGTTGTTGTTGTTGTTGTTGTTGTTGCGGTTGTTATTAGCATTGTTGTTGTGGTTGTTATTAACGTTGTTATTGGTTAATTGTTGTTGTGGTTGTTGTTGGTTAATTATTGTTGTTGCTGGTTAATTATGGTTGAATAGAAGCAATGTAATGATGCCATTATAGGATGGATATTGGTTGTAATTGGAAGGTGGTGTAGCTTAAAATCAGGCATATTCTGCCAGGTCTTTACCCACAATCTCTACCTGTCAATCTGCTAAGGAGATCTAGGAAGCTCTCCAAATAGCACATGAAGGAACAACTCAAGTCAAACAATGAAAGATCGACATGTTCACCACCGAGTATGAACTCTTCAGGATGAAGGATGATGAGTCCATTCAGGACATGAACACTCGATTCACCTCCATCATCAACGAGCTCCACTCTCTAGAAGAGATCATTCCAAGGAGCAAACTTGTCAGAAAATACTCACTGTATTACCTGGTTCCTAGAAAAGCAAAGTGAATGCTATCACGGAGGTAAAGCATCTGCAAGCGTTGACCATTGATGAACTCATCGGAAATCTGAAGACATGTGAAATGAAGAAAAAGAAGGACCACGAATCAGAAAATGGTGCGCAGAAATGGAGGCATTCCAAAAAGGGGTAGCTCCAACAAATCAAGAGGTTATGACTTATGTCATAATATGGGAAGCCAGGACACTTCATCAAGGGTTGTCCTATCCTCAAGAAAGACCAGTACAAACACAACACAGATAAAGCAGTCAAGAGGAACCCGGTTCCTGACAAAAGATTCAAGAGAAAAGATGTCGCTGACAATGTTGTGAAACAAGCTCTTTCTGCATGGGGAGATTCTTCCAGCGAATATGGAGAAGATGATGAACAAGGTGACACCTCCATGATAGCAGTTGAAAGTGAAGCAGTTGAACATGACTCCATCTTTTCCCCGATGGCAAAATCTGACGACGATGATGATGATGAGGTAAACTTTCTAAACGTTAAAAGAAATTTAAAGTCTTACTCTTAGAAGAAGCTTATGTCATTTTCCAATGTTTTAATTGATGCTTATCATAATCTTATAAATGATAAAAATGTGTTAACCTTGGAACTAGGAGAAGTAGAACATGAGAGAGATTATCTGGTAGTCGTAGTGGTTGACCTAAAAGAAACCATCGAGGATTAAAGAAAGAAAAAGATGTTCCAACTGAAAGAATTAAAAATGTAGAGCACAAAAGAGATGACCTGTTAGTAGTAGTTGTGGATCTAAAAGAAACAATTGAGGAACTAAAAAGAGGAAACAATTCTTGGAACATCCAAAAGGTAAAGGAAGTTACAAGTGAGGCACACATTAAGCTTGAAAATGAACTAAAATCTGTGAAATCTAGTCTATGTGCTGAACTTGAAAGAAATAGACAACTTCAAGAAGATCTAGGCAGAGTTAAAAATGACCTAGAAAAATCTCTAAAGTAGACCTGGTCCTCTGATACAATCACTGCCATATATACAAGCAATTATGGGAACATGCAGGGAGTCGGGTTCTAAAAGGAAAGGACTCCCTACAATCCACATAACAAGTATGCTAGTGTCCCTGATAACTGGCTTTGCACTCACTATGGTAACACTGGACACTTTAAAGAAAACTGTGAGGCTAGAATTCAGTTCCAACAGAAAAACAAGGTTTTTGTTAAAAAGGTAACTATTTCTAAGGAACTTGATTCCTCCATTAAAAAACATGTACTGTCTGCTTGGACAAAAAGAAGTTTAATTCGCCTTTTTCTTCACTATAAAGGACCCAAACTTGTTTGGGTTCCGTAGTCTAATCCTTGATTCTCTTTTGCAGGGAGCAGTGAAAGGAAGTGTCATGACCCAAACTCCCTCTGTATAACATCGTGACGGTACCTAGTCTCTACGACTAGGTAAGCCTAACAAATTGTGGAAAATAACAAACGAAAGTAAAACTTGGCAACTAACAGCAGTGGATAACTGAATAACTAGTAACAATGCCTCTCGGCATGTACAAAAACCTATCTATAAATACACAATCTTCTCAAAACACTGAACATCGTAAGTCACAAGCTACATAAGGTAAATTAGTATTTCTATACACCAGAGACTAACAAAAGAAGTACGGAAGATAAATGACATAGGAGAGAATAGAGGGGGACTCCGAGATTTGCGGACATGATAGATGTACCTTGAAGTCCCCGTATAGCAGCAAGCACTCTCAGCTAATAGCGGGACTGATAAGAAGTACATGGATCTACACATAAAACATGTGCAGAAGAGTAGCCTGAGTACACCACAACGGTACCCAGTAAGTGCCAAGCCTAACCTCGGTCGAGTAGTGACGAGGTCAGGTCAGGCCCACTGGTAAATAATAAATAAGGCAGGAGAATATACAGTATAATAAGAAACTAGAATTTCACAAAATGAAGCACATCAAGGCAAC
This sequence comes from Nicotiana tomentosiformis, assembly GCF_000390325.3. NCBI lineage: Eukaryota > Viridiplantae > Streptophyta > Magnoliopsida > Solanales > Solanaceae > Nicotiana > Nicotiana tomentosiformis. The sequence continues at coordinate 29,398,720 of NC_090813.1, read as the reverse complement.
AGTACAACACACAGGGGTAAACAGAAGGGGATCTCCCGAGATACCGTCTCGTAGTCCCAAAATAAATATACTGGGAGAACTCCCGAGGTATCGCTTCGTAGTCTAAAAAGTAAATATGCAGGGAGAACTCCCGAGGTACTGCCTCGTAGTCTTAAAAGTAAATGTACAGGGAGAATGCCCGAGGAACCGCCTCGTAGTCTCAAAAGTAAATGTGCAAGGAGAACTCCCCGAGGAACCGCCTTGTAGTCTCAAAAGTAAATGTGCAGGGAGAACTCCTGAGGAACCATCTCAAAATATCAAAAGTAAATGTACAGGTTGAACTCCCGAGGAACTGCCTCGTAGTCTCAAAAGTAAACACACGGCTCAAACCGATAAATACAATAGTTAACAACAAGATTTCTACATTTATACTAATAAAGAACAAGGAAAAACATGAATCAACTAGGCATGCATCACAGAGTTCAAATAAGCAGTTAAAGCACGTAGACATGCGATATTGGACTAAACATGATAACTACACCTATTGGAATAGCTCAATTAAGAATGAAAAACAAACTAATACTCATTTAAATAGTATAACTCAAATTAAAGGAAAAACAGGTTACTACTCAGTAAAATAAATCGGGTTGTACAACAAATAGCACCTGCACGTACTCATCACCTCACGTACATGGCGCTCACATATTACAATAGTACCAAATCCTAAGGGGATTTCCCCCACACAAGGTTAGGCAAGCTACTTACCTCGAACTTAGCTTAATTAATCAGTAAGAATGCCTTTTCCTTGATTATCCAACTCCGAATGGCCCAAATCTAGCCAAAAATAATTGCATATCATAAATACAACTATAATAGACTAATCTAATTAATGAAATCAAGACTTTAAGAAAATTCCAAAATCCGTCCTAAAAAGTTGACCCGGGCCCACATCTCGAAATCGGTAAAAAATAACAAAATCCAAAAGCCCATTCACTCACGAGTCCAACCATACCAAATTTATCAAAATCCGACCTCAAATGACCACTCAAAACCCAAAATCAAACTCTTCAAATCCCTAGCATCAAACTCCCAAATTCCACCTTAAATACATACTAACTAGGTGGAAACATAAATAGGGAAGCAAGATTATTGATCAAAAATAAGCATAAGGGACTTACCTCACGAAATCCCTTGAAAATGCTCTCCAGAAATCGCCAAACCCGAGCTCAAAATGATGAAAATGGAAAAAATCTCGAAGTCTCGCTTAAGTAGGTACTGCCCAGGCATTTCTGCACCTGCGGAGCCTGGGCTCGCACCTGCGCGTCGGCTTGTGCAGAAAAATGAGCGCTTCTACGCAAGCCACTTACTCCCATCTGCCTCCGTACCTGCGATGAAGGGGTCGCACCTGCAAGTGCGCGCCTGCGGAATCTTGTCCGCTTTTGCGGTCTCTCTTCACACCTGCGGTTCCTCTAGCGCATCTGCGGACATCGCAGATGCGGCATGTTCCACTCACCTGTGACCCCTGACCAAACCTCCCAACTCTAATTCTGCGATAAACCTTGCGCACGTGCGATCCTACACATGCGGTTTCCCCACCGCAGGTGCGAAAATACGAGAAACCAGAAGCTTTAACCATTTGCCTAAGTCCAAATTCAACCCGTTAAGCATCCGAAACACACCCGAGGTCCCCAGGACCTCAACCAAATATACCAACAAGTCCTAAAGTACCATACAAACTTAGTCGAGCCCTCAAATCACATCAAACATCACTAAAAACATGAATCACCCTCCAATTCAAACTTAATGAACTTGAAACTTTAAATTTCTACAACCGATGCCGAAACCTACCAAACCACGTCCAATTGACCTCAAATTTTACACACAAGTCATAATTGACATTACGGACCTACTCCAACTTCCGGAATCGGAATCCGACCCCGATATAAAAAAGTCCACTTTTGGTCAAAATCTCCAAAAATTCGACTTTCACCATTTCAAGCCTAAATCAGCTACAGACCTCAAATTCACAGTCCGGACATGCTCCTAAGTCCAAAATACCCAACGGAGCTAACGGAACCGACGTAACTCCATTCTGGAGTTGTATTCATACAGTTCCAACTACGGTCAAAATCCTAAGGCTTAAGCTTCCGTTTAAGAACTAAGTGTCCCAGAACACTCCGAAACCAAAAAAAAAACCTCCCGGCAAGTGAGATAAGCAGAAAAAGATACGGGGAAAGCAGTTAATAGGGGATCGGGGCTAATACACTCAAAACGACCGGTTGGGGCATTACATCCTCCCCCTCTTAAAACAATCGTTCGTCCTCGAATGAGCATAGAGACATACCTGAAGTGGTGAAAAGATGAGGATAGCGGTTGCGCATATCATGCTCGGTCTCCCAAGTCGCTTCCTCGACCGGCTGACCCCTCCACTGTACATTTATAGAAGCAATGTTCTTTGACCTCAGCTTTCGAACCTTCCTGTCCTAAATAGCCACTGGCTCCTCAACATAAGATAGATCTTTGTCCAACTGGACTGAGCTGAAATCCAACACATGAGCCGGATCGCCGTGATACTTCTGGAGCATAGAAACATGGAATACTGGATGGACTTCTGCAAGACTGGGAGGCAAGGCAAGCTCATAAGCGACCTCCCCAACATTCCATAACACCTCAAATGGGCCGATAAACCTTAGGCTCAGCTTGCCCTTCTTTCCGAACCTCATAACACCCTTCATAGGCGAAACCCGGAGCAAGAACCTCTCTCCAACCATGAATGCAACATCGCGAACCTACCGATCTGCATAACTCTTCTGTCTGGATTGGGCTGTGCAAAGTAAATCCTAAATCACCTTAACCTTTTCCAAAAACTCCTGAACCAAGTCTCTACCCAATAATCTAGCCTCGCCCCACTTGAATCAATCCACTAGAGACCGACACCGCCTACCATAAAGAGCCTCATACGGTGCTATCTGGATGCTTGACTGATAACTGTTGTTGTAGGCAAACTCCGCAAGTGGCAAGAACTGATCCCAAGAACCTCCAAAATCTATCACACACGCAGGGAGCATATCCTCTAATATCATAATAGTGCGCTCAGACTGCCCATCCATTTGAGGGAGAAATGTTGTGCTCAGCTCCACTCGAGTACCCAACTCATGCTGTACGGCCCTCCAGAACCGTGATGTAAATAGTGTACCCCGGTCAGAGATGATAGATACCGGTACGCCATGAAGCTTGACAATCTCGCGGATGTAAATTCGAATCAGCTGCTCGGAAGAATAGGTAGTCATCACAGGAATGAAATGAGCTGACTTGGTCAGCCTATCCACAATCACCCAAATTGCATCAAACCTCCGCTGAGTCCGTGGGCGTCCAACAATGAAATCCATAGTGATCCGCTCCCATTTCCACTCCGGAATCTCTAACTTCTAAAGTAACCCACCTGGCCGCTGATACTTATACTTCACATGTTGGCAATTTAGACACTGAGCTACATACTCCACTATGTCCTTTTTCATCCTCCTCCGCCGGTAATGTTACCTTAAGTCCTGATACATCTTCGCGGCACCCGGATGAATGGAGTACCGCGATCTTTGAGCCTCCTGAAGAATCAACTCACGCAAACCATCTACATTGGGAACACATAGCCTGCCCTGCATCGTCAATGCACCATCATCCCCAATAGTGACCTCCTTAGAATCACCGTGCTGGACCGTGTCCTCAAGGACAAGCAGATGTGGGTAATCATACTGACGCTCCCTGATACGATCATAAAGAGACCACACAAGCCAATACTCGACTCGGCTCAGAAATATCCAATATCACAAACCGATTGGCTAAGGCCTGAACATCCAACGCCAATGGCCTCTCTACTACTGGTAGATATGCTAAACTCCCCAAACTCTCGGCCGGCGACTCAAAGCATCGACCACCCCATTGGCCTTCCCCGGATGATACAAAATGGTGATATCATAATCCTTAAGAAGCTCCAACCACCTCCACTAACGCAAGTTAAGATCCTTATGTTTGAACAGATGCTGCAAACTCCGGTGATCGGTGTAGATCTCACAAGGAACACCGTACAAATAGTGCCGCCAAATCTTTAAGGCATGAACAATAGCTGCTAACTCAAGGTCATAGACATGATAGTTCTTTTCATGCACCTTCAGCTGTCTGGACGCGTAGGCAATCACCCTACTGTCCTGCATCAACACCGCATCGAGACCAATCCGCGACGCATCATAATATACAGTATAAGACCCCGAACCTGTAGGCAATATCAATACTGGGATTGTAGTCAAAGCTGTCTTGAGCTTCTGAAAGCTCTCCTCACACTCCTCTGTCCACCTGAACGGATCACCCTTCTGGGTCAGCCTGGTCATAGGTGATGCAATAGATGAGAATCCCTCTACAAAACGATGATAATACCCCGCCAAACTAAGAAAACTCTGAATCTCTGTAGCTGATGATGGTCTAGGCCAACTCTGCACTGCTTTCACCTTTTTCGGATCCACCTTGATCCCATTACCCGATACTACATGACCTAAGAATGCCACTGAGTCTAGCCAAAACTCACACTTTGAAAATTTTGCATATAACTTCTTTTCCCTCAAGGTCTGAAGAACAGTCATCAAGTGTTGCTCATGATCCTCCCGAGTCCGGGAGTACATCAGAATGTTGTCAATAAACACAACGACGAATGAGTCAAGATAGGGTCGGAATACACCTTGCATCAAGTGCATAAAAGTTGTTGGGGCATTGGTCAGCCCAAGTGACATCACCAGGAACTCGTAGTGACCATACCGAGTCCTGAAAGCAGTCTTCGGGATATCTTGCTCTCGAATCTTCAACTGATGATAGCTTGAACATAAGTCAATCTTGGAAAACACTCTAGCACCCTGTAACGGATCAAATAAGTCATCAATACGAGCTAATGGATACCTGTTCTTCACTGTGACTTTGTTCAATTGGCGATAATCAATGCATATACACATAGAACCATCCTTCTTCTTCACAAATAAGATAGGAGCACCCCAAGGTGACACACTGTGCCGAATGAAGCCCTTATCAAGAAACTCCTGTAACTGCTCCTTCAACTCCTTCAATTCAGGAGGAGCAATACGATATGGAGGAATAGAGATGGGCTGAGTGCCCGGCAATAAATCAATGCCAAAATCAATATCTCTATCGGGCGGCATGCCCGGAAGATTAGCTGGAAACACATCTGGAAAGTCCCTCACTTTTGGAATTGACTCAACTGTAGGGGTATCAATACTAACATCTCTCCTATAACCTACATACGCGTCATACCCCTTCTCAACCATTCGTTGAGCTTTAAGAAATGAGATAACTCTGCTGGGAGTATACTCTAAGGTAGCTCTCCACTCTAATCGTGGTAATCCTGGCATAGCCAACGTCACAGTTTTAGCGTGACAATCAAGAATAGCATATTGGGGCGACAACCAGTCCATGCCAAAGATAACCTCAAAGTCTACCATGCTGAGTAATAATAAATCGGCTCTGGTATCAAAACCACTAAGAGTAATCAAACACGACCAATACACACAGTCCACAACAAGAGAATCTCCCTTATGAGTAGACACATAAACAGGTGAACGCAAAGAGTCCCGTGATACGCCCAAATACGGGGCAAACTAAGAGGACACATAGGAATATATAGAGCCTGGGTCAAATAATACCGACGCATCGCTAAGACAGACCGGAACAATACCTATAATGAAATATTCAGAAGCAACTACCTCTGTACGAGCCGAAAAAGCATAATATCTGGCCTGGCCTCCCCCTCTAGGACAACCTCAACCTCCCCGACCTCCACCTCGAGCTGGCTGAGCAGGAGGGGCGGTAGCTGGTGCTGGAATCATAGCCTGAGGACCCGATGGAGCATGCGATGGCTGGGAAGTCTGTGGAGGTGCACCCGTCGCCACACACAAAACAAGCTCTCAGAAAGCGTGGTTGTTGTGATTGGCTCGGGCTAGGTCTGCTGGACTTACCGCTAAAAGCACCCCATGTAGGAGGCACGCTAGACACTGGCGGTCATAATAAGGCTCCTGAGGCCTAGAAGGGGCCGGAATACCATTGGCAACTGGAAGAGCTGAATGGACGGGGCGACTCCCATAACCCTTACCATGGCGAACTGCATCTGGGGCACGACTACCGTCGTAAGTGCCAGACTCTCGAGACCTCTTGGCCTCCCTCTCCTTGCTCTCCCGGGCAAGCATTCCCTCTAATCTCCTGGTAATACTCACAGCCTGCTGATAAGAAATATCTATCTCCAACTCCCAAGCCATACTGATCCAGATACTAGGGTGGAGTCCCTCAATAAAACGACTAACCCTCTCTCGAACTGTGGAAACCAAGGCCGGTGTATGTCGGGCCAAATCACTGAAGCGGACTACATACTCTGACACAGTCATAGCACCTTGGCATAGCCACTCAAACTCGGTGCGCCATGAGTCCTTGAGGCACTGAGGGACATACTCTCTCAAAAACATATCCGAGAACTGAGTCCATGTAAGTGAAGCTGCCTCATCCGGACTACTCAAATCATAAGCACGCCACCATTGATAGGCTGCTCCCTTAAGCTGGAATGCAGTAAAGGAAACCATACTCGATTCCGCTGCACCCATAGTACAGAGAATACGGTGACACTCCTCCAGAAAACCCTGGGCATCCTCTGGAACCTGGTCGACCTAAACCCGTTGCTCTGGAGTACCAGCGACGGGAGTCTGTGCTCCTTCCCAGGCTTGAGATGTGGCAGGAGCAAGTGGAATCAATCCAGCCTGAGCTAAGGTGCTGAACATGCTCAGAAACTGGGCTAGAGTCTCCTGGAGGGCTGGTGCAGCAACAGGTACCTTAGGTATCAGCCCTCCAACTAGAGTTACTGGGGGCTCCTCTGTAGCAGCTCATGCGGGTGCTATGGCTGCACCGCGTGGACGTCCTCGACCTCTACCCTGGCCCCGGTCTCTCGCGAATCTAGCAGGGGGCGCGGGTTCCTGGTCATCAGATCCACTTGTACGTGTCCTCACCATCTGTGAGAGAATAGAATATAGTAGTTTAGAATTTTTTTGATGTCGACAAATTTCGCACGACAAGGAATCAAAGAAGTATAATTTTTCCTAACAGTTCCATAGCCTCCCAAAGATAAATACAGACGTCTCTGTACCGATCCGCGAGATTCTACAAAACTTGCTTTTGACTCGCGACACCTATAAACCTAGAGCTTTGATACCAACTTGTCACGACCTAAACTCCCTCTGTATAACATCGTGACGACACCTAGTCTTTATGACTAGGTAAGCCTAACAAATTGCGAAAAATAACAAACAAAAGTAAAACTCGGCAACTAACAATAGGGATAACTGAATTACTAGTAACAATGTCGCTCGATATATACAAAAACCAATACTCTATAAATACACAGTCTTCCCAAAACCCGAAACATCGTAAGTCATAAGCTATAGAAGGAAAACTAGTATCTCTATACACCAGAATCTAACAAAAGAAGTATGGAAGGTAAATGACATAGGAGAGAATAGAGGGGGACTCCGAGGTCTGCGGACACAGCAGATGTACCTTCAAGTCTCCGTACAGCAGCAAGCACTCTCAGCTAAAAGAGGGGCTGATAAAAAGTACCTGGATCTGCACACAAAACATGTGCAGAAGAGTAGCATGAGTACACCACAATGGTACCTAGTAAGGGTCAAGCCTAACCTCGGTCGAGTAGTAACATTGTCAGGTCAGGCCCACTGGTAAATAATAAATAAGGCAGGAGAATATACAGTATAATAAGAGACTAGAATTTAACAAAAGGAAGAACAACAAGGCAACAGTACAACACACAGGGGTAAACAACAGGGGATCTCCCGAGATACCGTCTCGTAGTCCCAAAATAAATATACAAGGAGAACTCCTGAGGTACTGCCTCGTAGTCTCAAAAGGAAATATGCAGGGAGAACTCCCGAGGAACCGCCTCGTAGTCTCAAAAGTAAATGTACAGGGAGAACTCCCGGGAACCGCCTCGTAGTCTCAAAAGTAAATGTGCAGGGAGAACTTCCGAGCAACCGCCTCGTAGTCTCAAAAGTAAATGTGCTGGGAGAACTTCCGAGGAACCGCTTCGTAGTCGCAAAAGTAAGCACACAGCTCAAAACGATAAATACAATAGTTAATAACAAGATTTCTATAGTTATACTGATAAAGAACAAAGAAAAATAGGAATCAACTAGGCATGCTTCACAGATTTCAAATAAGCAATTAAAGCACGTAGACATGCGATATTAGACTAAACAGGATAACTACACATATTGGAATAGCTCAATTAAGTATGAAAAACAAACTAATACTCATTTAAATAGTATAACTCAAATTAAAGGAAAAACGGGTTACTACTCTGTAAAATTAATCGGGTTGTACAACAAATAGCCCGTGTACATACTCGACACCTCACGTACACGGCGCTCATATATCACAATAGTACCAAATCCTAAGGGAATTTCCCCCACACAAGGATAGGCAAGCCACTTACCTCGAACCAAGCTCAATCAATCAATAAGAATGCCCTTCTCTTGATTATCTAACTCCGAATGGCCCAAGTCTAGCCAAAAACAATTGCATATCATAAATACAACTATAATAAACTAATCTAATTTATGAAATCAAGACTTTAAGAAATGATCTGAAATTCATCCTAAAAAGTTGACCCGGGCCCACGTCTCGAAATCGGCACAAAATCCGAAAGCACATTCACTCACGAGTCCAACCATACCAAATTTATCAAAATCCAACCTCAAATGACCACTCAAAACCCAAAATCAAACTCTTTAAATCCCTAGCCTCAAACTCCCAAATTCCACCTTAAATACATACTAACTAGGTGGAACAATAAATGAGGAAGCAAGATTATTAATCAAAAATAAGCACAAGGGACTTACCTCCCGAAATCCCTCTAAAATGCTCTCCATAAATCGCTAAACCCGAGCTCAAAATGATGAAAATGGCCAAAATCTCGAAGTCTTGCTTAAGTAGGTACTGCCCAGGAATTTTCGTACCTGCAGAGCCTAGGCTCGCACCTGCGCGCCTGCTTTTGCGGAAACATGAGTGCTTCTGCGCAAAGCACTTACTCCCATCTGCCTCCACACCTTCTATGAAGGGGTTGCACCTGCAGTGTGCACCAACGGAATCTTGTCCGCTTTTGCGGTTTCTCTTCGCACCTGCGGTTCCTCTAGCGCATCTGCGGACATCGCAGATGTGGCATGTTCCACGTACCTGTGACCCCTGAACAAACCTCCCAACTCCGCTTCTGCGATAAACCTTGCGCACGTACAATCCCGCACCTACGGTTTCCCCACCGCAGGTGAGAAAATACCAGAAACCAGAAGCTTCAACCATTTGCCTAAGTCCAAATTCAATCCGTTAAGCATCTGAAACACACCCGAGGCCCCCGGGACCTCAACCAAATATACTAACAATTCCTAAAACACCATACAAACATAGTCAAGCCCTCAAATCACATCAAACAATGCTAAAAATACGAATCACCCTCCAATTCAAACTTAATGAACTTGAAACTTTAAATTTCTACAACCGATGCCGAAACCTACCAAACCACGTCCGATTGACCTCAAATTTTGCACACATGTCATAATTGACATTACGGACCTACTCCAACTTCCGAAATTGGAATTCGACCCCGATATCAAAAAGTCCACTTCCGGTCAAAATCTTCAAAAATTCGACTTTCGCCATTTCAAGCCTAAATCAGCTACAGACCTCAAATTCACCGTCCAGACACGCTCCAAAGTCCAAATCACCCAACGGAGCTAACAGAACCAACAAAACTATATTTTGGAGTCGTCTTCACATAGTTCCGACTATGGTCAAAATTCTAAGGCTCAAGCTTCTGTTTAGGGACTAAGTGTCTCAAAACACTCCGAAACCAAAAATAAAATCTCCCGGCAAGTCACATAAGTAGAAAAAGAAATGGTGGAAGCAATTAATAGGGGATTGGGGCTAATATACTCAAAACGACTGATCGGGCCGTTACAGGAAGCAGCCAAAAATGGTATATAGATAGTGGTTGCTCTAAGCATTTGACTGGAAGCATTGATGATTTCCTTTCACTCAAAGCCCTACAAGGAGAGAGTGTGTCCTTTGGAAATGGCAAAAAGGGATACATTCTCGGAGTAGGAAGAATTGGAAAGACGCTCACTCATTCAATTGAGAATGTGTACTATGTGATGGCTTGAAATATAGCCTACTGAGCGTCTCTCAAATCTACGACAAAGGAAACAAAGTGGAATTTTTATCAAAAACCTGCACAGTCACAAATCTCGTGACTGGTGAAGTGGTTCTGATGGCCAAATGATTTAAAAACATATATATTGATGATTTTGAGTCCTTGCACAATGGGGATCTTACATGTTTGAGTGTTGTTGATGATGATGCTGAGTTGTGGCACAGAATATTGGGACATGCAAGTTTTACATTGCTGAACAAGTTGGTCAAGAAGGACCTGGTCCGTGGGCTGCCCAATTTAATGTTCAAAGATCACAAGGTGTGTGATGCTTGTGTAAGAGGAAAGAAAGTCAGGTCCTCTTTCAAGCCCAAGAATGAAGTAAGCACCTCAAGACCACTTGATATTCTCCATATGGATCTATGTGGACCTATGAGGGTGCCAAGTAGAGAATGAAAGAAGTATATCTTTGTCATAGTTGACGACTACTCCAGATTCACATGGACCTTGTTTCTTAGAACCAAGGATGAAACCTTTCCCGTCTTTGTTGCATTTGTGAAGCAGATTCAAGTGAAGATGAGCCATAGTGTTATAAGTATAAGGTCTGATCATGGCACAGATTTCAACAATGCCAAATTCGACGAATTCTGTGCTGAAAATGGCATAAGTCACAATTTTTCAGCTCCCAGAACACCCCAACAAAATGGTGTTGTCGAGAGGAAAAATAGGACTCTTGAAGACATGGCAAGAACTATGCTAATTGATAGTGGCGTAGTAGAAGGCTTTTGGGAAGAGGCAGTCAACATTGCTTGCTACTTGGTGAACAAGTGCATGATCAGGTCCCTCATGAACAAAACTCCATATGAATTGTTGAACGGAAGGAAGCCCAAGCTAACTCACCTAAGAGTGTTTGGATGCAAATGCTTCATTCTCAATAATGGTAAGGAAGCTATGGGAAAATTTGATGCCAAAAGGGATGAACGAATCTTTCTTGGATATTCCTCACAAAGCAAAGCATACAAGGTCTACAGCAAAATGACTCATTATGTTGAAGAAAGCATACATGTAATATTTGATGAATCACACCACCTATGTGGGAAAAATTCACATGATAAGATTGATCAAGACAGAGAGCAGTCGAAGGTTGCTGATGCAGAAGAACATGGTTCTTCCATCACAACAACTGAAGTAGAGGATAGAGTTACTGATGTTGTGCAAGGAACTTCTGATGCTGAGCAGAGAAGTGGTACTCACCCATCCATAGATGCCAACAATGGATCCCATTCCGAGGAACCTTAATCTTCCCACAATGAGATCCAGGTGTCTAACTGGAAGCAAAAACATTCACATCCTCTCCAAAATGTGATCACTCCTCTTGATTCAAGAATTCAAACCAGATCAAAGACAAGAAACTTGTTTGCCTTCTTAGCTTTCCTTTCTCAAATTGAGACTAAAATTATCAAGGAGGCATTGAAAGATGCTGATTGGATTACTGCTATGCAAGATGAACTTCATCAATTTGAGAGGAACCGTGTATGGCACCTAGTCCCTCGACCGTCAGATAGAATGGTCATAGGAATCAGGTGGGTGTTCAGAAACAAGGTTGATGAATTTGGGAATACAACAAGGAACAAGTCCATGTTAGTAGTTTAAGGCTACAATCAAGAAGAAGGAATCGACTATGATGAAACTTTTGCTCCAGTTGCTCGAATGGAAGCCATCAGAATTCGCACTGCTTGTGCATCTCATATGGAATTCAAATTGTTCTAAATGGATGTCAAAAGTCCATTTCTGAATGGATATTTAAAGGAAGTATTCTTCGTCAAACAACCACCTGGGTTTGAGTGTCATGAGCATCCTGAACATGTATTCAAACTCGACAAGACATTATATGGCCTGAAGCAGGGCCCGCGTGTATGGTATGAAAGGTTGTCCAAGTTTCTTCTTGAAAATGGCTTTACAAGAGGAAAAATTGACAACACCCTATTTCTGAAGAAATGGGGAAGGAACTTGCCCATTGTGCAAGTTTATGTTGACGATATCATCTTTGGTGCAACAAATGACTCCTTATGTGAGGAGTTTGCAAAGATTATTGTAAGCGAGTTTGAAATGAGTATGATGGGGGAATTGAATTTTTTTCTTCGGGTTGAAAGTTAAGAAAACCCCTAAGGGAACAATGATAAGCCAGCAGAAGTACATTAAAGAGATCCTGAAGAGATTTGAGATGGAAAGTTCAAAACTATTGATACTCCTATTGCCACTGCCACTCGTCTGGACTTGGATAAACCTGGTTCTCTTGTGAACAAAACCATATACAGAGGCATCATTGGTTCACTCTTGTATCTCATAGCTAGTAGACCTGATATTGTATTCAGTGTGGAATTATGTGCTAGATTTCAATCCAGTCCAAAGGAATCTCATCTTAAAGCTACCAAGAGGATTCTAGGGTATCTTAAAGGAACGCAAGACATGGTTCTCTACTATCCTTCAGGGGACAATTTCGACTTAATTGGGTATGCTGATGGTGATTATCTGGTGGATAGAAAGAGCACATCTGGCATGGCACATTTTCTGGGACCGTGTTTTATTTTATGGGGTACTAAGAAATAAAACTTTGTGGCTCTTTCAACTGCAGAAGCTGAGTATGTGGCAGTTGCCGCTTGTTGTGCTCAATTGTTGTGGATCAAGAAGCAAATAGAGGACTTTGGTGTATTTTCAGATTGCGTACCATTACTGTGTGATAATACTAGTGCTCTCAACATGGAAAAGAACCTGGTTCAGCATAAGAGAACAAAGCACATTGATATACGACATCATTTTCTCAGAGACAACGTTGAAAAGGGTCTTATCTGCATGAAGTTCTGTAAAAGAGAAGACCAAGTAGCAGATATATTCACCAAAGCACTAAGAAGAGAGCACTTTGAAAATAATCGATTGGCATTGGGGTTGATAAAATTTAACTGAGCACCAGGTCCCTCAATGATTAGCTATGAAAGAATAAACAGGTAAAACAACTAAAAAGTGTTTTCTGGCAAGTTTTAACTGATCTCTATACCGTTACAGGTAGACACGCATGGCAACTATAGAGAAAAAAAGCAGCTAATGATATTGCATCTTGGTACTAACAGCTCCATCTGGCCATCTAACAACGACTTAACGATGATGCTCACATTTACAAAGCTAAGTCAGGGAACCTAGTTCCCTTGACTCATGTTAGTAGTTCCCTTGTACTCTCATATACATTTTTAACGACTATAAAAGTCCCACGCCATTAAAAATTCCAGTCTTTGTCTCTCTCTCATCTCTTTAGCACTCAAATGTCACACATGTTACCAAATGACCCGTCTACCAAGTGATTCATACTCATTTTGTAATCGGTTCCTCACTTCCTCTAAATAAACCCAAATGCCGTCTATTTCCTCACAATCCACATCAAAGCCAAAAATTCCCTTTTCTCTCTAAAAGCAAACACTCTTCCTCTCGTGTCCTCACTTCAGACCTTCACTATGTCTCAAAATCCATAAGTTTCAAATGTTTCCAGTGTAGTCCCCACTGTGTCTTCGTCTCACAAAGCACAAGAGCGAGAGTCTGAGTCTCCATTGTCACCCAGTCAAAACCACATACCAGACCAACAACCACCTACTACTTTCTCTCTAACCCAATCGATTTCTGGTTCTCACCGCAGTCGTAAGACTCAAAACCCCAAAAGATTCGTTGTTGCAACCTCTCCCTCTGCCTCGCTGTAAAAAATGGTAGAAGGCAAAATAGTAGGCGGAGACAAGGGTCAGGAATTTTCTAGTCAGAAAGTTGGGGAGAGTTCTGAAGCCCAACAAAGTGTGGTTCGTAGTAGTGAAAGCTCAGCAATGCCCGTTCCAAGCTTTGATCTGAATATTGCCAATCCTACAGGTAATGTTCCTCTTGTATCCTCTGATTCTACTTTGGGGGTAAATAAACACGAAGCCATTGAGAACATATCTCTAATCGTTATAGAGGGAGGGTTGGTTGGTGGGTATGAGCATGATAATGAGACCATTGGGTCTCAGGGGGAAGGTGAAAATCATAAGGATGAGAGTAGGGAACTAGTACCCCCTGAAAGTTTGGCACCTGTCAGTACTAGTAGGGAATTAAATGAAGGACTTGATCCCTCAGCCCAAGAGGAGCCCTCTGCTCCTACTTGGGATGAAACTCCTTACTCCTCAAAATAGCCCCAAGTCAGTACTGATCCTGCTCCTTCTCCTTACTTCGATGTTGAGCCGTTAACCATTGTCTTTCCTGATATGAGATCTCTATCTGAAGAGGAAAATGAAAATAGTGAGGAAGACTATGACAATGTGTCTGTAGCAAGCTCCTTTGCTGCTAGGAGTAGAAGGGCAGTTCCCAAAGAGCCCACTCCTATTAGACCTACTACTAGGCTACAAAAAAAGTGTCACGACCCAAAACCTAACCCGTCGTGATGGCGCCTATCGTGATACTAGGCAAGCCGACCTTTCTAAAATACTTTCAAAATTTAACATAAATGAATTAAGACATTTATAATAACCGGAGTTTTCATAAAAACGGGGGTAAAACCCAAATAAAATATAAGTGTGGAAAAATAGCCCGACATCGGGGTGCCACTAAGTCATGAGCATCTAATAAACAATCTAGAAAATAGAGTCTACTACAGTCTGTGCTAAATGCCAATACAAGAGAGAAAAGATAATAAGAAAGGAGAAACAACGACTGTAAACGCCGGTAGCTACCTTGTAAGTCTCCGATAATCAACTCGCGCACAAACTCAGCGACCGTCAGAACCGTACACCACCTGGATCTGCACATGAAGTGCAGGGTGTAGCATGAGTACAACCAACTCAGCAAGTAACAAAATTAAATAAGGAACTGAGAAGCATTGACGAGCTATAAAAATACAGTTCATTTCAAACGTTTTCAGTGAAGAGTGAACATGCTTTCAATTCTAGAGGTGTAAGTCAAATCAGTTCGAGCTCAAGTAAAACAAATATGAATCTTCCAGAAATTTCACCGCAACAATAGATAACAACTAAGTGCAACAATAAATAAAAAAAACAAGTACAACCTCTCAAGCCAGCAGTCACTCAACTCATCACAACAACTCATACTCTCGGCTCTCAGCCCTCAATATACAATCTCAATAGGTACCTGCGCTCACTGGGGGTGTGCAGACTCCGGATGGGCTCCTTTCAGCCCAAGCGCTATATCGCCGCGGCGTGCAGCCCGACCCAATCATATAAGTATCCATAAGGCTAGTTGCAGCGTGCAACCCGATCCACAGTCCATAAATAGCCATAAGGCTCATTGCGGCATGCAACCCGATCCATATAACCTCGCATAGATCACAGCTCAGCACTCAGGCCCTATCTTAGTCACTAACCTCTCCAGCCCCTCAGGCTCACAGAATACCATAATAATCAGCCCAAATAGAGAATACAACAAGTATCAACAAGGACTGAGAGGGAACAGAGATGTAACACACAAGTAAGACTGTGACTGAGTACAGGACAACAAGTAACAAACAATTCAACAAGTATACGACCGTTGCGGATCTCAACAGTGATATCATATGGCCTAAGCATGGTTTCTAACATAAAAGGCAGTCAATTGCTCAAAGACGAGGAAAAATAAGTAATAACAATGGCCATTCGACTTTACAGTCTCACGGGACGGACCAAGTAACAATCCCTCGCGGTGCACGCTCACACGCCCGTCAGCTAGAATGTGTGTCACCTTCAAATACTCACATCATACCAATTCTCAGGGTTTCATACCCTCAAAACTAGATTTAAGACTGTTACTTACCTCAAATGCGCAAAAAGTCCTACTCCGCAATACCTTTGCCCCTCGAATTAATCTCCAAACGCTCTAAATCTAGCCATAAGTAGAACAATACAATCAATATAGGCTTAAGGGATCAATTCCACAAGGAAGGTACTAAATTAAAGCCAAAAATCCGAAATTGGCCCGAACCCGGCTCCCGGGCCCACGTCTCAAAATCCGACAAAAAGTCACAAAACCCAAAAGCCCATTCACTCATGAGTCTAACCATACCAAAATTTATTCAAATCCGATAATGAAATCCTATTCAAAACCTAAAAATCCCAACTCAAGAGTTCTTCATCTTTTTTCCCAATTTCTTACCCCAAATCACAAATTAGATGATAAAATTAAAGAGAAAATCATGGGATTTAGCCCAAACCAAGTAAGAATCACTTATCCCAATAAACTACACGAAAATCCCTTCAAGAATCGCCTAATTCCGTGTTCTCTAGCTCAAAATATACAAAATGGGTTCAAACCCTCACTTTTGAAATTAATATTGCCGGCCCAGATATCCTTCATCGCGATCGCGGAACATTCCTCGCGATCGCGAAGAACAACTATGTTGCCCCACATTTTTAACCTACGCGATCGCGGAATCACCCACGCGATCGCAGATCACTACCTCTCCTACCTACACGATCGCATACTGCTTCACGCGATCGCGTAGAGCATTGGCCACACCTCCCCTCCTACTTAAAGCCTTCTACCTGAACGCGACCTTAGCCACGCGTTCGTGAAGCAAAACTTCGCACACATATGCGATCATGTTCCTAACTCTGCGGTCGCGTAGAATAAACTCACCTCTGCCTGAATAAGCTTACGCGATCGCATACAAGGAAACCAGAACCTGCTGCAACCAGACTTCAGCTATCAAACCAAGTCCAAAAATGATCCATTAACCACCTGAAACTCACTCGAGGCCCCCGGGACCTCAACCAAACATACCAACACATCCCAAAACATCATACGAACTTAGTCGAGCCTTCGAATCACTCAAAACAATATCAAAACACCAATTACACCCGGATTCAAGCCTAAAGAACTTCTAAACTTTTAAATTCCACAAACGACGCCGAAACCTACCAAACTACGTCTGTGACCTCCAATTTTGCACACAAGTCATATTCAATATTACGGACCTATTCCAACTTCCGGAATCGGAATCTGACCTCGATATCAAAAAGTCAACCCCCCGGTCAAACTTTCCAAAATTTGACTTTTGCCATTTCAAGCCTAAATTAGCCACAGACCTCAAATTCACATAAGTAGAAATAGATACGGCGAATACAATAAATAGGGGATCAGGGCTAATACACTCAAAATGATCGACTGGGACGTTACAAGAAGGAAGTCATTGAATCTGTTCTGAAGAAAAACAAAGAAGAGAAGAAAAGGGGGAGGCTGGTGAAAGGGGGAAAGGTGGTGAATGAGGAAGAAGTGCCTTCAGCACTTGTTATTGATGTTGAAAATGAATAGGTGAATAAGGAACATGCTGTCTTAATTCGTAAGTCCTCTAAGAAACCTGTGGTTCCAAAACTCATGAGAGAGACATCTATGAAAGTTGTGGAAGTGGAAAATATTGAGGGAGAAAAGTCTGGTGAACATTGTCTGAGAAGTCTGGGGAAAAATTGTATGAGAAGTCTGCAAAGAAAGAGAAATGTGTGAGAAAGTTTGTGAAAGGGAAGGATGGTGACAACGAGGAACCTGGTTCCTCCAAGAAGGTCAAAGTAAGTGTGTCTAAGGATAAAGGCACAGAAAACCTTAGAAAGCAGAGAGTGTTGTGGGGCAGAACATTTTCTCCTGACATTCTTGACATGACAGGGATGCGTTAACTGGTTGATATTTGTGAGTTTCAAATGTGGACACACTTGTTCACCAATGAGAGCCCCAAGGTGTATGAGCAAGAGTTGCGCAGCTTCTATGCAGACATATTCATAGTGGAATATGATAACATCTTCTTAAAGGTCAACAGAGTAGATTTTGTGATAGACGAGGCTGTGTTGGGGAACATTTTGGGAGTGCCTACTGAAGGGATCTCATCCATTGAGGGGACTTGTTCTCCCAATTTCAGAAGTGCCATTCTGAAGGATGATGTTGTGCAGCAAGGGGAACAAGTGCACAAGAAAGCCCTCCTTCGAGTGTATCAACTTATGTTTGAGATGGTGAATAAGGTCTTGCTTCCACGTGCGGAAAGGCATTCCATTACTTCAAAAGCATACCTATTCCTCATGGAAGCACTGGATGCCTACATCACTATCAATCTGCCTGGTCTCATGATAAAGCATATGAAGAAAGTGGCAGACTTCAAGGATGTAAATCATGATCTGCCCTATGGGTTCTTACTCACTAAGGTATTTCACTTCTTCAAAGTCTCTTTGGGAAAAGAAACAGTGGGAACTCACAAGCAGACCTTCTCAAAGATCACATTGGTGGAATATGAGTGCATTGATAAGAAAGGAGGGATTGCCAGCAATTCCACTATCTCTCAATTGATTGGTGCTCAAAATACTGCAAATGAGAAGATAAGGTGGTTGAAGGCATGGAATGCCATTTTTGTAGGGCGTCTTAGTCAGGCCCAGGAGGCACCTGGTTCCAGCAGTGCACAAGGCACAGAGGTTGCTTGCCTGACCAAGAAAAATGCAGATCTCAGGAAACAGGTCAATGACCTGAAGGAGCGGCTGCTTAAAGAACAAGTGTCTACAAATGCTCGAATGGATATTCTCCTCAGAACCTTTGCCTCCTCATCCCTGCCTCCTCCTTCTAGTGCTCCTTAAAACAGTCCTCTTCCCCGTGTCTAGTTAAATGATGTGTGTCCTACCTTGGTCCTCGTTTTGTTGCTTTTGTGGCTGGTACTTTTAAGTTGTTTTTTTTTGTGAATGGTTGTGTAACAATGGTTCTACATTTTTTGTTCTCCTTTCCTCCAAATTAATGAGCATCTCGTCTTTTTGCTATGCATGTTATACTCTTATGCTCTATTTTTAGCCATGCTTGTGTGCACATATGTGGCATGAGTCAACCATGCTGGACTTCTTTTTGCTTATTACTTGTGTATAATATATTTATGATGCCAAAAGGGGGAAGGGGAACAAGTTCTCTCAGGGGGAATACAGGAACTATTGTATGGTGATCTGGTTCCTAGGGGGAGCTTCAATTATAAGTTTGTCACCATCAAAAAGGAGAAAATTGATAAGTTATGTGCCTTTTTATATTTTGATGATCTAACAAACTTTATGATAAGAACCAGATTGAAAACATGTTATACATCCTCAAAGTGCTCAAGAACAACAAGTCTCAAATCGGGCACAAGTTCCAATAACTAGAGTCAAAGAGACAACAGAGGGAACAGATGGACATCAGTTCCCTTGCTGACTGTACCAGTCAACTCCCCACAGCTGTAAAGTCGGTGCAACTGTTCCTCTAAACACACGAAATATTGCAAATAGTGTAGCAGTCACTTTATGGGAAATGCCTTGTACCAAACAATTACTTGCATCATCTAAGTGACATCACTTGCATATTATCAACGCAAAGGAAAAACACACACTTGCATAGCTGAAATATCAACAAATTTTCTCTCAAGGGTGTTGCCATCACTTCAAGGTTTCAAGAACAAAGAACAACAGAACAAAGGACGAGTTTCCAGCACTTAGTTACCATATATCCTTAGTTGTGTTGTAACTTTATTAGAGTGATCTACTTGTGATTCCTACTTAGCTTAGCTAGAAGCATTGTGTAGGAAACTATTTGTAAAATTATAAACCTTGTGTTTGTGTCTTGGCTAGAGTTAGTCGAGTTGTGAGCTTTGTAATAGAGGTATTACAAAGAGGCTTGTAATAGAGTTATTACAAGTGAATGAGGGATTAAGAGTTTAATTCCTAGGTTACAATAGTTTGTAATCTGAAGTTTACTCAGTAGTGAAGTTAAAATCCTACGAGTGTAGGTCGTGGTTTTTAATCCCGTGAGCTGGGAGTTTTCCACATAAAACTCTGCTATGTCATTTATTTATCTCTTATCGTGTGTGTTCTGTGAAAACTGATAGAGAATCAGGTTCTCTATACAGTTTGGTGGACCCTAAGTTTCCATCAGTAGCGTCGATAATATTACATCTCAAAAAGTTTATAAAACATTTGCTTTAAGTCACCAATTTTATTGAGCTATTCATAAACGTGTTAAAATTTCGGTAATTTCTTTATCAGTGTTATTCACGTAAATATTTCCTACTTTCCTGCGTTTCTTTGGAAAAAAATATAAAGAAGAGAGTGCGACAACTGATTAGATGGTGGTACAGGCTCTTTAAAGCATCAAAGGCAAACAATTCCTCACAATTTGTTTAAAGTGATAACTTAATTCTTTCCTTATTGACGGGGAAAGTAGGTATAGTATAAAGTTTGTTGAATACAACTAGTATGAAGGTAACAAGTCCGAATAGCATCAATATGTACAGAGTACAGTGCTTAATTTAATTATGTCTACCAAAATATTTAGTATCATTTTGTATATTGTTTGGTTGGCTTTTGATTTTTGGTAGTAGTATGAGTTATCCGCATGAGATAACCTGTCACGATCCAAAATCTCACCACAGGCGTCGTGATGGCACCTAGTCTCTAAAACTAGATAAGTCGATTTTAATTATATTTTGAAGCTATTTTTTTTTTAAACTAACAGCGAAAATAATTACAATATACAACTTTCCAAGACTGGTAGTACTGAGTCACAAACTCTAACTGAATACATGGAATGATCACGAGAACCGAATATACAAACTGTTAATTTACAAATTAACAGTACAATGAAATAAAAAGACTCCAAGGGACTGCGAGGATTAAGCAGCTCTACCTTGAATCCTTATGATCCTTCTTTAAAACTGCTCAAGTCCGATATCTCCAATACCTGGCTCTGCACAAAAATATGCAGAAGTGTAGTATGAGTACACCACGGTCGGTACCCAGTAAGTATCAAGACAAACCTCGGTGGAGTTGAGACGAGGTACAGTCAAGACACTCACTAGTCTAATAACCTGTGCAATATAATATACAAGATAATAGGAAATAAATAACAATAAGGGAAACATAAAACAACCAGTGGTGTGCACAGTAAGACAATAAAATCACCATTAATATCGCTCAACAATTGATAAATACATTTACACCCAGTTAAATCAAGTTCTCAATTAAATATCTTTCACACATAATTCTTACGAATAAAACTCTTTTTCAAATATAATTTCCTCAAATAAACATCTTTCGAATATAAAATTCTTTCGATAAATATCTTCAAATATAATTTTCTTAAATAAATATCTTTCAAATACAATTCTTTCATATAATTCTTTTTGAATAAAAATCCTTCCAAATAAATATTTTGAATATAATTCTTTCAATTAAAAGTCACCATGTGACACCTCGTTTCAAAATCATAAAAATACGGGTCTCGGCCCATTTTCATATTTTTTGTAAACATGGGTCTCAGCCAATTTTTCATGTTTATATGGCACCTCGTGCCCATAATTAAATCATCATATTTTTCCGGCACCTCGTGCCCTCATTTCATATCACAACTGCACGAACAACTCACTTGCCAAATATCATTATCATTTCATGACAGCACCCCGTGCCCACATTTCATATCACAAGTGCACGGACAATTCACGTGCCAAATATCCTCATTATTTACTCACCGCACCTCGTACCCACATTTCAATTTATAATCCGTTTGGCAATAGCCACATGCTCTCAATTTCAACATAAATCAGATTGTTATCAATTTAGCAACAACAAGACAAATTGCACAAGGTATAAAAATAAACACAAAAAAATCACAACATCACATGAAAATCATCAACATCACAACCCCACATCATCGCATGTCTTCTCTGACAATAGCCACCCTTATCGCTCATATTGCCACCCTTATCACTCCTATAGATACCCTTATCGCTCCGCCCAGACAATATCAATAGCCACCCTTATCGCTCATATGGCCACCCTTATCGCTCCTATAGCCACCCTTATCGCTCCGCCCAGACAATATTCCCAGAAACACAACAACAGTGAAATGCCACCCTTATACCCACATAATATCAACGGTGAAATTTCACACTTTTCTCCCCAAAATAATAACTCACCCAACACAATAATTTACACGGGAAGTTAATACGAAACATAATAAAATCAATTCATAGCATAATTTGCCCAATGGCTACAACCAAATTCCAAAGATATAACAAAATCAATTAATTTCACAACAAATAGCCCAAGGCTCCACACAATGTATATAACACCCAAACACAATCAATAAAGACAAAAATTACTCAATATAAAGCAAAACCTTCATTAATGAAAATTTAGATAATTATATTAACACTTATTCTTAAGCGCACTTAAATTAATTATTTGCATAAGAAAATTCATATTGAAATTAATTTTCAAGAAATATTAAACCAACAATACTCACAAAATTTCATAAATATTTCAAGTAACAATAACATCAAATTATCATATAAAAACAAATTCAACAATAAGGATTTAGGCATGGCAAACATATGATTTAATAATTTTCCACAATTTTCCAATTTACTACACAATAATGCCTAAGACTTTAATTCAATGAATTTTGCACGTATAAGCCTGAGTAAGTATTCGTCACCTCGCGTACACGACTTTTCACATTTCATAAATGGCACATAAGACTCAATGCCTAAGGGGTAATTCCCCCACTCGAGGTTAAGCAAGACACTTACCTTTTTGAAATTAGGCCGATATTCCAAAATAGTCTTCTTGCTTGAATTGACCTCCGGACAGCTCAAATCTATCCAAATTGATTGCACAACCTCATTAAAATTCATCGGAAATAATTTCGGATAATAATACGTTGACTTAAAAATTTATTCCAAAAAGTCAACAAAAGTCAACGCGGGGCCCGCCTCTCGGAACCCGACTTAATTTTCACCAAATGTGAACACCCATTCTGATACGAGTTCAACCATACCAATTTTATCAAATTCCAAGTTCAAACATCTAAGTGACATCACTTGCATATTATCAACGCAAAGGAAAAACACACACTTGCATATCTGAAATATCAACAAATTTTCTCTCAAGGGTGTTGCCATCACTTCAAGGTTTCAAGAACAAAGGACGAGTTTCCAGCACTTAGTTACTATATGTCCTTAGTTGTGTTGTAACTTTATTAGAGTGATCTACTTGTGATTCCTACTTAGCTTAGCTAGAAGCATTGTGTAGGAAACTATTTGTAAAATCATAAACCTTGTGGTTGTGTCTTGGCTAGAGTTAGTTGAGTTGTGAGCTTTGTAATAGAGGTATTACAAAGAGGCTTGTAATAGAGTTATTACAAGTGAATAAGGGATTAAGAGTTTAATTCCTAGGTTACAATAGTTTGTAATCTGAAGTTTGCTCATTAGTGAAGTTAAAATCCTACGAGTGTAGGTCGTGGTTTTTAATCCCGTGAGCTGGGAATTTTCCATATAAAACTCTATTGTATCATTTACTTATCTCTTATCGTGTGTGTTCTGTGAAAACTGATAGAGAATCAGGTTCTCTATACAGTTTGGTGGACCCTAAGTTCCATCGGTAGCGTCGATAATTTTACTATCTCAAAAAGTTTATAAAACATTTGCTTTAAGACACCAATTTTATTGAGCTATTCATAAACGTGTTAAAATTTCGGTAATTTCTTTATCAGTGTTATTCAGGTAAATATTTCCTACTTTCCTGCGTTTCTTTGGAAATAAATATAAAGAAGAGAGTGCGACAACTGATTAGATGGTGGTACAGGCTCTTTAAAGCATCAAAGGCAAACAATTCCTCACAATTTGTTTAAAGTGATAACTTAATTCTTTCCTTATTGACGGGGAAAGTAGGTATAGTATAAAGTTTGTTGAATACAACTAGTATGAAGGTAACAAGTCCGAATAGCATCAATATGTACAGAGTACAGTGCTTAATTTAATTATGTCTACCAAAATATTTAGTATCATTTTGTATATTGTTTGGTTGGCTTTTGATTTTTGGTAGTAGTATAAGTTATCCAGCATGAGATAATCTGTCACGACCCAAAATCTCACCACAAGCGTCGTGATGGCATCTAGTCTCTAAGACTAGATAAGTCGATTTTATTTATATTTTGAAGCTATTTTTTTTTAAACTAACAGCGGAAATAATTACAATATACAACTTCCTAAGACTAGTAGTACTAAGTCACAAACTCTAACTGAATACATGGAATGATCACGAGGACCGAATATACAAACTGTTTGATTACAAATTAACAGTACAATGAAATAAAAAGACTCCAAGAGACTGCGACGATTAAGCAGCTCTACCTTCAATCCTTATGATCCCTCTTTAACTCTGCTCAAGTCCGATATCTCCAATACCTGGCTCTGCACAAAAATATGCAGAAGTATAGTATGAGTACACCACGGTAGGTACCCAGTAAGTATCAAGACTAACCTCGGTAGAGTTGAAACGAGGTACAGTCAATACACTCACTAGTCTAATAACCTGTGCAATATAATATACAAAACAATAGGAAACAAATAACAATAAGGAAAACATAAAACAACCAGTGGTGTGCACACTAAGACAATAAAATCACCATTAATATCGCTCAACAATTGATAAATACATTTACACCCAGTTAAATCAAGTTCTCAATTAAATATCTTTCACACATAATTCTTACGAACAAAATTCTTTTTCGAATATAATTTCCTCAAATAAATATCTTTCGAATATAAAATTCTTTCGATAAATATCTTCAAATATAATTTCCTCAAATAAATATCTTTCAAATACAATTCTTTCATATAATACTTTTTTAATAAAAATCCTTCCAAATAAATATTTTGAATATAATTCTTTCAATTAAAAGTCACCATGTGACACCTTATTTCAAAATCATAAAAATACGGGTCTCGGACCATTTTCATATTTTTTTGTAAACATGGGTCTCAGCCCATTTTTCATGTTTATATGGCACCTCGTGCCCATAATTAAATCATCATATTTTTCCGGCACCTCGTGCCCTCATT
Source organism: Nicotiana tomentosiformis (assembly GCF_000390325.3). NCBI lineage: Eukaryota > Viridiplantae > Streptophyta > Magnoliopsida > Solanales > Solanaceae > Nicotiana > Nicotiana tomentosiformis. The sequence continues at coordinate 29,373,605 of NC_090813.1, read as the reverse complement.
TCATATCACAACTGCACGAACAACTCACGTGCCAAATATCATTATTATTTCATCACAGCACCTCGTGCCCATATTTCATATCACAAGTGCACGGACAATTCACGTGCCAAATATCCTCATTATTTACTCACCGCACCTCGTACCCATATTTTAATTTATAATCCACTTGGCAATAGCCACATGCTCTCAATTTCAACATAAATCAGATTGTTATCAATTTACCAACAACAAGACAAATTGCACAAGGTATAAAAATAAACACAAGAAAATCACAACATCACATGAAAATAATCAACACCACAACCCCACATCATCGCATGTCTTCTCTGACAATAGCCACCCTTATCGCTCCTATTGCCCCCCTTATCACTCCTATAGATACCCTTATCGCTCCGCCCAGACAATATCAATAGCCACCTTTATCGCTTATATGACCACCCTTATCGCTCCTATAGCCACCCTTATCGCTCCGCCCAGACAATATTCCCAGAAATACAAAAACAGTGAAATGCCACCCTTATACCCACATAATATCAACGGTGAAATTCCACCCTTTTCTCCCCAAAATAATAACTCACCCAACATAACAATTTACACGGGAAGTTAATACGGAAACATAATAAAATCAATTCATATCATAATTTGCCCAATGGCCACAACCAACTTCCAAAGATATAACAAAATCAATTAATTTCACAACAAATAGCCTAAGGCTCCACACAATGTATATAACAGCCAAAAACAATCAATAAAGATAAAAATTACTCAACATAAAGCAAAACCTTCATTAATGCAAATTTAGATAATTATATTTGCACTTATTCTTAAGCGCACTTAAATTAATTTATTGCATAAGAAAATTCATATTGGAATTAATTTTCAAGAAATATTAAACCAACAATACTCACAAAATTTCATAAATATTTCAACTAACAATAACATCAAATTATCATATAAAAATAAATTGAACAATAAGGATTTAGGCATGGCAAACAGATGATTTAATAATTTTTCATAATTTCCCAATTTACTACACAATAATGCCTAAGACTTTAATTCAATGAATTTTGCACGTATAAGCCTGAGTAAGTACTCGTCACCTCGCGTACACGACTTTTCATATTTCATAAATGGTACATAAGACTCAATGCCTAAGGAGTAATTCCCCCACTCGAGGTTAAGCAAGACACTTACCTTTTTGAAGTTAGGCCGATATTCCAAAAGTCTTCTTGCTTGAATTGACCTCCGGACAGCTCAAATCTATCCAAATTGATTGCACAACCTCATTAAAATTCATCGGAAATAATTCCGGATAATAATACGTCGACTTAAAAATTTATTCCAAAAAGTCAACAAAGTCAACGCGGGGCTCGCCTCTCGAAACCCGACTTAATTTTCACCAAATCTGAACACTCATTCCGATACGAGTTCAACCATACCAATTTTATCAAATTCCAAGTTCAAACATCTAAGTGACATCACTTGCATATTATCAACGCAAGGGAAAAACACACACTTGCATATCTGAAATATCAACAAATTTTCTCTCAAGGGTGTTGCCATCACTTCAAGGTTTCAAGAACAACGGACGAGTTTCCAGCACTTAGTTGTGTTGTAACTTTGTTAGAGTGATCTACTTGTGATTCCTACTTAGCTTAGCTAGAAGCATTGTGTAGGAAATTATTTGTAAAATCATAAACCTTGTGTTTGTGTCTTGGCTAGAGTTAGCCGAGTTGTGAGCTTTGTAATAGAGGTATTACAAAGAGGCTTGTAATAGAGTTATTACAAGTGAATGAGGGATTAAGAGTTTAATTCCTAGGTTACAATAGTTTGTAATCTGAAGTTTGCTCAGTAGTGAAGTTAAAATCCTACGAGTGTAGGTCGTGATTTTTAATCCCGTGAGCTGAGAGTTTTTCACATAAAACTCTGCTGCGCCATTTACTTATCTCTTATCGTGTGTGTTCTGTGAAAACTGATAGAGAATCAGGTTCTCTATACAGTTTGGTGGACCCTAAGTTTCCATCAGTAGCGTCGATAATTTTACATCTCAAAAAGTTTATAAAACATTTGCTTTAAGACACCAATTTTATTGAGCTATTCATAAACGTGTTAAAATTTCGGTAATTTCTTTATTAGTGTTATTCAGGTAAATATTTCCTACTTTCCTGCGTTTCTTTGGAAAAAAATATAAAGAAGAGAGTGCGACAACTGATTAGATGGTGGTACAGGCCCTTTAAAGCATCAAAGGCAAACAATTCCTCACAATTTGTTTAAAGTGATAACTTAATTCTTTCCTTATTGACGGGGAAAGTAGGTATAGTATAAAGTTTGTTGAATACAACTAGTATGAAGGTAACAAGTCCGAATAGCATCAATATGTACAGAGTACAGTGCTTAATTTAATTATGTCTACCAAAATATTTAGAATCATTTTGTATATTGTTTGGTTGGCTTTTGATTTTTGGTAGTAGTATAAGTTATCCAGCATGAGATAACCTGTCACGGCCCAAAATCTCATCACAGGCATCGTGATGGCACCTATTCTCTAAGACTAGATAAGTCGATTTTAATTACATTTTGAAGCTATTTTTTTTTAAACTAACAGCGGAAATAATTACAATATACAACTTCCCAAGATTGGTAGTACTGAGTCAAAAACTCTAACTGAATACATGGAATGATTACGAGGACCGAATATACAAATTGTTTGATTACAAATTAACAGTACAATGAAATAAAAAGACTCCAAGGGACTGCAACGATTAATTAGCTCTACCTTGAATCCTTATGATCCCTCTTTAACTCTGCTCAAGTCCGATATCTCCAATATCTGGCTCTGCACAAAAATATGCAGAAGTGTAGTATGAGTACACCACGTTCGGTACCCAGTAAGTATCAAGAGTAACCTCGGTGGAGTTGAGACGAGGTACAGTCAATACACTCACTAGTCTAATAACCTGTGCAATATAATATACAAAATAATAGGAAACAAATAACAATAAGGGAAACATAAAACAACCAGTGGTGTACACAGTAAGACAATAAAATCACCATTAATATCGCTCAACAATTGATAAATACATTTACACCCAGTTAAATCAAGTTCTCAATTAAATATCTTTCACACATAATTCTTACGAATAAAACTCTTTTTCAAATATAATTTCCTCAAATAAACATCTTTCGAATATAAAATTCGTTCGATAAATATCTTCAAATATAATTTCCTCAAATAAATATCTTTCAAATACAATTCTTTCATATAATTCTTTTAGAATAAAAATCCTTCCAAATATATTTTTTGAATATAATTCTTTCAACTAAAAGTCACCATGTGACACCTCATTTCAAAATTATAAAAATACGGGTCTCGGCCCATTTTCATATTTTTCGTAAACATGGGTCTCAGCCCATATTTCATGTTTATACGGCACCTCGTGCCCATAATTAAATCATCATATTTTTCCGGCACCTCGTGCCCTCAATTCATATCACAACTGCACGAACAACTCACGGGCCAAATATCATTATCATTTCATCACAGCACCTCATGCCCACATTTCATATCACAAGTGCACGGACAATTCATGTGTCAAATATCCTCATTATTTACTCACCGCACCTCGTACCCACATTTCAATTTATAATCCGCCTGGCAATAGCCACAGGCTCTCAATTTCACCATAAATCAGATTGTTATCAATTTACCAACAACAAGATAAATTGCACAAGGTATAAAAATAAACACAAGAAAATCACAACATCACATGAAAATCATCAACACCACAACCCCACATCATCGCATGTCTTCTCTGACAATAGCCACCGTTATCGCTCCTATTGCCACCCTTATCACTCCTATAGACACCCTTATCGCTCCGCCCAGACAATATCAATAGCCACCCTTATCGCTCCTATGGCCACCCTTATCGCTCTTATAGCCACCCTTATCGCTCCTATGGCCACCCTTATCGCTCCGCCCAGACAATATTCCCAGAAACCCAACAACAGTGAAATGCCACCCTTATACCCACATAATATCAACGGTGAAATTTCACCCTTTTCTCCCCAAAATAATAACTCACCCAACACAACAATTTACACGGGAAGTTAATACGGAAACATAATAAAATTAATTCTTATCATAATTTGCCCAATAGCCACAACCAAATTCCAAAGATATAACAAAATTAATTAATTTCACAACAAATAGCCCAAGGCTCCACACAATGTATATAACACCCAAAAACAATCAATAAAGATAAAAATTACTCAACATAAAGCAAAACCTTCATTAATGCAAATTTAGATAATTATATTAACACTTATTCTTAAGCGCGCTTAAATTAATTATTTGCATAAGAAAATTCATATTGGAATTAATTTCCAAGAAATATTAAACCAACAATACTCAAAAAATTTCATAAATATTTCAAGTAACAATAACATCAAATTATCATATAAAAATAAATTCAACAATAAGGATTTAGGCATGGCAAACAGATGATTTAATAATTTTCCACAATTTCCCAATTTACTACACAATAATGCCTAAGACTTTAATTCAATGAATTTTGCACGTATAAGCCTGAGTAAGTACTCGTCACCTCGCGTACACGACTTTTCACATTTCATAAATGGCACATAAGACTCAATGCCTAAGGGGTAATTTTTCCACTCGAGGTTAAGCAAGACACTTACCTTTTTGAAGTTAGGCCGATATTCCAAAATAGTCTTCTTACTTGAATTGACCTCCGGACAGCTCAAATCTATCCAAATTGATTGAACAACCTCATTAAAATTCATCGAAAATAATTTCGGATAATAATACGTCGACTTAAAAATTTATTCCAAAAAGTCAACAAAAGTCAACCCTCTCGAAACCCGACTTAATTTTCACCAAATCTGAACACCCATTCCGATACGAGTTCAACCATACCACTTTTATCAAATTCCGATAACAACTCGACCTCCAAATCCTAAATTTTGCATTTTTGGAAGATTTTGCAGAAATCTTGATTTCTTCCATTTAAATCCAAAATAAATGATGAATATAACCATAGAATCATGAAGTATAATCACTTTAGGATATAGAACACTTACCCCAATCCATATGGTGAAAATCGCCTCAAGAGTCGCTTCAATCCTAGCTCCAAATATGTTAAAAATGGCTGAAACCTCGAAATATAACTACTGCCCAGGTATTTACTCTTCGTGATCACGGAAAATGCTTCGCGATAACGAAGCACAAAATTTTTCAGCCCCAAAATTGCTCTTCGTGATCGTGGAAAAATCGCGATCGCGAAGAACAAACTCCCCAACTCTTCCAGACAACCTCTAGTATAATGGTCATAACTTTTTGTACAAAGCTTCAAATAATGAATGGTTTAGCTTTATGAAAACTAGATTCCAAGGGATATAACTTTTATTTGCTAATCATCTCCTAATTCCTTATATATTTTGAGATATAAGTTTCCAAAGTCAGCCCTATGCAACAGAGATTTTCTAACTCTTCCTGGATAGTTTGTAGTATATCTACCATAACATTTTGTACATAACTCCAAATGACAAATGGTTTATCTTTATGAAAACTATACACAAAGGGTTACAACTTTAATCTTTTGATTATCTCCAAATTCCTTATAGATTGCGAGATATGAGCTTTCAAAATTCGGGTCAGTGCGGCAGGAGTTTCCTCTATGCGATCGTGAAAAGGCTTCTGCGATCGCGATTCACAGTCTCCAAATAGCAAAATTACTCTTTGCGATCGCGACCGTTTGTTCGCGATAGCGATGCATACCTCTGTGGCCAAAAACCAGCAACTAAAAATGGTCTAGAAATGGTCTGAAACCACCCCGAAACTCACCCGAGCCACTCGGTACTCCGTCTGAGCATACCAACCAGTCCTAATAAATAACACGAACCTGCTCGAGGCCTCAAATCTCATCAAACAATATCAAAACTACAAATCACACCTCAAATCAAAATCTATGAACAATATCGGGGCATTACCCTTCACGAACGCGTAGTGTTAGGCATACCTGGGGGAGGGTCGATCATTCCTTCAACGCGAACGCGAGCTATGCCTCGCGAACGCGAAGGCCAGGGGGGAAACCTTTGCGAACATGAAGGAGGACTCGCAAACGCGAAAGCCATGGGCTGCTACTCAACGCGAACGCGAAGAAGGCCTTACCTCTGTGACTTAAAACAGAACCAAAAACGGGATTTTTCCCATTTTTCACAAGCCCTTAATTATTTCACATAGTGATTGTATTTCACGTGGGTAAGTGTTCTTTATCATATTCATCATTTATTTCGGATAAGTGTTCATCGCGAAGGGTAAGTGTTCTTTATCATATAATAATTGTATTTCACAAATCCATGTCTATATTCATCATTTATTTCGAATTTAGATGGAAGAAATTGGAATTTTTGTAAAACTTTCCAAAAACAAAAAATTAAGATTTGAAGGTCCATTTGATATCGGAATTGGACAAATTTAGAATGGTTGAACTCGTATTGGAACGGGTATTCGTATTTTGTGAGTTTTTCCGGGATTTGAGAGGTGGGTCCCACTGCCGAATATTTTAATGAATTTTAGATTTTTATCCGAAAAATTTGTAAATTCATATGGAATTAATTCCTATGATTATTATTGAATATATTGAATTGTTTGTGAATAGATTTGAAGTTTTCGGAGGCAAATTTCAAAGGAAAAGCTGTGGTTGAATAATTGATTGGAATTTACAAAGCGAGGTAAGTGTCGGGGTTAACATTGACTTTAGGGAATAGAACCCTTAAATTGTTTGTTATGTGAATTGCATGTAAACGACATATAGGCGAGGTGACGAGTGTCTATACGTCGTCAAATTAATTGTTTGCCTGCTTACATGAAAATTCTTAAATTATTTTTAATCATAAATTAATTATTATAATAATTATTTCTCTCTTATTCTTTGCAAATATAAATTCTTGAATTCCTGCATTAATTGTTACATGCTAATTGAATTATGTGCCTTAATTGTTATTTGACATTTAGCATAATAAATATTAAACTGCCTATTTGCTCCCTGATTTCCATAATAATTTGCTATTTGTCATTGTTTGCTTCATAATTAAACCATAATTATTGTATGCTTGTTGTCTTGTAATTTTATATTAATTGTTACATTTATTGGAAAAATTTCTTCTATAAGAATTGGTAAATGAAAATGTTGGAGGAGCGGGTTGCACGCCGCAACATGATTGATTATAATAAATATATTGGAGGATCGGGTTGCACGCCGCAACAGACTTATTAAAAGTCTATATTGGAGGATCGGGTTGCACGCCGCAACAGACATATTAAAAGTCAATATTGGAGGATCGGGTTGCACGCTGCAACAGACTTATTAAAAGTCAATATTGGAGGATCGGGTTGCACGCCGCAACAAACTTGTTAAAAAGTTAATATTGGAGGATCGGATTGCACGTCACAACAGACTTGATTAAAATGAATATGTTGGAGGAGCGGGTTCCACGGCGCAACAGAACTGAATGTGGATATATTGTGAGAGCGGGTTGCACGCTGCAATAGAAATAATAGAAATGATAATTGGTTATGACTGCTGAGTTGCCTTCAACTATTATAAATGAATTACTTGATTTATTCCTATTATCGTTGTTGTTACTAATATTGCGTACAGGTTAATGTAAGTGAACCGCCTTAGCCTCGTCACTACTTCGTCGAGGTTAGTCTCAGCACTTACCAGTACATGGGGTCGGTTGTACTGATACTACACTCTGCACTTCTTGTACAGATTTTGGAGTTGGTCCCAGCGGCGTACAATAGACTTGCTCGGATTTCAGCTATCAGAGGAGACTTGAGGTATAACTGCATGGCGTTCGCAGTTCTGAAGTCTCCGTCTATTGTACTTTAGCTGTGTGTTTATTTTCAGACAGCTTTATTTTATACAGACCTTTATTTGTATTTATTCTAGAAGCTCGTGCACTTGTGACACCAATTCTGGGATGGTATTTAGACACCGTTATTGTTATAAATTATTTCAAAATTGCTTCCGCATTTGCTTCCTTGTTATTAATAAATTTAAAAATTGTTTTAAAAATTGATAATGTTATTCTAACATGGGCTTGCCTAGCAAGTCAAATATTAGGCGCCATCACGGTCCGGAGGTGGAAATTTTGGGTCGTGACAGTTGGTATCAGAGCCTTAGGTTACATAGGTCTCACGAGTCACATGCAAGCTTAGTAGATTCTGAAGGATCGGTATGGAGACGTCTGTACTTATCTCTCAGAGTCTATGAAGTTTAGGAACTGTATCACTTCTTTCTTATTTTGTCGTGCGATTTTATTCTATCATCGATGATTGAACCATTTTACTCTTATTCTCTCGCAGATGGTGAGAAAGCATAATACTTCTACCGATAGACAGGGACCATAACCCCCGGTGGCAACTATGGCCAGGGGTAGAGATCGAGGCCGAGGTCGTGCTAGAGGCCGAGGCAGAGGCCGAGGTAGAGCTCAGTCCAGAGCTCGAGCAGCTGCACCTGTTGAAGAACCTCAGATAGACCTTCAAGAGGAGGTCCCAGTTCAGAATGTACCAGTTGGACCAGTTCAGGTCCCGGAAGGATTCATAGCCACTCCAGTGCTTCAGAACGCTCTAGTCCGATTGGTGAGTCTTATGGAGGGTGTGGCCCAGAATGTTACATTTCCAGTAGCACCAGCCATCTCACAGGCTGGGGGAGGAGCACAAACTCCCACTACTCCCACCCCGGAGCAGATGGCTCCCCAGAATCAGGCTCCAGTAGTCCCGCCAGTTGGGGTAGTTCAGCCAGTTGTTGCGGCACAGACCGGTGATAGGCCCGCCATGTATTTTGAGGCCTTATTGAGTTGGATAAGTTCACTAAGCTCTTTCCAGTTCACTTCAGTGGTACACCTTCTGAGGACCCACGGGATTATCTTGAACGATGCCATGAGGAGCTGCGGAACATGGGTATAGTTGAGACCAATGGGGTTGATTTTGCTGCATTCCAGATGACGAGTTCCGCCAAGAGGTGGTGGAGAGATTACGCATTGACCCGACCGGTCGGATCACCTACACTTACCTGGGAGCAGTTCTCTCAGCTATTTCTGGAGAAGTTCCTCCCTATAACACTGAGAGAGGAAGTCCGCAAGCAATTTGAGCGTCTACAGCAGGGCAGTATAACTGTTACTCAGTATGAGTCTCGTTTTGTGGATTTGGCCCGTCATGCTCTCCTTTTACTACCTACGAATGGAGAGAGAGTGAGAAGGTTCATTGAGGGACTCACTCACCCTATCAGACTTCAGATGTCCAAGGAGACCGGAAGTGAGATTTCTTTTCAGGCGGCTGTTAATGTTGCAAGGAGGATCGAGATGGTTCTTGCACAGGAAAGAGGGCAGAGGTCCGATAAGAGGATTCGTCAGTTCGGTGGGTACAGTGGTGTCTCGTCTAGAGGCAGGGGTAATTTTGGTAGGGGTCATCCTCCCAGACCGTTTCATTCAGCACTTCATGTATCTCCCGGTGCTTCAAGGAGTCACGGTCCTATTATGCCTTACTCTGGGCAGCCAGTATTCAGTACACATTCAGCTCCTATCAGTGCACCACCACTCCAGAGTTACTACAGTGGTTATCCGGCCCATCTAGGTCAGCTTCAACAGCCACGACATCAGGATGGGTGTTATGAGTGTGGGAACATTGGCCACATCAGGAGGTATTGCCCTAGATTGGCGAGTAGCAGATCTCGGCAAGATTCTCGTGCCATCATACCGGCACTGGTTGCTTCACCACCTGCTCAGCCAGCTAGAGGTAGAGGTCAGGCAGGTAGAGGTGGAGGTCAGGCCATTAGAGGTGGAGGTCAGGCCATTAGAGGTGGAGGTCAGACCGTTAGAGGTAGAGGCCAGCCAGTTAGAGGCCGTCCCAGAGACGCAGTTCAGAGTGATGGGGCCCAGCCCCGGTTTTATGCTTTTCCAGCTAGGCCTGAGGCCGAATCATCTGATGTTGTGATCACAGGTATTATTCCAGTTTGCCATAGAGATGCTTCGGTTCTATTTGATACATGATCTACTTATTCCTATGTGTCCTCCTATTTTGCTTCATATTTGGTTGTGCCTTGTGATTCTCTGAGTGCTTCTGTGTGTGTATCGACATCGGTGGGAGACTCTGTGGTAGTAGATCATGTCCACCGTTCGTGTGTGGTTACTATTGGTAATCTTGAAACTAGTGTAGATCTTCTACTTCTTGATATGGTAGATTTTGATGTCATCTTGGGTATGGATTGGCTGTCTCCTTATCATGCTATATTGGACTGTCATGCCAAGATAGTGACCCTAGCTATGCCGGGGTTACCTCGATTAGAGTAGAAAGGAACTCCTGGCCATTCTGCCAGCAGGGTTATTTCTTATATGAGAGCTCGGCGTATGGTAGAGAAAGGATGTCTAGCCTATTTGGCTTATATTCGCGATCCCGGTATGGATGTCCCTTCTATGGACTCAGTACCAGTTGTTCATGAATTTTCAGAAGTATTTCCTGCAGATCTGTCGAGGATGCCACCCGACAGAGATATTGACTTCTGTATTGATTTGGCTCCGGGCACTCAGCCCATTTTTATTCCACCATACCATATGGCCCCGCCAGAGTTGAAAGAATTGAAAGAACAGTTACAAGACTTGCTTGATCAGGGATTCATTAGACCCAGTGTCTCGCCCTGGGGTGCACCAGTATTATTTGTAAAGAAGAAAGATGGTTCGATGCGGATGTGTATAGACTATCAGCAAGGCCACTATCAAAAACAAATATCCGCTGCCAAAAATTGATGACTTATTTGATCAGCTTTAGGGTGCCAAGGTATTTTCGAAAATTGATTTGAGATATGGTTACCATCAGTTGAAGATTAGGGCATCTGATGTCCCTAAGATAGCTTTTTGGGCTCGGTATGGGCATTACGAGTTCCTAGTGATGTCATTTGGGTTGACAAATGTCCGGCATCATTTATGGATTTGATGAATCAGGTGTTCAAGCCTTATTTGGATTCTTTTGTGGTATTCATTGATGATATCTTGATTTACTCCAGCTGTCGAGAAGAGCATGAGCAGCATCTTCGAAGTGTGCTTCACACCTTGAAGAATAATCAGTTATATGCCAAATTTTCAAAATGTGAGTTATGGTTAGACTCAGTTGCCTTTTTGGGACATGTTGTATCGGGAGAAGGCATAAAGGTGGATCCTAAGAAGATTGAGGCTGTTCAGAATTGGCCTAGACCTACTTCGGTTACAGAGATCCGGAGTTTCCTGGGTTTGGCAGGTTATTATCGTCGGTTCGTGGAAGGGTTTTCATCTATATCAAGCATATTGACCAGACTAACCCAGAAGGATGTTCCATTTAGATGGTCAGACGAGTGTGAGTTGAGCTTTTAGAAGCTCAAGACCGCTTTGACTACGGCGCCAGTATTGGTATTACCCACAGGCTCAGGATCGTATACGGTATATTGTGACGCATCTCACATTGGGCTTGGTGCAGTATTAATGCAAGATGGCAAGGTAATTGCATATGCGTCACGACAGTTGAAAGTTCACGAGAAGAATTATCATGTTCATGACTTAGAATTGGCAGCCATTGTTCATGCGCTGAAGATTTGGAGGCATTACCTCTACGGTGTCTCGTGTGAGGTATTTACTGATCATCGTAGCCTTCAATATTTGTTCAAACAAAAAGAACTTAATTTGAGGCAGAGAAGATGGTTGGAGTTATTGAAAGACTATGATATCATCATTTTGTATCACCCCGGAAAGGCCAATGTGGTGGCTGATGCTTTGAGTAGAAAGGCTGTGAGTATGGGCAGTCTTGCGTATATTCCGGTTGGTTAGAGGCCATTAGCTGCAGACGTTCAAACTTTGGCTAATCAGTTCGTGAGGCTAGATGTTTCAGAACCCAGTCGGGTTCTAGCTTGTACAGTCGCTCGGTCTTCTTTATATGAGCGCATCAGAGAGAGGCAGTATGATGATCCTCATTTACTTGTCCTTAAGGACACGGTGCGGCACGGTGATGCCAAACAGGTTGCTATGGGGGAAGATGGGGTACTGCAAATATAGGGCCGTATTTGTGTGCCTAATGTGGATGGGCTTCGTGAATTAATTCTTGAAGAGGCATACAGTTCCAGGTATTCTATTCATCCAGGTACCGCTAAAATGTATCAAGATTTGCAGCAACATTATTGGTGGAGGAGAATAAAAAAGGATATAGTTGCACATGTAGCTCGGTGTCTGAATTGTCAGCAAGTTAAGTACGAGCATCAGAGACCTGGTGGTTTGCTTCAGAAGTTAGAAATTCCTGAGTGGAAGTGGGAGCGTATCACTATAGATTTTATTGTTGGGCTCCCACGGACTCAGAGAAAATTTGACGCAGTTTGGGTCATTGTGGATAGGTTGACTAAGTCAACCCATTTCATTCCAGTGGCAGTTACCTATTCTTCAGAGAGGTTAGCTGAAATTTACATTCGTGAGATTGTCCGCCTTCACGGTGTGCCCGTGTCTATTATTTTAGATCGAGGTACGCAGTTTACCTCATATTTCTGGAGGGCTGTACAGCGTGAGTTAGGCACGCGGGTGAAGTTGAGTACAACATTTCATCCACAGACAGACTGATAGTCAGAGAGCACTATTCAGATATTGGAAGATATGCTTCGCGCTTGTGTTATAGATTTTGGAGGTTCTTGGGATTATTTCTTACCACTTGCGGAGTTTGCTTATAATAATAGCTACCAGTCGAGCATTCATATGGCTCCATATGAGGAATTATACGGAAGGCGATGCCGATCCCCAGTTGGTTGGTTTGAACCGGGAGAGGCTCGGTTGTTGGGTACTGATTTGGTACAGGATGCCTTGGATAAGGTCAAGATTATTTAGGATCGACTTCGCACAGCTCAGTCTAAGCAAAAGAGTTATGCCGACCGTAAAGTTTGTGATATTGCATTCATGGTTGGAGAACAAATATTGCTCCGGGTTTCACCTATGAAAGGTGTAATGAGGTTCAGAAAGAAGGGCAAGTTGAGCCCTAGGTATATCGGACCCTTTGAAATTTTTGAAAGGGTGGGTGAAGTAGCCTACAGGCTTGCATTACCACCTAGTTTATCAGCGGTTCATCCGGTGTTCCATGTTTCTATGCTCCGGAAATATCATTGTGATCCGTCCCATTTGTTAAATTTCAGCTCAGTCCAATTGGACAAAGATTTGACTTACGAGGAGGGGTCGGTGGCTATTCTAGCCCGGCAGGTCCGACAGTTGAGGTCTAAGAGTTATCCTTCAGTTCGGGCGCAATGGAGAGGTCATCCGGTAGAGGCATCTACCTGGGAGTCCGAGTCAGACATGCGGAGTAAATATCCACACCTTTTCTCCAGCTCAGGTACTTTTTCTAACTCCGTTCGAGGACGAACGTTTGTCTTAGAGGTGAAGAATGTGATGACCCAAAATGTCATCTTTAAATTTAATAAGTAATTCTTTGTTCTAAGACCTTGCAAAGCACCATTTATCATTCCTCGACTTGTGTGCGCACTCCGTACAATTTTCCGGAAAGTGTTTATGTGAAAAATGGATTAAAATGGGAAATAGAGCTTTAAAACTCAACTACATTGACTTTGGTCAATATTTTGAGCAAATGGACCCGGATCAGCGTTTTAAAAATTTTGGTAGGTCCGTATCGTGATTTGGGACTTGGGCGTATGTCCGGAATCGAATTCCGAGTTCCCTAGCTCGAGTTATGAAATTTTGATGAAAAATTAAAAGTTTGAAAGCTTAATGATTTCTAAGAAATTACTGATGTTGGATTTATTGACCTCGGGTCCGTATTTTGGTTTTGGAGCCTGGTATAGGTCCACTATAATATTTATGACTTGTCTGCCGAATTTGGTGAGAATCGGAGTTGATTTGACGTGATTCGGACGTCTGGTTGTAAAAATATAAGTTTTAAAGTTTTCTTGAAAACTTCCTTTGATTTGGTGTCTGATTCGTAGTTCTAGGTGTTATTTTGGCGATTCGATCACGCGAGCAAGTTCGTATGATGTTTTAGAACTTGTGTGCATGTTTGGTTTGGAGCCCCAAGGGCTCGGGTGAATTTCGAATAGGCTATGGGATGTTTTGGACTTTGAAAATCTGGTATTTTGTTGCAGCAGGTGTTCTGGGATGTTCTTCTTCGCGTTCTCGTAGGTACTCTCGCGAACGCGAAGAGTAAACTGGGCAGATGGATTTTTCTTGGTCGCGAACGCAAAACGAATGGGGCATTACCCTTCGCGAACACGACCATCTCCTTGCGAACGCGTAGTGTTAGGCACACCTGGGGGAGGGTCGATCATTCCTTCAACGCGAACGCTAGCTATGCCTCGCGAACGCGAAGGCCAGGGGGGGAAACCTTCGCGAACGCAAAGGAGGACTCGCGAACGCTAAAGCCACGGGCTGCTACTCATCGCGAACGCAACAGGCCCTTCGCGAACGGGAAGAAGGCCTGACCCCTGTGACTTAAAACAGAACCAAAAACGGGATTTTTCTCATTTTTCACAAACCCTCAATTATAACTCGGCTTAGGGGCGATTTCAAAGGAATTTTTCACGATTTCGGACTGGGTAAGTATTCTTTATCATATAGTGATTGTATTTCACAAATCCATGTCTATATTTATCATTTATTTCGGATTTAGATGGAAGAAATTGAATTTTTTGTAAAACTTTCCAAAAATAACAAATTAAGATTTGTAGGGCCATTTGATATCGGAATTGAATAAATTTGGTATGGTTGAACTCATATCGGAACGGGTGTTCAAATTTTGCGAGTTTTTCCGGGATTTGAGACGTGGGTCCCACTGCCGAATATTTTAATGAATTTTGGATTTTTATCCGAAAAATTTATAAATTCATATGAAATTAATTCCTATGATTAGTATTGAATATATTAAATTGTTTGTGAATAGATTTGAAGTTTTCGGAGGTAAATTTAAAAGGAAACGTTGTGGTTGAATAATTGATTGGAATTTGCAAAGCGAGGTAAGTGTCGGGGTTAACCTTTACTTGAGGGAATAGAACCCTTAAATTGTTTGTTATGTGAATTACATGTAAACGACGTATAGGTGAGGTGACGAGTGTCTATACGTCGTCAAATTAATTGTTTGCCTGCTTACTTGAAAAATCTTAAATTATTTTTAATCATAAATTAATTATTATAATAATTGTTTCTCTCTTATTCTTTGCAAATATAAATTCTTGAATTCCTGCATTAATTGTTACATGCTAATTGAATTATGTGCCTTAATTGTTATTTGACATTTAGCATAATAAATATTAAACTGCCTATTTGCTCCTTGATTTCCATAATAATTTGCTATTTATCATTGTTTGCTTCATAATTAAACCATAATTATTGTATGCTTGTTGTCTTGTAATTGTTTATTAATTGTTACATTTATTGGAAAAATTTCTTCTATAAGAATTGGTAAATAAAAATGTTGGAGGAGCAAGTTGCACGCCGCAACATGATTGATTATAATGAATATATTGGAGGATCGGGTTGCCCGCCGCAACAGACTTATTAAAAGTCTATATTGGAGGATCGGGTTGCACACCGCAACAGACATATTAAAAGTCAATATTGGAGGATCGGAAAGTCAATATTGGAGGATCGGGTTGCACGCCACAACAGACTTGTTAAAAAGTTAATATTGTAGGATCGGGTTGCACGCCGCAACAGACTTGATTAAAATGAATATGTTAGAGGAGCTGGTTGCACGCCGCAACAGAACTGAATGTGGATATATTGTGAGAGCGAGTTGCACGCTGTAACAAAAATAATGGAAATGATAATTGGTTATGACTGCTGAGTTGCCTTCAGTTATTATAAATGAATTACCTGATTTATTCCTATTATTGTTGTTGTTTCTAATATTGCGTACAGGTTAATGTAAGTGAACCGCCTTAGCCTCGTCACTACTTCGTCGAGGTTAGGCTCAGTACTTACCAGTACATGGGGTCGGTTGTACTGATACTACACTCTGCACTTCTTGTGCAGATTTTGGAGTTGGTCCCAACGGCGTACCATAGACTTGCTCGGATTTTAGCTATCAGAGGAGACTTGAGGTATAACTGCATGGCGTTCGCAGTTCTGAAGTCCTCGTCTATTGTACTTTAGCTGTGTGCTTATTTTCAGACAGCTTTATTTTATTCAGACCTTTATTTGTATTTATTCTAGAAGTTCGTGCACTTGTGACACCAATTCTGGGATGGTATTTAGACACCTTTATTATTATGGATTATTTCAAAATTGCTTCCGCATTTACTTCCTTGTTATTAATAAATTTAAAAATTATTTTAAAATGGATAATGTTATTATAACGTTGGCTTGCCTAGAAAGTGAAATATTAGGCGTCATCACGGTCCGGAGGTAAAAATTTCGGATCGTGACAAAAGGGGGGTCCAAAAATAAAGACCATACATTTTCAAGTTCATTGGATGTAATTTCTTGTAATGCAAGACGCTAGAGCAGATGATTGTTGAAAGTATCTAAAAGCCTACCACAAGATGAGTGCTCTCTTATTTTGATTTTTTCAGAGCATCCAATAGCATAACTGAGACAGCAGTGGATTCTCTGCCTGTACCAAATATATCAAGATATTTAGTGTGATGCGTAAATTTATATATAAAAATATACTAAAAATATAATAAATAATATATATATATATCAAAAATATAATAATTCAATACTAATAACTTCAAATATTAAACTCATATATCTCAAATTCGGGATCGCCTTTGCACCGCTACCAGAGAAGTGGAAGGTGAAGGAGCTCACCGAGTGAGTCGGCTTAATTATTATAACCCTACGTAGGACTAACTTTGTAGTGGTTCGCGTTTGTTTCAGAAAAAAAGTATTTTAACTTTGAATGGAAATTTTTAAGAATAAAAATCTTTTTCAAGCCATGCATACACTATTAGTTGATTTTTTTTTAACTTTTTCAGTTTTTCGGGAAACTAATTAAAACTACCTTTAATAGCATTTAGTTAGGAAAAAAATCTGAAAAGGCAGACGGTCATAATTTAATTGGAACTGAAGCATAACAATTATCATTGTTGTTATTGTTATTTATTTTAGTTTTGTAAAAATTAAAAAAAAACTCGTACAAAAGGAAATTTATCTTTTGTCATGTTGAGAATTGGGCATAGCCATTTTTCTCCAAAGTGCAAAATGGATCATTCAATTTATTGGAGTAAAAATGGCTCTGGCTTGCCACTTTTTCATCATTTACCATTGTTTAGTGGCTATTAACTTTTTATAGCTGTCATATACATAATTACTTCTTATAGCTACCTTTTAGTTGTTATGATAATGTATTTGATGTATTCGCTTTGCTGTATTCATGAATACAGTAGCAAAAATCAGCTAAAAAATAGGACAGTCCAGCTGTATGTCACTGTATTCACATATATTCGCGCCATGTATTCATGAATACAGTAACGACAATCAACGTAAAAATAGGTCTCTCCAGCTATTTAATAACTGAAAGCGGATCAATAAACGTGATACACTCCTAATATAACTCAACAAAATCAATTATAACACGCAACATTATCAATCCAATTAATGAGAAGATTTATCAGACGCTAAATACCAAATATAGTTCGAGATTTTTTTTTCCTGATATAGTTCGAGGTTCTGCTCGGAATTAATACAAGTATCTACAAAAATATTTTGAAATTCGATTTTCTAGATGGCAAGTTTAACAGTGCTAATTCGTCATTCTAGCAAGTGGAACACGTCAAATTATTATGTCGATTATTTGATTGATGGGATATTGATAAAAGGAGTATGCGTCGTACAATGATTTGGTTGCTTCAATTTCGAAGCAACTTGGCATAGATTTGAGCTTCATTGTGTATAACTACATTGGATAAAGAAATTATAGATGGAGGAAGTTTAATTCAAAGAGACCTAATGCAACTTGACGCAACCGATGGGGTGAATAAATTTAATACAGCTGATACACTTACACTTGCACTTGCGTCTTTAAACTCAGGTGAACCAATTGAGGTTTTCGAACCGGAAAGGGATTTGAATAACTGCAAGCTCACTAGCGGTTGGTTGAATGTTGTTGTATTTCATCTGAAAATAGAAATACACTCGATGTAAATCACATTTGCCGTATGATTACTAATGTACTCTTTTTTATGTATATGGACAATTATGTATATACATGTATTCACTTGTATTGTATAAAATATTTATAAAATTGACTTAAATGTGTAGCTGTAAAACTGTATTATGTATTATGTTGTATTCATGTTATTTATGAAAACATGGACATAGATGTATGATATATTCAATTGTATTTAGCATTGAATTTTAACACTGTTTTTAATAACAGAAACATATGTTGAATAAAATACAAGTCAATTAAATAATAATAAATTATCACGTTTCCCTGGTCGTTGAACATGTTGTTCATCAAGTAAGCTTAAGTTGGCTGGTTATCAGTGGATTTCCATTTGAGTATTCTGGGAATTCGGTTATCAACTCAGAGTACAATTTTGGGGTCGACCTTTGAACAACACTCGTACAACTATACTGGCAGAGCAAGAGGCATCCCAGCTATCCTATAATACTTTTTCTGGGAATCCATCTTCTTGCTAATATATTTGAGAAGGCATTGAATGCCTCCTTACCCCATGGGTAATTACAATATCTCCCGCTCTCGACCAAGTTAAAATGTAATCTTGGGATGATTGTGCAATTCTTCTCAATGGATAATATGAGTGTATGTATGAAATACAACACGGCTATTTTAATGGCATCTCCATCGTTGTCAAAACCCCAATTCTTGTCATCAAAGCATTTCAACAAATCTTTCTTCTTGACATTCTTTGCACCGCCAAAGTATGTATCCACAATCCTGTTAGACATCTTTGTGTTAAACTCAAAATTGCCAGCGTCACTAACACAATTGAGACCAGTAACTACCGCAAACTCCTATCACATCACTTGTTTCCTTAACCCTCTTTAAAATAGATAAAAGTGATTTTTAAGCTCAAAAGGATTTTCAAATCATGAAAGTGACAAAAGTTGTTGTTTCAAAGGGATTTTTCAGAGCCGCCACTTGACATATAATCCGGTGT
Organism: Nicotiana tomentosiformis; assembly: GCF_000390325.3. NCBI lineage: Eukaryota > Viridiplantae > Streptophyta > Magnoliopsida > Solanales > Solanaceae > Nicotiana > Nicotiana tomentosiformis. The sequence goes on along the minus strand of NC_090813.1, from coordinate 29,354,442 downwards.
ACCAAATCACCATTTAAAAATTAATTTACCCTTAAAAACATATTTGAGTCTAAACCAGTTTGCATCAGATATTCTAAGTAAGGGGGTTCATTTGACTCGGGAAGAAGGTGTTAGGCATTCCCCAAGTGCCGTGAAAGTCACGATTGAATACATGATCTAGTTGGCTTTAAAGAATACTCATATTGAGGTAGAAACACACAAAAGCGAAAATAAACACAAAAGAGGCTCGAGGTCGCCCCCACCTAATAAATAAAATAAAATAAAAGAAAAGAACAAAAAATAAATCTAATTATCCTACTACGCCTCCTTGATGATGTTGCTTCGGCCTCCTTTTACATTCAATTTGGGGCATTCCCCTCATAAAAATATTTACAAAGTTTACGGGGGTATTCCCCTGGATATAAACTAAAGGGAACGACCTCTCACCACAAATAAATTAAAAGAAAAGACCTAAAGCTTGCCTAATCAAGTGTGGACGGCCTAAGCATACTCCTAACGGTCAAAATAAAAATATAAATTTAAAGTATAAATCAATTGAATAAAGTGATATGGTAAAAATAATAATCCGAAACTTAAACGACAAGCCACATCCGTGTAAAGCCAATAATGGCAGTCTAACATTTACTGTGATTTCAATTTTAGCCCAAACCACTATTTTTCTTGGAAATTTTACCTCCTATAGCAAAATTTTACACCTTATTTATTATAAATAAATATTCTTTTAAAATATTATTTTCTATAGCTACCTTTTAGGTTTTATAGCAAAATATGTATTTATGGTCACTTCCTACTGTTTAGCCATTAAATACGCTCGGTAATATTTTTCTAACTCCTACTTTCTGTATACAACTTAACCACGATATCTCTCCACCATCTCTCTCTCTCAATGCCAGTCTCTTCTCCATGAATACAACCATGATTCTCCACTGATTCATCTCCATTATCTCGCAAAATTTTCAATTTCTTTTGCTCCAAAAAGTTGTGGTAAGTGTTAAAGTTGATAGATTTTTGTTGGTATCGAAATTGACTGGAAAATACAAGACAAAACGAAACAGAAAAAGATAAAGGAGAAACAAAGATCTAGAGAAATACAAGTGAAAATCTTAAAATTTTCAAAGCAGAAATGAGAGATTCACTACCTGGTAAACCCAGAGGGCGCCTGTACCGGTGGCGACACCTCACATGGCGGTGGCCTGGATATCGGTGGATTGGGGACGGAGTTTGTGGTTGAGGAACTTGAAGAGTCCGTTACCTTTATTTTCATTGTATTCAATGTATCTCGCTGTATTTCATGTATTTCATTGTATTCACGAATTTAGTTTTTTTTACTTTTTCAATATATTCACTGTATTTAATTGTATTCAAGTTAATTATATAATTTCAAAGCTTCACTTTGTTTCACTGTTTTGTCCAGCAATATATATTCAGCAATATGTATTCAATATATTGTAGAATGTATTCATATATTTTTTTAATTAATATAATTTATGTATTCATATGTATATATGTATACAAATGTATCTGCAGTATATATTCATATATTTTTGCACTATAGATAATCTGCTATAGTTCATGTATTCAATGTATTGTATGTATTTAACTGTATTCAATGTAATTATATAATTTCAATATATAAATCTATTTGTAAAAGATACACTAAAAAATATTTTAGTAAAGATACCACTAAAAAAAAAAAGAAATGATGGATTGAATCTCTGAAGATTGCTCTGTTTTTAGGGTGCTTTTCGATTGAGAATCTTTTCTATAACTGAAAATACAAATTTTGCGTGCTATAATTGAGTTTGTTGAGTTATATTAGGAGTCTATTGCGTTAATTGATTCACTTACCGTTTTTAAACAGCTGAAGAACTTTTTTTTCGCAGATTTCCATTACTGTATTCACGAATACAACTCGCGAATATATATGAGTACAGTTTATGTTTAGCTGGACTTCCTTGTTTTCCGTCGAATTTTGCTATTGTATTCATGAATACAGTAGCTTGAATACATCGAATACACTCTATAACAAGTGAAAACATAGTTATAGGAAGTAATTAAGTAAATGATAGCTATAGCAAGTTAATAGCCACTAAACAATAGTCATTTCTGAAAATTTTTCATTTTTCTTTAGTGCAATCCCGAAGATCAATTCCCCAAAATAACTCGTAAACCACAATTCCTTTTAGGCAGCCTATATCTCCATTCTAAACTTATCACATTAATATACTAATTTCAAATAACAACATTATAAGCACGAACATGAAAAATTAATCCAAAAATAATGACAAACTCATCAAGAACGCAAATTCATTAGAACCAAAAGCACTAAGGTAGAACACCAAAAACTTCTTGAATTAATTAAAGAAAAGAGATATAAATGGACCTTTGCATACGGACGAAATCGGGTTCGTACATTGTATGACCAGTCGAGACCGAAATATGACGGGTCGGGTTTTTAATGACCCGACCGGTCGTTTTGAACATTTGCACTTCGCTCGGTTGTTTGAGGGCATGCGTATCTCCGTATGATGTACTTTTATTTATGTGAATCGTTGGTTTCGAGTCGCAGGTATTTCAGAATCGAATTGGAAGAAGGAATTTCATTATTGAAGCTTTAAATTGGGAGAGTTGACCAAAATTTGACTCTTTAGCATTTGACCTCGGATTGGAATTTTGATGGTTCCGTTAGCTCTGATAGGTAATTTGGGACTTAGGAGTGCATCCGGAATGTGATTTGGAGGTCCGTGGTAGAATTAGGCTTGAATTGGCGAAATTAGAAATTTGGCGATTTCGATCGGCAGTGAAAATTTTGATATCAGGGTCGGAATAGAATTCTGAAAGTTGGAGTAGGTTCGTAGTGTCATTTGTGACGTGTGTGCAAAATTTGAGGTCATTCGGGCGTGGTTTGGTTGGTTTCGGCATCGGTTGCCGAATTTGGAAATTTAAAAGTTCTTAGGCTTGAATCCAAGGGTAATTTGGTGTTTGGATGTTGTTTTGAGGTGATTTGAGGATTCGCCTAAGTTCGTATGATGTTTTAGGACTTGTTGGTATATTTGGTTGGGGTCCCGAGGGCCTCGGGTGAGTTTCGGATGGTTAACGGATCAAAAACTGAACTACAACAGTTGCTGCAATTTCCTTATGTTGGACATTTTTTCTGCGAGATTCGAGCCCAGAAATCGAGCCCAGAAGTGAGCCTAGATCGAGCACAGGGTCGAGGGCCACGATCAAAGCCATGATCGAGCCCAGAATCAAGGGCCACGATCGAAGGCATGATCGAGCCCAGGGTCGAGGGTCACGGTCGAAGGCCAGGTCGAAGTCAGAATCGAGGGCCAGGATCGAGGGCCAGGATCGAGGGCCAGGTTCGAGGGCCAGAATCGAGGACCAGGATCGAGAACCAGGATCGAGGTCCAGGATCAAGAACTAAGATCGAGGGCCAGGATCGAGGACCAGGATCGAGGACCTTGATCGAAGGTCAAGATCGAAGGCCAAGATCGAGGCAGAACCGAGGATGTCTGGGCAGAATTATAAAAATAGGGACTTCGTCCCATTTGCCATTTTTGACAAATTGGAGCTTGAGGAGAGGCAATTTTTGATATATTTTTCAAGGAAAACTTGAGGTAAGTCCCTTGTGATCATTTCTACTCCATAATATTGAATTATCATCGAATAATCCGACTAGATTACATGATTTTGAGGTGTAAATCGGAGATTGGAACTTAAAAATTTGAAAATAAGATTTGTAGATTTGAGGGTCGGGTTGAGGTCGAATTTTGGTAAAATTGGTATGGGTAGACTCGTGGTTGAATGGGATTTCGGATTTTGTAACTTTTGTAGGGTTCCGAGACGTAGGCCCCACAAGAGAATTTGAGCCAATTTCGGATTTGGTCTAATTTTGTAGTTTTTCTTGTGGAATTCATCCCATTAGCGCGTATTGATGGTATTATACTGATTGTCAATAGATTCGGAACATTTGGAGGCCGAGTCCAGAGGCAAGATCATTGTGGGTTAGAGATTTGACCGGTTTAAGGTAAGTAACGATTGTAAATCTAGTCTTGAGGGTATGAAACCCCGGATTTCATATCATTCTACTATTTTGAAGTGACGCACATGCTAGGTGACGGGCGTGTAGGCGTGCACTGTTGGGAATTTATGACTTGGTCCGTCCCGTAGCAACTGTAAAGTTCCATACTTTGTTGAAACCATTTGATACTTATATGTGTTAGAAAGAATTTCTATAAATTGGGCTAAATTCCATGTTTGGGCCTTGCGCCAATGCTATTTGGACCCTTAGGGCTGTTTCTTACCATCATCTCACTGTTTTCGATTGAAAATCAATACTCAGTCATGTTTATACTTATTTACCGCATAAATCAGTTTTATGACTCCATTTTGATGCATATAAATATTTTGGGCCGAATGCCTTGTTTTACTGAAATGCCCGAAGGCCTGATTTGTGAGGATGAGTGTGGATCGGGGCTGCCCGCCTGCAACATACTTTATTGCTGAGTGAGGCCGAGGGCCTGATTTGTGAGGATGAGTGTGGATCGGGGTTGCCCGCCTGTAGCATACTTTATTATTATCGCACGTGAGTTGTCCGTGCAGATTATAGCGCTTGGGCTGAAGGAGCCCCTCCGGAGTCTGTACACACCCCCAGTGAGCGCAGGTACCTACTGAGTGCGAGTGTCGAGTGTCGAGTGCTGAGTGACGGGGAGGCATGAGTGATTGTGAGGTCTGCCCGAGTGGCAAGAGTGATTGTGAGGTATGCCCGAGTAGCACGAGTGACTGTGATGTTTGCCCGAGGGGCTGTATATGAGTGATGTTTTGCCCGAGGGGCTGTTTATGATTTCATCATCTTTTTTTGCGCACCTTTGCATTGAGCCTTTGTTTGAAAAAAAATGTTGGAAAATGTCTTTAAATGATTTTTACTGGAACTGGGTTTAAACGAGATGTTTGATTCAAATCATGAGTTTTAAGAGCATGTGGTATATTACTGAGATTTCCTGATATGAACGTTATATGCTTTATTTCTCGTCACTACTGCTCAGTATTTATTTATTGTTGTTACTTACTGAGTTGGCGTACTCACGTTACTCCCTGCACCTTGTGTGCCGATTCAGGTGTAGCTGGTCACGGTAGCGGTTATTGAGTGTTCTAGTTGCAGTTTTGTTTTCTTGGAGATAGCAAGGTAGTTGTTTGGCGATCGCAGCCCCTGCTCTTCTCCCTTTTATCTTCCTCTAGTTGTATTTAGCTATTTTCTGGGCTGAGTTAGCCTTGATATTGTTAGACAGATTGTAGTATATGCTCATGACTAGTGACACCCCGATGTCGAGTTTTGTTTTTCTTTTTTTTTCCGCACTTCTGTTTTTATTTGATTTGAACTCTTTAAATGGAGGTATTATGTTAAATAACCTTGGAATTATCTTTGAAATGAAAATATCAGTTTGTTTTGGAAATGAGTCGACTTGCCTAGTTCCACGATAGGCGCCATCACGACAGAGGTTAGTTTGGGTCGTGACAGATTGGTATCAGAGCCTAGGTTACATAGGTCTCACGAGTAATGAGCGGGTTTAGTTGAGTCTTGTGGATCGGTACGGAAATGTCTGTACTTATCTTCAAGAGGCTGCAGAACCCTTAGAAAAATTTCACTTTCTTGTATTCTATCGTGCGAAAATGATTCAGCTAGTGACATAACTCTTTAAATTCCTTCCACGCATCTCGTATGCGCACATGAGCGATCGGTATCTGTTGTGCATCGCCGGTTTGTGATTCTATGAACGAGGTTCGAGATGTGTATTATGTGTTTTGGTGATGGGCTAGTCTGGAGGACTTGAGGCCAGGTTTAAACCGTAGTTTTGGCTCTGTAGCTTCAGTTGTAACCTATGCATTTGGACTCATATGTCTGATAATGTCCCTACGAGTTGAATTGTGGCTCGATGAGCAGTGGAATGGCTTTGTGTTGAGTATGACGCAATTACGGGAAGTGCTAAGACTATGTGAACGTGACGAGAAGTGTTTTCTTTAAATATAAAGAAAGGCCATTGGGTACTTGATTTTCGTTTTGATGCGACGTACCATCTCGAGTGTGAATGTTTTGAAGGATCTTTCACGTTGTTAAATTTTGGACAAATTAAATTCTCATGTCTGTCAATGAGTTTGAACTCAAGAAGAGTAAGTGGTTGTGTAGTAATGATGGTTGTGAATGGGTATTTTGATGTTGATGGCTCGGGAAAGATAATCTTTGAAGAGACTTAGAGTCGGTAATATTTTATTAGTTCAGGTGCGACAGAAATACATTTCGATTTGATGCAGCAGTTGGGTAGCAAAGTATGAGGGAAGACATGACGGGAAGTGTTTTGCGGTGGTTGAAGTACTAGCAGGTCAAGTAGAAAAAGTAGAGGTTGAGAAGTTTCTTAAAGGAGATGATTTAACCAAAGTAAGAGTGGCAGATTAGCATATGAATTCACTAGTAGGGTAGTCGTGCGCCTTGAGGAAGTGTAGAATGGTTTGGAATCGTGTTAATATGTGAATCAGCCTGCATACTCTATTTGGAGTGATGGTTAGTGTACAACAAAAAAGGGCAGAAAGGAGTGTGTTTGAAATGAATAGAGACGTGAAGATCTGATTATTGTGTCAGGTGCAATATGACTTAAGTTCGGAAGGTATTGTTGACGTACAGTTGATGTCAATAGGGAAAGTGCAGACTTATATAAATGGTGGGCGAGCATGAACTCAGAAGAATTTACGAATTTCGTGGTCGATGCACTCAGTGTAATGTCATTGGGAGATGTCGGTAAGGAATTCCACATATGGGTTATCTCCTGTGTGCAGCTAGCGGTGGCGTGATGTTGATGAAGCTTTTGTGAGGAATATTACTAGCTATTCGGTGGGAGGTCGCGTGTGTAATTTTGGCTGGAAATTCAGAATGTTCATGAAAGGATTAATAAAAGACTTCGAGAAGTCTGGCAGGTTAACGGTGCGAGACCTTGGTAATTGAGAAGGAGAAATCCTTATGGGTTCTAATTTTATATAATTGCAGCTTAAGGCTAAGTGGGGGAGTCTGCTATCGACGAGTTGATTGCACGGTTATGGGTCGTATTAGTTTTGGTTTGGGGTATACCGGTGAATCAGTTATGACTTGCAGAGGTCGAGATCGAGGATGACTCGGGTAAAGAAATTTCTGGACACAAGTTATATTACACCCTATGGTTATGGGAGGACCATAAAAATAATTGAGTGTTTATTCACAGAGAATGTAGTGTACATGGAGCGGGAATTTGCTCGGTTGCGTAGAAGTGAGGGCTACTCTTTATTCCCTTGGGTGTTGATGTGCTAATGGGGCACATGTCGTTTCGGTCCATTTGGTCGGTTAATTCGAGAATGGTTACAATGGATTCAAGATTTATAAATATGGCTAGAAAACTGGGAGTTACATTGAACCGTGTTGAGGCTCGTTGCATCTCATATCATTGTGAATTATGCATTTCAGTATCAAGAAGGTGAAGGAAACAGTTTTAGGTTCCTATAAAATCTCTTCAGAGTAAGCATGTTTGTTTGTGGAACCTTTGGAATACATAAAAAGGGTATTCGGCGGCTTATAAGCCTTAGGGCAGTGTGATTCTATGCTAGAGTTTGTGGGGCCAGTTTTAGTTAATGATAGAAGTGTTCTAATAAGGAAATAAAATAGCAATTTGAAGGCAATTTTGAAAGAACTTGGTGAAATAGGACAGTTTGGGAGTAGGTTGGGGTAGCACAGTAATGGGTATGATCGGTTATTTATATACTTATGACGTGGCTAGTATCTACAAGTGCTTCGTGGAATTGCTCCCGGATTTGGCAACCTGTGTGGCTTGGTGAAGTTAGAGGAATTCGGTTCAGATAGCTTGATTATGTGCAAATGGATTTCAAAGTGTTCATGATGGGTTCTACCATGGTTTAAATCGGATAATTTCTACCGATGTACAGAGCGTGTTGTGTGTTATGATTTTCTCCTAGAAAGAAGCAAGAAAGAGGTTTCTGAATAATAAGGTATGTAATTTGCTAGTGACTCAGAGTTGATAATGGAATTCTTATGCTTGTCACATGATGGCATAACAGATGTAGTATGTTGTGCGGGAATAGGATTTACATGTACCAGGTCACAGTTCAGTTTTGAAGGGAAGGACATAAATTCTTAGGCAGCATGAACGGTTTCTGATGACTAGGTAAATGATATTACTTTCTGGTATAGCTTGATGAGAGTGTACATTTTAGAAGGGGCAGTGTGTTTTTATTTATGGGTACTTCGCTGGTATTGCGGCACTCTCCTAGTTGATCGACTGTTGATATTCAATTTTTTGCCAGGTGGCACGGAAGAAGTTTCAAAGTATTTCTCGTGGGAGGATTGAGTATGAGAGAGGTGTTAGGCATTCGGGCGGTGGAGGTGGAATCAAATAGGGTGATTCATGTGTTCTATGGAATTGAAGATTGGGAGTTCTCATGAGCAGATTGTTTCATGGGTGTGGACTGTGAAGTTGTGTCCGGAGCTAGCCAGATGATAGAAGGTGTTATGATTCCGTCATTGTGGACTTTCGGAGGTTGTCTATCTATTGGTGGCTGACCATAGTTGATTCGGGGGCCATTGGTAGGCCCAATTAGGATGTGTATTCTACACCGAGCCAGATTGATTGGCTCCATACTTCTATTGTTGAAGGATGTGCCATTCGGTTGATGTGAAGCTTATTCGTGTTCTGGAATGATCTGTGAGTTACTCTTCTATGCTACGAAGAGTTGTGATTCATTGGTTATATGCACATATGGTGCGGTTCTATTATGGCCTTATAGCGGAATTTGAGCGAGAATAGTATTGAATATTGCTTGGTTGATGACGTATTGGTCATGTTCTTTCGGATTTTATGTGGCATGGTGTCGTTTGCTTCTCTGTGATTATAGTAATGCACTTTGGGTACTTGATGTCGAATTGCGCATGGTTATTGATTTTAGCAGGGTGGCTTGAGGTGTTTCATATGGACCAGTATTTGGATAGGGTCGCGTATTGCAGCAGAGTTATGTGGAAATATGATCCCTTGTGTAAGATTCGTATGTTATGGTTCTGCGGTGTGTGATGGGTTCTTAGCATTGCGTCGGGGTGGTACTCGTCAAGCTTGCGGAACGGTTCTCCTGTTTGGGTCATTATTACGATTGGGTACATTTGGAATGTTGCTATCTGGTGCACGGATTGCACGGGTTGTTGCTTTAAATTGTATTGATGTGTCATGTCACTAGAGTGGTCGTGTTGGAGGAGACGAGGTCATTGGGCCTAGAATGGATGCTATCAGATTTGATTGTGGTATAATTAGGAGGATAATATCGGAAGTCGGCTTTGAAATTGGCTATAGTTCTTGTAGAAGGAACGAGAGCTCCATGACCTGTTGGTCTAATGAATGGCTATGAATTTGGTATGTTTTTTTCATCATCGGCAGTGTACGAAGGTTTTGAAAATGAGGTTTTGTCTGATATGAGTTTATTACTGGCACTGGATTGATTTGAGTCGATATTGTGATTTGAAATCATTGCTTCGAGCATTCGAGATATGCGGTATTTGAATTTGAGTATTTTAGTTATGGTTACGGCTTTTGGTATAGATTGTTCAGATATATACGGTATGTAGATGCAAACTTCTCATCTTATAGGAAACTTCGGATGTTGGAAATTTGATTCGAAGGCTTGTGGGCTAGGTTGAATTGAGAAATTTCAGTTATGCTGTGCTATCGGACCTGTATGGGATAGGGTGATATGGGATCACCCCCGGGTATGTGCATGTGAAAGCTACACATCGATTTGATGGCTTTTGGAATAACTCTGGGCACGTTCGAGGACGAACGTATGTTTAAGTGGGGGAGGATGTAACGACCCGACCGGTCGTTTTGAATATTTACACTTCGCTCGGTTGTTTGAGGGCATGAGTAGCTCCGTATGATGTACTTTGACTTGTGTGAATCATTGGTTTCGGGTCGCAGGTATTTCAGAATCGAATTGGAAGAAGGAATATCATTGTTGAAGCTTTAAATTGGGAGAGTTGACCAAAATTTGACTCTTTAGCATTTGACCTCGGATTGTAATTTTGATGGTTCCGTTAGCTCCGATAGGTGATTTTGGACTTAGGAGTGCGTCCGGAATGTGATTTGGAGGTCCGTGATAGAATTAGGCTTGAATTGGCGAAATTGGAAATTTTGCGATTTCGATCGGCAGTCAAAAATTTGATATCGGGGTCGGAATGGAATTCCAGAAGTTGGAGTAGGTTCATAGTGTCATTTTTGACGTGTGTGCAAAATTTGAGGTCATTCGGACGTGGTTTGGTTGGTTTCGGCATCGGTTGCCGAATTTGGAAATTTAAAAGTTCTTAGACCTGAATCCGAGGGTAATTTGGTGTTTGGATGTTGTTTTGAGGTGATTTGAGGATTCGACTAAGTTCGTATGATGTTTTAGGACTTGTTGGTATATTTTGTTGGGGTCCCGAGGGCCTCCGGTGAGTTTCGGATGGTTAACGGATCAAAAATTGAACTACAACAGCTGCTGCAATTTCCTTATGTTGGAAATTTTTTCTGCCAGATTCGAGCCCAGATTGAGCCCAGTGTCGAGGGACACGATCGAATCCATGATCGAGCCCAGAGTCGAGGGCCATGATCGAAGGGATGATCGAGCCCAGGGTCGAGGGTCACTGTCGAAGGCCGGGTCGAAGTCATAATCGAGGGTCAGGATCGAGGGCCAGGATCGAGGGCCAGGATCGAGAACCAGGATCGAGGGCCAGGATCAAGAACTAGGATCGAGGGTCAGGATCGAGGACTAGGATCGAGGACCTTGATCGAGGACCTTGATCGAAGGCCAAGATCGAGGCAGAACCGAGGATGTCTGGGCAGAATTATAAAAACAGGGACTTCGTCCCATTTGCCATTTTTGACAAATTGGAGCTTGAGGAGAGGCGATTTTTGATATATTTTTCAAGGAAAACTTGAGGTAAGTCCCTTGTGATCATTTCTACTCCATAATATTGAATTATCATCAAATAATCCGACTAGATTACATGATTTTGAGGTGTAAATCGGAGATTGGAACTTAGAAATTTGGAAATAAGATTTGTAGATTTGAGGGTCGAGTTAAGGTCGGATTTTGGTAAAATTGGTATGTGAGACTCGTGGTTGAATGGGATTTCGGATTTTGTAACTTTTGTCGGGTTCCGAGACGTGGGCCCCGCAGGCGATTTTGAGCCAATTTCGGGTTTGGTCTAATTTTGTAGTTTTTTATGTGGAATTCATTCCATTAGCGCGTATTGATAGTATTGTACTGATTGTGAATAGATTCGGAGCATTTGGAGGTCGAGTCCAGAGGCAAGATCATTACGGGTTAGAGATTTGACCGGTTTGAGGTAAGTAACGATTGTAAATCTAGTCTTGAGGGTATGAAACTCCGGATTTCATATCATTCTACTATTTTGAAGTGACGCACATGCTAGGTGACGGGCGTGTGGGCGTGTACTGTTGGGGATTTGTGACTTGGTCCGTCCCGTAGCAACTGTAAATTTCATACTTTGTTGAAACCATTTGATACTTATATGTTTTAGAAATAATTTCTATAAATTGGGCTGAATGCCATGTTTGGGCCTTGCGCCAATGCTGTTTGGACCCTTAAGGGCTGTTTCTTACCATCCTCTCAGTGTTTTCCATTGAAAATCAATACTCAGTCATGTTTATACTTATTTACCGTATAACTCAGTTTTATGACTCCATTTTGATGCATATAAAGGTTTTGGGCCGAATGCCCTATTTTACTCAAATGCCCGAGGGCCTGATTTGTGAGGATGAGTGTGGAACGGGGCTGCCCGCCTGCATCATACTTTATGACTGAGTGAGGCCGAGGGCCTGATTTGTGAGGATGAGTGTGGATCGGGGCTGCCCGCCTACAGCATACTTTATTATTATCGCACGTGAGTTGTCCGTGCAGATTATAGCACTTGGGCTGAAGGAGCCCCTCCGGAGTCTGTACACACCCCCAGTGAGCGCAGGTACCTACTGAGTGCGAGTACCGAGTGTCGAATGCCGAGTGCCGAGTGCTGAGTGACTATGAGGCATGAGTGATTGTGAGGTATGCCCGAGTGGAAAGAGTGATTGTGAGGTATGCCCGAGTGGCACGAGTGACTGTGATATTTGCCCGAGGGGCTGTATATAAGTGATGTTTTGCCCGAGGGGCTATTTATGATTTCATCATATATTTTTTTTGCTCACTTTTGCGTTGAACCTTTGTTTGAAAAAAATTGTTGGAAAAATGTCTTTAAATGATTTTTAATGGAATTGGGTTTAAACGAGATGTTTGATTCAAATCCTGATTTTTAAGAGCATGTGGTATTTTACTGAGATTTCCTGATATGAACGTTATATGCTTTATTGCTCGTCACTACTGCTCAGTCTTTATTTATTATTGTTACTTAATGAGTTGGCATAGTCACGTTACTCCCTGCACCTTGTGTGTAGATTCAGGTGTAGCTGGTCACGGTAGCGGTTATTGAGTGTTCTAGTTACAGGTTTGTTTTCTTGGAGATAGCAAGGTAGTTGTTTGGCGATCGTAGCCCCTGCTCTTCTCCCTCTTATCTTCCTCTAGTTGTATTTAGCTATTTTCCGGGCTGAGTTAGCCTTGATATTATTAGACAGATTGTAGTATATGCTCATAACTAGTGACACCCCGATGTCGGGCTTTTTCTTTCTTTTTTCCGCACTTCTGTTTTTCTTTGATTTGAACTCTTTAAATGGAGGTTTTATGTTAAATAACCTTGGAATTATCTTTGAAATGAAAATATCGGTTTGTTTTGGAAATGAGTCGGCTTGCCTAGTTCCACGATAGGTGCCATCACGACAGAGGTTAGTTTGGGTCATGACAGGGGTTCGACCCCGAATTATATCGAACCCAGGCGCGAAGTTGAATCGTTGAGCTCGTGACTCAGGGACCAAAGAAGATCGAGGGAACTTTGTCGAGCCAAATAACGGAAGACCGAAATATCCGCGATCAGTTGGAGATCAAGGAGAAAATCTCGGCACGTATCAAGGAGAGGCCGATTAATTAGCAAATCACAAAATTTTTACCTTTTATAGAATTATATCAAGAGTAGTGCTCCCCTAATATAAAAAGGGAGGTCTGATCATTTGTAAAGGACATTGTAACACGCATCAAAGAAGCAATATATTGATCATTTCAATTTCTTGTTATCTTCGTAACTTGTTCTGTTGTTGATTGAGGCATTTCCAAACTCGAGGGTGACCAATCTTCAAGGCTAAGACTGTTCAATTTCTGTGGTTTGTATTTATTTTCTCGTGATTAATTTCATTATTGATCTATTTTCTCAATTTGTATCAAGTTATATCACATATCCTTAAAACCGTGTATAAATTCAATTGTTATCCGATTTTAGAGTAAACAGTTTAGCGCCCACCGTGGGGCAGAGGGTAATAGTGATTATTTGATACAAATCTCGATAGCACACACTGCTTTACACTTGCTCTTTGAAGTGTCTTTGATTCCAAGCTAAAATACAAAATGTCAAATTCCCTATCAGCACATTTGCACGTTGACAACGAGTCCGGTCACCAAGATGAAAATAATAACATAGCACCCGGTAACAAGATACCACCTGCTAATCCCTCTGGAATTTCGATCATAGATCCGATTGATGCTAATTAACATGTGGCTATCGATGCAAACTTGCCTACTGACCCCGAAAATAGCATTCGTGGTGGAGCCCGATCGGCAACTCGAAACACAGGAAATATGGGGACTTGGGTGAAGGGGACGAGGAGAGTACCATAAAAAATTATTTTTCTAAAAAATATTTTCTACTCTCTAACAAAACACTAAAAATTATTTTCCGGAAAAAGTCTTTCATTTACCAACCAAACAAGGAAAAATAAGTGATAAAACCATTCATTTTCCATGAAAATATTTTCTAGGAAAACGAACACACCCCTCCTATCGCTTCTTTTTACACGTGAGTCAATGCAATTTGCCTATATATTGTAAACAAATGCATAATTTAAAAGCATCGTTTTCATATAATATCCTTGGCTGAAGATTATTAAGGAACCAGAAAACTTCTTTATATCATATATATCAAGTGCAAGTTAATATGCAGTGTCTAGCATTAATCACCTCAAAACTACTGTATATCATTCATATAAAGCCGCTTTATTATTTGATATAAACATGGAACTCAAGTCTCAACGGCCATAATATGAAAATAAGTGCTTAATATTTTAGTTTTGTTTTTCCTACTTTAAGGGTTGTTCATAAACTTTGAATTTGTCCGACCTGACTCTCTCTCTCTCTCTCTCTCTCTCTCTCTCTCTCTCTCTCTTTATATATATATATATATATATATATATATATATATATGTATGTATATGTGTGTGGGGGGTTTTGAAAAGTTTGTCGAAGAAAGCAAACTTAATTGTGATTGGATTATAGGAGATGTGTGATGGTCTGATGGAGAGTGGACAGTGTTGGATAACATTTGGGATCGGGGTAGAAGGTGTCTAGCAAAAATCATCCCAAATATGTGTGTGTGGGGTTTTGAAAAGTTTGTCGAAGAAAGCAAACTTAATTGTGATTGGATTATAGGAGATGTGTGATGGTCTGATGGAGAGTGGACAGTGTTGGATAACATTTGGGATCGGGGTAGAAGGTGTCTAGCAAAAATCATCCCAAATATGTGTGTGTGGGGTTTTGAAAAGTTTGTCGAAGAAAGCAAACTTAATTGTGATTGGATTATAGGAGATGTGTGATGGTCTGATGGAGAGTGGACAGTGTTGGATAACATTTGGGATCGGGGTAGAAGGTGTCTAGCAATAATCATCCCAAATATGTGTGTGTGGGGTTTTGAAAAGTTTGTCGAAGAAAGCAAACTTAATTGTGATTGGATTATAGGAGATGTGTGATGGTCTGATGGAGAGTGGACAGTGTTGGATAATATTTGGGATCGGGGTAGAAGGTGTCTAGCAATAATCATCCCAAAACTATACTGTATATTAAATTATGCTACTTTATTTCACGAAGACGTTGATCTCAAGTCTCGATTAGGGATGTTCGTCGCTCGGTACGGTACAATATTTAGATATTTCAGTTTAATATTTTTGATATTTGGTTTCTTAAAATGCTATACAAATACCGTACCTAATAAAATTCTGTATGGTTCAATTTATTTTCTTTCGATTTCAATTTATTCGGTTCGGTAATTTCGGTTTATTCGGTTTGAATACTAACTAGTGCATTGTAACGACGCGACTTGTCATTTTAAGAATTAACGCCACGTTCAGTGATTTAAGGTCTCGAGAAGTTTCGCAATATGTATTATGACCCGCGGGTGTGGTCGAGTTGAATTACTGAAGATTCGGAATTAAATTAAAAGAACAATCCTTATTTAGAAGCTTAAATGTAAAGAGTGAACCGGAGAGTTGACTTTTGAGCAAACTGCTCCGGATTGGAATTTTGATGATGTCAATAGCTCCGTATGGCGATTATGGACTTAGGAGCGTGTCCGAAAAATTATTTGGAGGTCTGTAGTGGAGTTAGGCTTGAAATGGCGAAAGATGAATTTTTGGGAAGTTTGACCGGGGGGTTGACTTTTTGATAACGGGGTCGGAATCCGATTCTGAAAATTGGAATAGCTTCGTTGTTCCATTTCTGACTTGTGTGCAAAATTTGAGGTTATTCGGAGGTAGTTTGGGAGGTTTCGACGTCATTTGTGGAATTCAGAAATTTCTAAGTTCATTAGGCTTGAATCCATGTGTAATTCGTATTTTTTGTGTTGCTGAATGTGATTTGAAGGTTCGACTAAGTTCGTATGATGTTATGGGACGCTTTGGTATGTTTGGTTGAGGTCCCAATGACCTCGGGTGTGTTTTGGATGAGTTTCGGATCATTTTGGGCTACTTTGGATGCTGATTTGCTGGTATCTGGTGTTGTTTTACGCGTTCGCGAGGAGCCTCTCGCGTTCGTGAATAAAGATTTGACTTCTGGGATTTTGTTCTTCGCGTTCGCGAAGAGACTCTCGCGTTTCCGAAGAAGGAAATCTCGGTTGCAATAGTCTAACTTTGGAGGCTCATATCTCGTAATCTATAAGGAATTTGGAGATGATCCAAATATGAAAGTTGTAGCTCTTTGTGTCTAGTTTGCAGAAAGGTAAACCAATAGTCATTTGGAGTTGTGTACCAAAAGTTATGGTAGTTACACTACAGGCTATCTGGGAAGAGTTTGAAAATCTCTGTTGCACACGGCTGAGTTAGGAAGCTTATATCTCGCAATATATGAGGAATGAGGAAATGTGAAACACATCAAAGTTATAGCCCTTTTAGTCTAGTTTCCAGAAAGTTAAACCATTTATAATTTTGAGGTGTGTACAAAATGTTATGACCATTACACTAGAGGCTGTCTGAGAAGAGTTTGAAAATGGTTGTTGGAGAATTTGTTCATCACGAATGCTCGGGAAGGGTCGCGAACGCGAAGAACAAATCCCTGGGCAGCAGAATAAAGTCCAAATTCGTCTCATTCTTCCATTTTTGGACCAAGGAAGCTCGGGTGAGGCGATTTTTCGAGAGTTTTTCAAGGAAAACATTGAGGTAAGAATTCCTAACTTGATTTTGGTTAAATTTGTTGTTTTTATCACTAAATTAGTGAATTGGGTTGAAAATGGTAGAAATCCTCTATACTTTAATTTAAGATTTGAAGGGCGATCCGTCATCGGAATTTGATAATTTTGGTATGGTTGAACTCGTACCGGAATAGGTGTTCGGATTTCGTAAAAGTTTTGTCGGGTTCCGAGGGGCGGGCCCTACGCTGACTTTTTAGAATAAAATTTTAAGTTGGTATTTTATTATCCGGAATTATTTCCGATAAATTTTAATAAAGTGGTACAATTAATTTGGATAGATTTGAGCTGTCTGGAGGACAATTCAAGCAAGAAGGCGATTTTGGAATATCGACATAACTTCAATAAGGTAAGTATCTTGCCTAACCTCGAGTGAGGGAATTACCCCTTAGGCATTGAGTCTTATGTGGAAATTGTGTGATTTGAAAGCCGTGTACGCGAGGTGACGAGTACGTACTAGGGCTTATATGTGCAAATTTTTTTGGTTTAAAGTTTTAAGCATTCTTATGTATTAAATTAGATAATTGTTGGCATTAGTAAATCCTTGAATTATCACGCCTCATTCCTTATTTGTCAAGTTTGTATTTTATATAATAACTTGGTGTTATTGTCATTTGAATTTTATGTGAATTACGTGTGTTTGTTGATTTGATATTTTTCTTGGAATTAAATTCATGATGGAATCCTTATTTGCAAATATTTATTAAATAAGTTTAAATTTAGGAGTTAATATAATTATCAAAAATTTGGATTGATGAAGGTGTTACCCTATACTGAGTATTTTTCACCTCTGTTGATTGTTTTGAGGTTTTATATACGTTTTGTGGAGCCTTGAGCTATTTGTTGAAGAATTTATTGATTCTGCTACATATTTGGAGTTTGGTTTTGGTCAGTGGCAAATTGTGATATGAATTGTTGTATTATGTTGTAATTTAAACACTCTCCTTGATATTATTTATGCTTCCTACCTTGCTTGTTAATGATATACATGTGCTTGGTAAAGAAGAGTGTAATGCACGAAGGGTGATGTCGTGCCATTTGAGAGTGTAAAGCACGAAGGGTGATGTCGTGCCATTTGAGAGTGTAAAGCACGAAGGGTGATGCTGTGCCATTTGAGAGTGTAAAGCGAAGGGTGATGCCGTGCCATTTGAGAGTGTAAAGCACGATGGGTGATGCCGTGCCATTTGAGAGTATAAAGCACGAAGGTTGATGCCGTGCTATTTCATTTATATTATCAGGTGAGGATGAGAGTAAAAGCACGAAAGGTGATGCCGTGCAATTATTTTTATATTATCATATATTCATGGCACGAAGGGTCTTTCCGTGCAGGCGAGGACGAGAGACATACATTATATTCTGATATCGTTTTGTTGTATATACATTCATGCCTTTATCTTGAGATGTTATTGTACACCTTTATTTTCTATGTGACTTGTAGTCGTTGTTGCTTCATGTGTGCCTCCACTTTATTTTTTTTATTGTTATTGGCATTTCTCCCACCTAGTTGGTACTGTTATATGTATGCACGGTGAGAAAGATATAAATGCACGAAGGGTGTTACCGTGCCAATTGATTTGATCTACATATATGTATTGGGTGAGAATGAGACAAGTGCACGAAGGTATTACCGTGCCATTTGATATGATACGTTGAATATATTTCTCACGCCAGGAAAGTTAAATGAGGTGTCACAAGGTGACTTTTATTTGAAAGAATTATATTTGAAGGATATTTACTTGAAAGAATTATATTTGAAGGATATTTATTTGAAAGAATTATATTTGAAGGATATTTACTTGAAAGAATTATATTTGAAGGATATTTATTTGAAAGAATTATATTTGAAGGATATTTACTTGAAAGAATTATATTTGAAGGATATTTACTTGATTGAAAGATATTTACTTGAAAGAATTATATTGGAAGGATATTTACTTGAACGAATTATATTCGAAAGATATTTATTTGAAAGAATTATAATGGAAGGATATTTATTTGAAGGAAGTATATTCGAAATATATTTATTGAAAAGGATTATATTCTAGAGACTTTTATTGAAAAACTTATAGATAAAAGATGTATTGAAAGGACTTGATTAATTGGTTGTACCTATGTTTATTATTCGTTTGAGTAATATTTTACGATATTCTTGTTGCCTTGCTATTTAAATCACTAGTTGATTTGTGTTGCTATCACTGCTATTTGTTTTCTATTATTTTGTATATCATATTGCACAGGTTATTAGATTAGTGAGTGTCTTGACTGTACCTCATCTCTACTCCACTGAGGTGATACTTACTGGGTACCGACCGTAGTTTACTCATACTATACTTCTGTACATTTGTGTGCAGAGCCAAGTATTGGAGATATCAGACTCGAACAGAGTTAGAGTGGGATCGCAAGGATTCAAAGTAGAGCTGCTTGGTCATCGCAGTTCCTTGGAGTCTTTCGATTTTATTGTACTGTTATTTATTATTCAAACAGTATTGAGTATTCGATCCTTGCGATCATTTCATGTATTCAGTTAGAGTTTGTGACTCAGTACTACCAGTCTTGGGAGGTTTTTAAAATTATTTTCACTTTTGGTTTCGACACGTGTATTAAATTATATCTTTAAAGAAAATGGCTTGAATTATGATTATAATTGGCTTACTTAGTCTTAGAGACTAAGTGCCATTACGACGTTTGTGGTGGAATTTTTGGGTCGTGACATGCATAGAGCCATAAACTATAATATTTTTAATTAAAGTACTCAAAAGTACAAAAATAAAAATATTTGTTGATAAAAACTTTGTCCAAAACCAGCAAGTATTAAGTCATAGTGAGAAAACTGCACATAAAGGAATAAATTTGAGCATTAGAAATGTCTTGTTATATGCTTAGAGTTAATTGATGAACTTCGAGAATAAAGGAAAGTAAAATTTAGAATTTTTACATTTATGTTAAAATTAATAATATGTGTATTGTGTAATATAATATATATTTCGATACGGTATCGATATTTTGGTATTTTATTTTAAAATACCAAATATCATACCTAATACCAAATTTTTAAACTAAATATCATACCAAATACCAAAATACCGAATATCAAATATCAAAATTTTCGATTTCAATATGGTAATTCAGTATTTACTAAAATATGCACGGCGCAAGTCTCAACTACAATAATGTGAAAATAATTGCTTTATATTTTGGCTTTTTTCTACCTCTCTTTAAAGGTTGTTCATAAACTTTTTAAAATAAGTAAACGACAAGTGGCACATTTTCCAATATAATGATTTATGACTATTGGCTCTCTAAATCATTAAAATTTAAAATGCACACGTCACGAATGTTGTTTTATGTGAGAAATTTCAACTGCGTACTTTAATATGAAAGTGTCTAAAATTTAGCTTTTTTTAAAATCACGTTTTAAGGGTTTTCACGAACTCTTTCAAAGTATTCAATAAACTTATTAATATTTCTATCATCTCATGTCATGCCCCATTAGAAGAACGACAAGCGGGATATTTTTAAGGGAAAATATCAGTTATGTCTATTTATAAGTAGCTTATTATAAAAATTAGATAATTCATTAAATATTATTAATATTAGTCAAATATTATCAATACTTGCCAATTACTAGCTATTTGTAGCAAAAAAGGTTAAATGTTTTGCTTTCATTTGAGTAGGTGTTATTATAATAGATTGGGTATATCTTAAGGAGCTTGAATTTCAATTTTGGGATGATTTAATGGAGTTTTGAGGTGGTTTAAAATGAAAATTTGAAGTAGTAGATGAACATGAAAATAAATGATAGGTGTATCATATTGCGTATCACATATGTATCATATCTTTATCAAATGTGTATCACATGTATATCCATGTATACCTACGTGCGAGATACATGTTTGATACATGTTGTCACACCTTCTTTTTTCCGGGGGATAGGAAGTTTTTCCAATTAAAGTGACATTAATCGAAATGATGTTATTTATTTAATTTCAGAGTCGCCACTTAGAATAAGTTATGGTGTCCCAAGTCACCAATTTATTTTAAATCCCAAATCGAGGAAATTTGACTCTATTTTTGGTTTGCGAACACAGAAGACCGGGTAAGGAATTCTGTTAACCCGGGAGAAGGTGTGAGGCACTCTCGAGTTCTGTGATTTTAGCACGGTCGCTTAACTATTAATAATTAGCCTAATTATCTGATTTATTACATACTTAAAAACCTATTGTGCATTTTACCTTTTGACCATTTTTAATTATTTGCTTAACCGCTTTTAGTATTTATGGAATTTATTTGAACAGGCTACGATGTCGTACACTTGTCGTTTTGGTACACATTGCAAACCGCGCCATGTGAAACGCACCCGCGATTTACAACATGTTTATTTTTATTATTATTTGAAGTTATGGTCAAGTCGCGTGAAACGCGCACTTGAATTGGGGTTTACGTATCATGACTATGCCACGGGAACCGTAACCATAGTCACGATGATTTATTATTAACCATGCCTAAAGCAAGATACGATGTTCGAATATTATTTAATTACTAATTTTGAGATTATTGTAAGGTCATGAGGCATGGATATTGTTGTGGAGGAAATAAAGTAAATTAATTATGAAAAAGTTGGCTAGCTTGTGAATGTTTATTTATTTTTGGTCCTGTGCAACAATTAACCCATAAATACGCTAGGGAAGTTCAATTAAATTCTTACACCAATCATGGCCCAACCTAATCTTTTATAATTTTACTACTAACCAATATTTGAAACTAGACTAAATTTATGGTAGACAAGAGTGGATTGCTCTAGTGGTGAGCACCCTCCACTTCAACTAAAAGGTTGTGAGTTCGAGTCACCCCAAGAGTAAGGTGGGGAGTTCTTGGAGGGAGGGAGTCGAGGGTCTATCGGAAACAGCCTCTCTATCCCAGGGTAGGGGTAAGTTCTGCGTACAAATTATCCTTCCCAAACCCCACTAGTGGGATTATATTGGGTTGTTGTTGTAGACTAAATTTATGGTAGGAATAGATAGATACGGGCATAACCAATTTAGTCACTAAGATAGGAGATCAAAATGAAACTAAAGCATGATAAAATGAAAAGCCATTACTTCATTGAATAAACAAGAAAAGTAACAAATTAATACATATTCATCAATAAAATTTTATATATGAACTACCAAAAAGGAGAAAAAATTAATCTTAACAAATACTCAACATAAGAACAAATTAATCTTAGCACACTCAGATGCAAACTCGACCATATCATACTCAAAGTTAAATTAAAACAGAGTGACCCAGAACATTAATGAGAAAATAAAATAGAAAGAGAAGTGAACCTTTGTATTGATGATTGTTGATTTAAATTACAACCACTCAATGATCGGATAGCTCTCAACTGGACCCTTCGGACCACGGAAAAATTGAGCAAAAAATCTCAACTTGCAACCTCAATCGACCTTGCAAAACCGACGATTTAGTGGCTATTTTTGGAGCTTTTTTTGGGGTTAATGATGGATCAAAAGTGGTCAAGGGCTGGTGGCTTTGGGGTGGCGAAACTGCTGGTTTTTTTTCTAAAGAAAGACGAAGAAAAGAATGACACGAATAAAATTTTTCTTAGTGTAGAACAAGCAAAAATATTTCTCTCTGAATCCCCCCCCTCCCTCTTTTTTTCTCCTTCTCTCCCTCTTTTTCTCCTCACATTTCTCTTCTATTTATAGAAAAACTTTCGGATTTTTTTTAGATTTTTATTATTATTTTATTATTTTTTAATTAAAAAGAATTCCCACTTCCTATTTTTCTTCTTTTTAAAAAAAAAAAATAATTCCCCACTTTCCTTTACTTTTATTTTTTAATTTCTCACTTTTTTACTTTTATTATATTTAAACTCTCACTTTTTTTAGTTTTCTTTTTTTTATTTTTCACTTTTTTTACTTTTCTTTTTTTAATTTCCACTCTCTTTTATTTTTTTTTTTAATTTTTCACTTTCTTTTACTTTTTATTAAATAATTTTCACCTACTTTTACTTTTACTTTTTAATTCCATACTTCTACTTTTCCAATTTTTTTATTCAAATCCAAAAAACTTTAAAAAATATTTAATGTTTTTCGGTTTTTAATTCATTTTATTTTAAAATAAAGATAAAAATAAAAATAAAAATAATACTAATAGTAATAATTGACCTTTTAAATTATTATTAATTCTATCCTATATGAAAAAAATATAACAAAGCTAAATATATATATATATATTAAATTTTTGAAAATATTTACATAGTAGAAGGTGATAAAAATTCAAATATCGTCAAAAATTAGGTGCTGACACATGTGTCGCGGAAGAATTTTTTGAACTTGATTTTAACTATGAATTTTGATACCAAATCCGTCTAAATCACCTCCAATCTTCCTCAAATTTAGTATATTGACTCATCTATATGTTTTTCATGAATCTCAACCATAACCATTGAAAAAATTATTTTTTGCTTAGATTTTTTGAATCTTGTATATATATATATATATATATATTTTGTATTTTATCACCTTATTTGCTACCTCATCCATGAAATTTCCTTCTATTTTGCACCTAGTGTTGCTAATCACGCTTAAAAATATGGAAGGAGATCTTTGAGTGTGATTTTTGGAGAGAAAGAACCTTATTTCTTTGGATTTTTAATTTTTATATGTGCTAAGCTAGTTTTGGTAAGTTTATGATTAATGGCTAGAGATTGGTAAGTTAAGACTTTTTTGGGACATTTATGTAAGATTCTCTATTTTTAAATAAAAACTGGCTCATAGAAACAAGTAAAATGCACGTGCGCCATGCCCCATTAGAAAATTGACAAACGAGATATTTTTAACAGAAAAGGGCCAACAATACTCCTAACGTATTGAAAATGGCTCAAAATTATCCTCTGTTAAACTTTTGGTCCGCAAATTCTCCTACCGTTTGTTTTTGGGCTCAAACTTACCCCTATATCTAACAGAACTAACCTGGTTAATTTTTTGACTTTAACTTCGACATGTGGTATTTTCTTAACCCGTCACGTGTATTATTTATATTAAATAAAACCCACATGTATCTTTTAAAATATCCAACGACCCTGACCCGCTCCTACATATTTGGACGGTCGGCTAAAAATAATTATATTCACTAGTTAAATATAAAAAAAAATATACATTGATTATATATAAAAATATGTATTATTATACATTAATATTTTAATATATATTTACATGATATTATTTTAGGAGAAATTATATGATGTAGTTTTCCCTATTAATTATGATCTATAACTCGAGTTTATTAAGCAAATCTGACAATGGAACGATAGTTTTTGCTAATATTTTAGCTCTATCGTTATATATTAAAACACTATTATTTTTCATTGAAAAGATCAAGTGAAGTCCATTAATGTGCTAAGCAGTTGGATATGTATATAATTAAAGATTTTAAATAATTTCCTTTCCATCTATTTCTTTGCTTCTCCTTTAAAATTATATAAATAGAACATTATCATTTTTATGTTGCAAATTAAAATTTATATTTGTTAAACTTGTTAAGATCTGCAAAATTTGAAGGAAAAACTACACCGTATAATTTTTCCTAAAAATAATACCATGTAAAATATATATTAAAATATTAATGTATAATATACATATTTTTATATATAATCAATGTATATTTTTTTATATATTTAACTAGCGAATGTAATTATTTTTAGCCGACCGTCCAAATATATAGGAGCGGGTCAGGGTCATTGCGTATTTTAAAAGATACAGGTGAGTTTATTTAATACATATAGTATACGTGGCGGATTAAGAAAATGTCACATGGCGAAATTAAAGCCAAAATATTGACCAGGTTAGTTCTGTTAGATATAGAGGTAAGTTTGAGTCCAAAAACAAATGCTAGGGGCATTTGCGGACCAAAAGATTAACAGAGGGTATTTTTGAGCTATTTTCAATACGTTAGGGGTATTGTTGGCCATTCTGTTAGATATAGGGGTAAGTTTCAGCCCAAAAACAAATGTTAGGGGCATTTGCGAACCAAAAAGTTAACGAAGGATATTTTTGAGCTATTTTCAACACGTTAGGAGTATTGTTGGCTCTTTTCCATATTTTTAACTAAGAATTGGCTCATAGAAACAAGTAAAATGCACACGCCAAAGATCTTTCTTAAACATGTTAAACAGGTGAAACATGTACTCCATCCGTCACAATAAGTGACCATTTTATCTTTGTCATACTCGTTAAGAAAATACGAACTCCTAGAAAAAAAGATATATTTACTAAATTAACATTAATTAATTGTTACCTTGACACATTGAAATATGTAAATAAGGGCAAATTTTAGAAAAATAAAATTAATTCCTTCTTGATTATATAAATGGACACTTATTTTGGACCAAAGTAAAAAGGTAAAATGGTCATTTATTGTAGACCGGAAGGAGTATATGACATATAGGTACATTTACGTGAATCTATCGTTCTCTGTTATTTCAATTAGTTCAAATTTTGATAGAGAACTCCTTTTTATGTATATACGGGTTATGAGCGTCCCATTGTTAAGGATATCAAACTACTGCACTGTTTGCTGTAGATGTTAAGGATATCAAACTACCACACTTATTTCGACAACAAGTGTGGTTGTTTCTTTGTTTATTATGCCTTATACCAAGTTGCATATTAATTGAAAAGGAATTTTCATAAATCACCGTTGTTTAGAGTTTAGTAACTATAGTTTACCTAATTACCATTCATAGCTACTATTTAATTGTTACTAACTTGTATTACTTGTATTCAAACACGCAACGAATACAGCATGTGTCAATCGTATTCGCTCGTGCAACGAATACAATGTGTATCAATTGTATTCGTTCGCATAATTGTATTAATTTGTGCAACGAATACAATATGTATTAATTGTATTCGCGCAACTAATACAACTCAACTCAGGCGAAATACAGAAATACAGTAAAATAAAATATTCTTGTTGAGAGTCGAACCCAAGACCTTCGCTAACTAAACGGACGCTCTAACCAATTGAGCTACGAGAGCTTGTTGCTCTATTGTTTCAGTTCATAACAATTAATCTCTTATCTATATTTGCTATAAAATTCAAATGTAGCTATGAATAATAAATATGCTGAAAGTATAGCTAACGAATGATAAATACAATATAAATATTTGATGTGTCCGGTAATATTTGCATTTTTTACTATCGTGTTATAACATTTAAAGTTTGTTAATACACGGTGTGTATATAGTATGGGTGTCTAACGGGCCGAGTTGACCCGTTACGGACCAGCCCGGACTAGTTTTAGACCGGACCAGTAGGTAGGGAGCCGGGCAGGGCTGGGTTGGGACGGGGAAAGAGTTGTGTCAGGTAGTATCGATGTACTGGTTAACTGGACCGGTCAAAACCGGTACTGTCAATTCATAGTCGAACCGGTTAACCAGACCGGCCCGGACCAGCTCAACGGCTATTTCAGAAAAATATATATATATATATATATATATATATATATATATTTGATTAAGTTGACCGATGGCAACGGTCAGCTCCCATTTTGACCGTTGCCCAACGGCTATTTTGCAAGAATAGCTCTTTTTGGGCATTTTTTTCAAAAATAATACTTTTAGTATTTACTAATTTAGCCCTTTGAAAAACTATAAATATATACCCCCCTCCCCCCCCCCCTCCTTTTTCATTTCTTCACTCATCTCTCAATTCTCAAACCCAAATTCTCAATTGTAGTTCTCTTATTCTTCACCTAAATTGCAATCAACTATTTGTGTAACACCCCGAAAAATTTCGAAGTACTTGAACGCTAGTAAGAAAGTTGATGTGCGCTCATTATATTATGTGTGCAGACAAAGACTATTAATATAATGTATATCAATTGGATATGATAATAAGTGCACGAGGCATATTATAAGTGATGTAGGGTCTAAGGAGAGCCCAAAGTCCAAGTAAAGTTGAAAATTTTATGATAGACTAAAGTTTCAAAAGGATACGCACAAAATAAAACTTTGAACGAGCATATCTACATATATAGAAGGATTTATGTGATGATCTACCAATCAAATGAAATATCTTTGAGTCTAGTTTCTAACACTTAAAACCGTTCGTCATTTGAACACTCCTACAAGAAGTTATGACTATATTACCAAAGGCTGGCAGAATGCGATTTTGCGGCCAATTCTGCGACCGCAGAACCATTATGCGATTGCAGAAGTTTTTATGCGACCGCAAAACTGGTCGCAGACCTGTCTAGTGAAGCTCATTTCTAGGCATCAGTTTTGCAATGCATTATGGGACCCGCATACCAATTGTGCGGTCCATTATGCGACCGCATACCTGATTTCGGAGGGTTAATTTTGTTATTTTCATTACCCGACCCCATTTTGATAAATAGCCTTTAGGGCTTATTTTGGGATATTTTTCTGAGGGCTTTAGAGAGAGGTAAGAGTATTTTAGAGAGAGAAGGAGAAAAACTAACATTCTAATCATCTAATCTTGCACCAATCTTCAAGAATCAAGGAAGGCAATCACAAGATCTTCATCTAAGAGGTAAGATTCAAACCCCTAGTCTTCAATTTCGAGTTTAGGGTAAAAGATGGGTGATTGGGAGTATGATTCTTGGGTGTAAGAGCATTATGTATAGATTCTTGTACCAATAAGGTTTGTGGGAAGACTGTTGAGCTCAAATAAGTAAAGATTGGGTTGTGGAATGAAGGAAATCTTGTAGAAGAACTTTGTAGCCAATTTTTCACACCTAGTATTTGATAAAATGCTCAAATAAGTTGAAACCATGAGTATCTTATTAATTTGTGTTCAATTTTGCTATGTCTCAAAATAGATTGGAATTGCTAGAATTTCTGAAACGTTGTAGTAATTTAAGGAAAGCTCAAAGAAAGGTATGTTGGCTAAACTACTCTCTTAGAATTGATTCCATGATATTCCCGTAAGTTTCAAGTATGGTTGTCCACAATAAATTTGATCCCGAATAAGCAAAGTGTCGAGAATTATGTATTCAAAATATTTTCCGAATGTTCCTATCACATTATGTTATCTCTTGGGAATGTGTTCAAAAATGATATGTGTATTAAACTGTTATGTCTTTGAGTTGTGTTTCAAATGAAGTTTATGATGCCAAATTGTGTAAGAAAACACAATATGCTTAAGACTCTTAACTGCTCATATGTGTACCAAAAGTCTTGATTGGAAATGTCTTATTATTGATAATCTATAAAGATGGTTGAAAGTGAAATAAGTGAATTGGGGATATAAAGTGTGGCCAACGTGCCAAGAGTGAAAGTTATACTTGTGGCCAATGATGCCAATGAAGTGAGATGATGTGATAAAGAATATGAAATGAGCCTCGACTCAACTGTTTTAAAAATAATTTTGAAACTATAATTGCCTAAAAGCTTTTGTACTAAATTCATGCCCATAAGTGGCTGCTTTAACTAATGCTTTGCTTTATAAATATATCCAGTGTGATTCGAGTTCTTACATACTCACGTGTTGAAATTGTACATTGTTATTTCTGGGAAAGATTATTGCAAGAATAAATGGTGTATTGATTGTTTATGATTTTGATGTGTATTTCTGTTGTTAGTTGGTATGCCCCATTCTTTGGGAAAAAACCATTTGTGTTTAAAGTTCCCATTACAAATGGATTTAAAGTATATGATTTCTGAAATATTCTATATGTTGATATTTGATAGTGATCTTTAAAATTTAAAGAGGTGAAAATGTGGAATATGAAATACGGCCATCGTGCCAGAAATAAAGAATCTTGTGAATGGCCAAACGAGCCAAGGAAATATTATTGTTGTGAGTGACTGAAAATACTAATGTGGATTTATACAAAGTGAAAGAGGTTGAGGTGAGTACAACTATATTTATATTACCTTTGTGTGCAAATCAAATAAAAAAATATTTTTAGGAGCATCATTAGCAAAACCGAGGAATGGTGGGTCATAAAGCCCACACCTGACACTACACGTGCCGGTGTAGGGGTGGATTGTGATTATTCCCCTTTTTTGGGATGAAATTGAAATATTGGTGAAATTGTGATATTATTTCCCTTAATTATGATGAAACTGGTAATAATTGTGGATTGAAAAAGTCAACCCACACGGCATATGTGGGAAGGCAGCCTAGCTGATCGGGTGGAGATCAGACGCCATGTTGCGCACATTGTGTTAATACTCTTGGTAACAACTTTCTTTCGCATCACATGTCAAACCACATTATTCGTGGGGAGATGGCCTAGCCGATCGGGCGTGATCGGACTCCGTACTAACAAAGACGGTGGTATATCGGTGCTAATGACCTCCCAACTAAACTTTGTATATGAAGTTCGTATTTTGAAAATTATTATGTTTTAACTGGACATTTGTATATTGTTGATTGTGGCTTACTGTTTCTATGTGTTACTTTTTCTTATATGGGCATTCTATTTTGAAAGAGGACTTTTATCTATACATACTAGTGCTATTCGACAGTGTTAACGTTTTTTTTGCCGGGGGCGCTGCATCTTTAATGGATTCAGGTGGTTCTACATCAGTTGGCATTGATCAGTGATAGCACTACACTCTTTTCAGATGATTTGGTGAGCCCCGCTTCATTTCGGGGTCATGTATCTTTTGTTTCTCATGTACTGTATTTTGAGGTATAGTCGGGGCCTTGTTGCCAGCATTTTTATATTACTCTTCTATTGTAGTTAGAGGCTCCGTAGACAGGTTGTGGGTTGTGGTTGATGTTGAGAATTGAACTAGAAATGTTGGTATTTGGAAATCATATTTTTCATTAATTCTATTAACTCGTAATATTTTGGAAATTATGAATGAAGTTGCTAATGGGAATGAAATGGAAGTTATTAATGAAATCTTTTTAGTGTTTGATTAATGGAGTACATTTCCTCTTTATTCATGGATAAGTTTGGGTAGAAGGAAATCTAACAGGCTTGCTCGGCTGGGTTCTCTCGGTTGAGCGCCGGTCGCGCTCCCCGAGTTTGGGGCGTGACAAACTTAGTATCAGAACCTAAGGTTTTAAAGTGTCCTAGGATGTCTCGGAGCCATGTCTAGTAGAGTCCTTCTTATCGGTGTGTTGTCGACCACATCTATAATGAGAAGGCTACTTGGACATTTAGGAATTTCATACTTCTTTGATACTCCAGATCGTGTGATAGAGCTCAAGATAGGAAGCTAATTTCCTCGTCATGTCTCATTTTTTATATGAGTAATTCACGGGTTCGAGTCAGCGAGAAGGGAATGAAAGAACCAGTTGCTAAGGAAAGTGTCCTTGTCCCTATTAATGTTATCGTGCCACCAGATCATGTGGTAAGAGAACCTAAGAAACTAAAGAGGGTTGTTTGTACCAATAAGCTAGAATGTTTGATTTGTAAGAAACACCACTTGGGGGCGTGTTGAATGACTCTTGAAATAAGTTATGATTGTGGAGTCGAGGGGCATCAAGTAAGGTACTGCTCTATCAATCTAAAGTTACCAAGTAAGTCACTCCTTGCTATATCGTTATGAACACTGCATGATTTTTCCTTGTTGTATATGTGCACCCATATTGAATAACTCTCATAAACATGGCCTTTACAAGATGTTGAATCACAAACCATTGCATGTACCTACTCTTTGAACGAGACGCACTATTCGTGGATCCACTCTATCACAAATTCTCTTATTTACAACCTCTTGTGGAATTGAGCTATATAATTATGTCCTTGAATTAAATTATAACTCTAGGATAAATACTTCCCACTTGATTTCCTAAATTCTCAACAAGAGACTATACCTGATGACTTTCTTACAGAATATTTTGATTCAAATGGATAACATCTGCTCACTTGTGCCTATGCACGTACTACCATAATATTTACCTATGTGGTATCAAATCTAATGTAAAGCAGCCTAGTGTTAAAATCCTTCTTGAGCCACTCTTTTTCTCTCCGGTGTATGTCACTCCTATAGTTTGAACAATCACTTTGTTCCTTTGTATATATTATCATGAATCCTTTTCACCGTCTAGTAACATGAGAGCATATTGATATGAAAGAAAAGTTTATCGTATCTCTAGTCCTCTCATATAGGATCAACTATTGGCAAAGGCTAAGCCGTCAGAATAATAATAGTCTCACAAGTGTTTTGTTCAACTTCTTTTTCAACCTCATCGGTTTGGGGCATAGATTTCTTGTGTCAACTATTATTAAGAGCTTAATGCAACTTCGTGTATCTTGAAACCCATCTCACATTCAGAGTATTAGAATATTCTCATTTCGACTTAAACTGATTTTTTTCCTTTATTCCAAGAGGCGACTAGTGTCACATACTTGGCTATCTCTCTTTGAGGCCTATTATTGCCGAACAAGGCACATATGAAATGAAACAATTGTTGTTGTCCTTTTCATGACTCATTTTTTTTAAATCTCAGAATCATCAACATGGTCCCTACATTATCAATGCCTACTAGGCAACTCTATGCCTCATTTGTCGAATCAATGATGTCATCACAATGATTAACCATGCCAGTGCTATTGGTAGTAACCTTCATGTCTCTTAGGATATAACCTCCTGAAATGTTGTGCTCAGCACATTGATGGATTCTTGAATAATTCCAGCCCATTCTTGAACCTCGTTGTTCCTATTTATAGTAAACCTATGGGGGTTAAAGGTTCAAACATGTCAAAGAAGAAGCATCATCCCGTGATCAAATATATTGGATAGAAAAGTTTATGGTCATATTCATGCTACCACATCTTAGAGTAATTGTTGGAGGTCGCCAAAGGTTTAGTTTGGGTGTTTGGCGTAGTGATTTGGAGTTAAAGAAATTGAACGGGTTATTATCAAGATTTTCTCTATGAATATATTGGCTGAATTGTTAAGGAAGGTAAGGTATGTGTAGTCACATTAGGCCTTATGAAATCTTGAAGGAAATATGCTAAACTATGAGTATGATGTTTCCCTATTATTGTCCTCCATGTACCCGGAGTTTCATGTGTCTATGTCTAAGAAGGTAGTTGGAAATCCTTTGTTTATCGTTCCTGTGGAAGCTAGTGAAGGTGAAGTTAATGGATAATCAGCTTATCAGGGGTATCTATTTGTCATCCTTGTTAGATAAGTTTGGGAGTTGAGATTGCCTCCGTTAATGTGTTATGGCAAATTCTGTGAGTCGAAAAGGTCACCTTGAAAGCCGAAAGTGTTGTGGAAAGAAAATATTTTTGCTTGATTGTATAGCAATTGGTTTTGATTTGAAAGGTACTTTCTAGGTGTTATGATTTAAAATTGTGCAGTTCATGTCCAGATATCACTATTAATAATATAATGCTTGTAATATTGAGAT